>NC_064851.1:102341529-102677779 GCF_024139225.1 Suncus etruscus
GGAGAACTATTCTATAGTATTGCTTAAAAAAAAAATTTAAATCAAGAAATAGAAAGAAGGGGCAGGAGAAACAGAAGAGTGTTTGCTTTGCACATGGCTGGCCTATCCTCAGCACCCTACAGAGTGTTCTGAGCCCACCAGGACTGATCCTGAGTGCAGAGCCAGGAGTCAGCCCTGAGAAACTTTGGGTTGGCTCAAAACCTATAAAAAGGAAAAAAAAAGAAAACATGGAGTTCTCAGGTCCCGGATGTGCCTTTGGAAACCAGCCATGGAAGGTAGCAGTGCTCACACCATGAGGAAAAGTTTCTGGACAGGAAAGGGTCGTCTCAGCTCCTTCCAGCCATGTGGGGCTGCACCACTGGCCTCTAGACCAGTATCCTGAGTCTCACATGAGCATAGCCACTGTCCCCACTGGAGATGGCCTGCAGGACACTGAGTCCCTTTTTGCCCCATCAGACCCCACGTGCAGGCTCACCAGTAACTCTGACCATGAAGTTTCTCATCACATTCATCATGGTCTTCTTCATGACCTCAACACTGGCAGGCAAAATGTGAAGGGAGGGGGTACTTGGGAACAGGGACTTGTCTAGAGGAGCAATTCTGCAAAGACATTGCAGGAACATCCCCCACAACTCAGACCTCAGCTGTCCAGCAGCAGAGACATCAGCTTCTGGGAGGCCAGCAGGGCCTGGACTAGTCGGACAAAAGTCTCCACTTCCCTCAGGGGCCACAGAAACAGCACAACAGGAAGGGTTCTTGCTTTGTACAGGACCAACCTGGATTTGAGCCTGGTACCTTCTAGGGCTCCCGTCCTCAAACTATGGCCTGCGGGCCACATATTGTATTTGTTCTCATTTTTTTTTTTCACTTCAAAATAAGGGCTCTAGGACCTCCACGAGTCCCAGAAAAAATGGATCCTTGATCACAGAGCCAGGAGAAAGCCCTGAGCCCTGCTGGATGTGGCCCCCAAACAGAACACAGTAAGTTTCTCTGGACTCTCATTCTGCCCTCCCCTATTGGAGGCATTAGAGTAGCGCCTCTGAGGAAGAAATGCGATGCTATGTAGAAGACATGCCCCATGCAGAAAACCAGCATTCTGCTTCATTGGTGAAAATCCTCCAATTGCACCACTGCTGACTCTGGTTCAACACCAAGTCTAAGTAGGACCATCAAAAAAACAGCTGGGGGGCCGGGCGGTGGCGCTAAAGGTAAGGTGCCTGCCTTGCCTGCACTAGCCTTGGATGGACCGTGGTTCGATCCCCCGGTGTCCCATATGGTCCCCCAAGCCAGGAGCAACTTCTGAGCACATAGCCAGGAGTAACTCCTGAGCGTTGCCGGGTGTGGCCCCCCCCCCAAAAAAAAAAAAAAAAAAAAACCAGCTGGACTGGAAAAACAGTACAGGGATTAAGATTCTATTCCATCCCTGGCATCCCATGTGGTCCCTGGGCACCATTAGGTGTGATCACTGAGCACAGAGCCAGGAAGAAGTCGGAACACCATGGATGCAGCCCTCCAAAATAAACCAGCATTTATGAAGCTATTCCTAAAGCACTGAATGACATCTAGTTACTTTGTACATTCTCCTGTTCACAGGGGTTGGCGGAATCTCCATATCTTGATTTATGAAAATTAATGAGCATGGTATGTTTCAAGAAATATCTGATCCTTTCTAGCAGCAAGAGGAGAGGTGCATGATGGTCCTCGTCCAACTAGCTCTATTATGTCTGCTGCTTCTCAGAAATATCATTGGAAATGTCTTTTCTTGGTTTTCCTGAGCCAGTTTGAAGCTATTATCACGGGGCCAGAGTAATAGCACAGTGGGGAGGGCATTTGCCGTGCACGCTGCCAACCCAGGTCTGCTCCCTGGCATCCCCTAGAATCCCTTGAGACTACCAGGAATAATTTCTCTTTGTTGTTGTTGTTTTGTTTTGGGGTCACACTGGTGGCGCTCAAGGGTTACTCCTGGCTCTTTGCAGAAATCGCTCCTAAGAGGCAGGGGGGACCATATGGGATGCTGGGATTCAAACCACCGTCTGTCCTGGATCAGCTGTGTGTAAGGCAAACGTCCTACCACTGTCTAGCTCTTGAACCCCCAGAAGTAATTTCTGAGCACAGAGAAAGGGTAATCCCTAAATGCTACTGGGTGTGTCCCCTAAAAAATAATAACAAAGCTATTATCATGTGGGTTCCACTTAACATTTCCTCTAAAGTATTCCCTATGCAAATGAACTAGTCTTAAGTCCTGTGATTTAACAGACTATACCTTAGCACCCCACAGACTCCAGACCTATTGAGGCTGTAGATAAACTCAGTTTCACCAGAGCTAATGTCATATATGTGCCAAAAAGTCTGCTCATGTGTGTCCTAGCTTGTCACCTGTGCGGGAATGTCTGGTCTCACTCTACAGACCATCACATTCCATCTGGAATTGGTAAATGGTCGAATCACTTTGAGCCTTCTATTGGGCAATTATCCCCCAGGACATGGGTGGGGATCTGAGAAAGAAAGAAAAGTGACTCCGAATTTTTTTTGTTGTTTTTTTTGGCCACACCCTTGGCTAAGCACTCAGATATTGCCCCTGGCTTGGGGGGACCATATGGGACGCAGGGGGGATCAAACTGTGGTCCTTCTTTGGCTAGCACTTGCAAGGCAGACATTTTACCTCTAACGCCACCTCACCGGCCCCTGACTCCAAATTTCTACTGATAGTCAGTTATGGGTTTCCTGTGCTTTAAAACAATCCCCTGGGGCTGAAATGGAGCAATTGTTTGTTTATAGTTTCACAGCACTGGAGGCCTGTCTCAGAGCACGTGGGCTTCACCATCCTTCTCTCATGTGATTTCCTTCCCAAGGCCAATACATACACCCATAACTCGACATCAATTCTTTCAGTTCCCTAGTGGATTGGGGTGGCCAGCCTGAGAGAAATGGAAGCAGTAGTCATTCTTTGGCCTGAGATCTGCCTGGTTTACCTCTCCCACTTGTCTCTCTGCAGGTGTGAACAGTCACTTAACCACATAGTGCAAAAAGAACGGCACCTGCAGGCCTGAGTGCTACAAGAACCAAATGTTGGTCGCCCTCTGTATATACAGGCTCAAGTGCTGTGTTCCAAGGAACCCTGAGCCCTGAGACACACGAGGAGCCCACTGCCTGAAGCTGGAGTCCTCCCTTTCATAGCCTGACACTGAGCATGGTTCGCAATGGGCAATCCTAATCATGATTGTTGGCTTCTACATCTTTGCGATGCAGAATTCAAGAACTTCGGTCTTAAATTTAGAGTCGCAGCCTTACTAAAGAAGACCCATCATCCTGCAAAAGCTACTCCAAAGACCACAGAGATAATACAGCTGGCAAGACAAGTGCCTTGTACGCAGCCAATCAGGGCTCGATCCCAGGCACCCCATTGCATTCATTAAACCCCACCAGGAGTAATCCCTGAATGCAGACCCAGGAGTCACCCTGAGGATTGCCTGGGGTGGTCCAAAAACTACCAAAATAAAACAAACAAACCTTCAACTCTATTTTCCAAGTTCAAAATGACATCCAAGCATTCTGTGGAGCCCAACTCACTCACTCTCTCTCTCTCTTTCTCTCTCTCTCTCTCTCTCTCTCTCTCTCTCTCTCTCTCTCTCTCTCTCTCTCTCTCTCTCTCCCTCTCTCTCATTTTCATGTGTGCACACTCTCTCTCACTCTCTTTCATTGTGGAAATAATAGCTTCATTAATTTAAAGTGGCTTCAATATAGACCCTGAATGATGGGTAAGGAGCTTTCTTTCATGTGACTGACCCAAAGTTCAATCCCCGTTACCCTAGATGGTCCGGTCCTGCCAGGAGTGACCCCTGAGCACAGAGCCAGAAGTAATCCCTGAGTACAGCCAGGTGTAACCTCAAAACCAAAACAACAATAATAGTAATGATAATAATAACAGCAATAAAGTAACTTCAAATTAGCTAGGATCAAAGGATGAACTAGTTGCCTTGGGGACAAGATGATGGGTCTCAAGGTAACAATTTTTCATAAAATAAGCCAGAAAGTAAAAGTCAATTACTGCATAGGCTCATTCATGTGGGACTGGAGCCTCTTGTGCGAACAAACTGGCAAAATATATAACAAAACCAACTTCTGATTCCAGGGGAAAACTATGGGCATTAATCAGGGCAGGTGTGATAGTCCCTAGGGATTGTGACTAGGACCCGAAAAGGGTCTGGGATAGAGATTGGAACAGATTAAAAACAGGGATGATGGGGCTGGGAGATATGCATGGAAATAGGGCGTTTGCCTTGCATGCAGAAAGAAGGTGGTTCAAATCTCGATATCCCATATGGTGCCCTAAGCCTGCCAGGAGTGATTCTGAGTGTAGAGCCAGGAGGAACCCCTGAGCGCTGCTGGGTATGATCCAAAAACCAAAATAAATAAATAAATAAAGGGGCCAGAGAGATAGCACAGCGGTGTTTGCCTTACAAGCAGCCGATCCAGGTCCTAAGGTGGTTGGTTCGAATCCCGGTGTCCCATATGGTCCCCCTGTGCCTGCCAGGAGCTATTTCTGAGCAGATAGCCAGGAGTAACCCCTGAGCACCACTGGGTGTGGCCCAAAAACCAAAATAAATAAATAAATAAATAAATAAATAAATAAATAAATAAATAAATAAAAATAATAAAAAATTAAAACAAGGATGAGGACAGGAGACAGGAGGGAGATGCCCAGCGCATTCTCTGCTAACCACAGGTGCTGGTCACAGGTGCCCACCCTGCTGGGCTCTGGGTCTAGACATAGAGGATCCCTGTTGTGCTGTCTAGGGAGACACACTCTGACCCCCAAAGGCCTCACGCTGGGGCATGTCCCAGACCGGGTTTATCCGAGTGTGTTGCAGCCCAGCTGGCACCCATCACAGACTGTGTGACCATGACAGGGGATACCTGGGACATTTCCGGTGTGTAAGCTGCAGGGGGAGGGGTGAGGAGGAGTTTTCAGACTGCCCGGCCTCGCAGAGACCTCCTGACTCTGCCCACCCATTTCTTTCCTGCTTCCCCCTCGACCTGCTAGTAATGCGGGGAGCTGCTCCCATCACCCCACCACTATCCGGCACTTCCAGATAAGCCTGGACTTTCCCAGCGCTGGCGCCAGCCTGGAGCAGAAGACAGACAGACGCACAAGGCTCTGGAAACCCTGGCCTGCCACACACACACACACACACACACACACACACACACACACACACACACACACACACACACACACCGCCCTTCCCTTCCCTGGCACCAAAACAGATGACCTCATCTCTTCGTGCTCAGCCCTGGATCCAGAGGGAGCATGGCTGGAGGTATCTCACTGATCCACTGGGCACAGCCAAAGTCTCAAAGCACAGTGTCCACATCCCTTCCCCTCCTCAGAGTCCAGCTGCCCTGGGGACCCTGCCCAGCTAAGGACCACAGGGGACACCCCCTTTCTCCCTGCATGTGGGAATTCAGAATCCACAGTGGGGCCAAGGATTTGCATCCTCATGGGGGAAGGGGCCTGTGAGTATCCCTCCAACTTAGGGGATGTCCAATGTTTCCCTCTTTTCCATATGGGATTTGACAGTGCCAGGTCCTGCATCACCTGTGGCTGAAACTCAGTGCACCCCCAATTTGGAGACCCCCAACTATCGTTCCTCAGCTTCTTGCAGGGATGTATTCACACTACCCAGAGCAGTGGCCATCAGCAGTGATGGATGTGGGTGTCCACCCCACCCCCTCCTTAGACCACCACAGCATGGCCCCTTTCCTCAAGGCTACACTTGCCTCTTTGGGTGGATGGGTGACTGCATGCCCACTCCAGGCTCTGCTGCTGGACCTTGTGCTGACCCCAGCAGGATGAGGATAACAGTGTAAAGAGCAGAATCAACCTTTGCTGCTTCCTCTGCTGTTAGTGGAACCCCAAATTTCCCTTCTTTCTGGGATGCCACACACAAGAGTGCTCAGGGATCAAACCTATGCCTCCTGCTGTAAAACTCACACCCCAGATGTCTGGGTGCTCCCTCTAGACCTCCTTTCCTGTCATTTGTCCTTACACAATATCATGATGCCAAGTGCAGTGACTAGCTACAGAATGTAGTATATGCTGTGATAAATAGATATCCTACATAAGAAGTATTATTATGGGGGCCGGAGAGATAGCACAGCGGCGTTTGCCTGGCAAGCAGCCGATTCAGGACCTCAGGTGGTTGGTTCGAATCCCGGTGTCCCATATGGTCCCCCGTGCCTGCCAGGAGCTATTTCTGAGCAGACAGCCAGGAGTAACCCCTGAGTACCGCTGGGTGTGGCCCCCCCAAAAAAAAGTATTATTATGGGTGGTCCCAAGGGCCAAACCTAGTACCTTGCACATGGCAAGTGCTCTGCTGTGCAGCAAACACAGAGACAAAGGGAATGGAGAGCATAGTGGGAGGGCATGTGCCTTGTGCTTGGCTGACCTGGATTCAATCTCTGGCATCCCATATGGGCCCCCAAGCAATGCCAAGAGTAATTCCTGAGCGCAGAGCCAGGAGTAACCCGTAAGCATTTCTGGGTTTGGCCCACGAACAAAATAAATAAATAAATGAATGAATGAATGAATGAATGAATGAATGAATGAATGAATGAATGAATGAATGAATATAGAGATAAATTGAAAGCCCAAAAGTACTGCCCCCAAGAGTTAAGACTGTCACTACTACATCTTCTTGGCTTCAGCTCTCTCTGGCCAAACCCAGGTTGGCCGCATACAGGGAAATACTCTCCCAGTTCTGCTATCACTCCAGCTGTTGTTGTTGTTGTTGTCGTTGTTACCATTCTCATTATTATCATTATTTAACATGTAGGAACATAAAATACAGGGCTGACTGCTTTCACTGTTTTTTATTTTGTATGTTGGGAGGCAGCACCCAACGGTACTCAGGGACCTTTCCCTGCCTGGTGACCTGGGATCCCTCGTAGCGGTGCTCAGGGCACTACACAGTACTGGAGGAGGAACTTGGGCCTTCTGCGTGCAAAGTTCACTGGCCATTGAAAAGGGTGGTTTAGCCACCCTGCAGTATTGACCTGTTCCAGCAGGTGGCACATGAGCTCCAAGGTGGAGGAATGGAGTGCTCTCTGTGTGTGCTATTTTCTGGCCTGGATGCTGCTAACAGCTTTATTTTCCCGAATGCAACAGGCAGCATTTTCAATAGATCTCTATATCTCTATTTCCTCTCTCCCCCTCCCTCTCCCCCCTCTTCCACCTCCCCCTCTCCCCTCTCCCTCCTCCTCCCCCTCTCCCTCTCTCTCTTTCTCCCTCTCTCCTCTTTCTCCCTCTTTCTCCCTCTCTCCCTCTCTCCTCTCTCTCCCTCTCTCTCCCTCTCTCTCCCTCTCTCTCCCTCTCTCCTCTCTCTCCCACTCTCTCTCTCCTCTCTCTTCCTCTCTCTCTCTCTTTCTCTCTCTCCCTCTCTCTCTGTCTTTCTGTCTCTCTCTCTCTCTCTGTCTGTCTCTCTCTCTCTCGTTTCTGCAACTTCTGCCATCTGCAGAGGGTCGGGACAGCCTTGTGTTGGCCATCACACTGTTTTGTAGAATGTTCTCTCAAGGTCCGAGGGTCTTCTGCCTCCTTCCAAGCTGCAGCCCCAAGGAATGCCAAATGGGACCAAACCTAGGGGGCACTGTGGAGCTATTCTCAGTCCTGTGGCCAGGGTGGACCTAGGTTCTAGTCTGCCAGGATCCATTGTGTGAGGCAGAGAACAGAGGTTGAGGCCAGGGTGGAGATCAGGTGTGAGTTTCTGAAAAATCACATGGGGTGAAGAGTGGCCCCTTGTGCTAAGACCAGGGGGCTTTAATTTCCACCTTTGCTCCCCCACAAATGCTCATACAAACATGAGGAATTAGGCAAGGAGGAATCACAAGGGCTGCAGTTACTGCAGAGATAAGAGCAGTGTTTGCGCCTGAGCCCCAAATGGGTGTGTATAAGTCAGGTCCAGTTGGGGAGGCCACAGAAAGTTGCAGCCCAGCCCCTCCCTGACCTAGCCTCTCTCTGGCCTCAGATGGGGGCCCTAAGAGGCCGTGGGATCTTGGCTCCCTTTCTTGGTCCTTATCTGCATCCACTTAGTTCAGTGCCTGGAACCTGGGGTCACGCTTGTCTCCAGAGAGACGCGTTATCTCGCTAACTGCGGGGACCTTGGCACAGGCTCAGCTTTCTGACGACAGAGAGGACCCCTGCCCTGGGCTGCCTGCACCCCCTCCTGCCTTTGGCTGGCCAGGCAGGCACTGAAATAGCAGTGTTGATAAGACAGACAGACAGATGCACATGACAGGGCCACCCTGACCTCCTGATCCAAGGAGGGCCCTTTGTAGGAAAGGCCTTGGGTGAAAAGTATGTGTGAGTTGCCCAATACCAGGCAACTCCAGAGACAAAAACTGAGGGTCAGGGCCAGAGCACAGCAGGGAGGCTGTTTGCCTTGCACACAGTTAATCCGGGTTCAATCCCTGGTGTCCTATAGGGTCCCCTGAGCCTGCCAGGAGTGATTTCTGAGTGCAGAATCAGTAATAAACCCTGAGCATTGCTAGGTGCCCCCACCCCAACAAAAATAGTAAAAGCAAAAAAAGAAATATGAGTCCAGAGTGTTAGCATAGTGGAAAAGGCATTTGCCTTGCACAGAAACTGACCCAGGTTTGATCTCCAGCATCTCATAGGGTTCCCCAAGCCTGCAAGAGCAATTGAACAGAGCCAGAAGTAAACCCTGAGCATCCAAAAGGAAGGAAGAAAGGAAGGAAGGAAGGAAGGAAGGAAGGAAGGAAGGAAGGAAGGAAGGAAGGAAGGAAGGAAGGAAGGAAGGAAGGAAGGAAGGAAGGAAGGAAGGAAGGAAGGAAGGAAGGAGGGAAGGAGGGAAGGAGGGAGGGAGGGAGGGAAGGAGGGAGGGGAGGGAGGAAGGGAGGGAGGGAAGGAAGGAAGGAAGGAGGGGGAGAGAGGAAGGAAAAAAGGAAAGAAGGAAGGAAGGAGGGAGGGAAGGAGGGAGGGAGGGGGGAAGGAGGGGGGAGGGAAGAAGGAAGGAAGGAGGGAGAGGAGGGAGGGAGGGGGGAAGGTGGGAGGGAGGGAGGAAGAAAGGAAGGAAGGAGGGAGGGAGAAAGGAGGGAGGGAGAAAGGAGGGAAGGAGGGAGAAAGGTAGGGAGGGAGGAAGGAAGAAAGGAAGGAAGGAGAAGGAGGAAAGGAGGGAGAGAGGGGAGGGAGAAAGGGAGGTGGGAGGAAGGGAGGAAGGAAGGAAGGAAGGAGGAAGGGAGGGAGAGAGGGAGAAAGAGGGGGAGGGAAGGAGGGAGAGAGGGAGGGAGAGAGGAAGAGAGGGAGGGAAGGAGGAAGGGAGGGAGAGAGGGAGGGAAGGGGAAGGAAGGAAGGAAGGAAGGAAGGAAGGAAGGAAGGAAGGAAGGAAGGAAGGAAGGAAGGAAGGAAGGAAGGAAGGGAGGGAGGGAGGGAGGGAGGGAGGGAGGGAGGGAGGAAGGGAGGGAGGGAGGAAGGGAAAGAGAAATTAGGGTTAGGTCATGGGGACCCTATTGGGGCCCATAAGCAGTGACTGGATGGGGTGGGAAGATTTGCAGGTTAGCCACCACGCCGCAGTCTGTCTGTCCATCCTCCCTGCACCGTCCCATCAGCAGCATGGATCTGCTTTGTTTCCTCCCTCCACTCAGCCTCCTTAGCACCTCAGCCAGGCTCTACACAGAGAAGCCTCTGACCACCAGAGCCCTGGGTGAAATGGAGTCAGTGTGGGGCCAGCTGGGTGGAATGAGAAAGCAAGGTCAAGAAAGGCTCAGCTGAGAACAAAGAGTGGGAGTACAATGAAGTCAGGGAATGGAGCACTGTCACAGTGAGAATTGGGAATAATCTGAATCATTCCCCGAATGGAACTCAGTGCTGAAAGGAGGGAAAGTGATAAATATGGTACCCCTCAGGAACAATAGTGCAAACTAGTATCTAAAACAGAAAAAAGAAGGGCCTTGTATGCGGACAGACCTCAGTTTGATCCCCAGTGTCCCATTTTGTCCCCCAAGCCAGGAGAGATTTCTGAGTGCATAGCCAGGAATAACCCCTGAGCTTCACCGGGTGTGGCCCAAAAGCAAAATAAAATGAAATAAAATAAAACAGAAAAAAGACAGGGGCCAGAGAGAGAGCATGAAAATAAGGTGTTTGCCTTGTATGCAGAAGGACAGTGGTTTGAATCCCAGCATCCCATACAGTCCCCCGAGCCTGCCAGGAGCGATTTCTGAGTGTAGAGCCAGGAGTAACCCCTGAGCACTGCCGGGTATGACCCAAAACAAACAAAAGACAGAAAGAAGAAATTGTCTGCTATGGAGTGGGGCTAGGGAGGGGGAAACAAGAGGAAAACTGAGGGCATTGGTGGTGGAAAATGTGCCCTAGTGAAGAGATGCATGTTGGAATATTGTATGACTGAAACTCAATTGTCAACAATGTTCTGACTCTGCATTAAATAGTGCTTCAAGTTGGGGCAGAGTGGTGGCACTAGTGGTAAAGCGTCTGCCTTACCTGTGCTACCCTAGGACGGACCTCAGTTCAACCCCCGGGCGTCCCATATGGTCCCCCAAACCAGGAGCAATTTCTGAGTGCATAGCCAGGAGTAACCCCTAGGCGACAATGGATGTGGCCCAAAAACAAACAAAAAAGTGTTTTAATTAAAAATTATAATATATCCAAAATATATAAAAGAAAGAAAGAAGCTGAAAGACTGACTTAACCCCGAGATAAGCTTCTAGGCATCTGGTCTAGGAGACCTTGTGGCCTTGGGGCCAGAGAACCTTCCAAACATGACTTGCAATTTTACCTTCTTCCCCACCTCTCAGCCTAAGCCCAGTTTCTCCCATCTTCACCAGCATGGGTTGTGACCCATTGACCTGCCACCCAGGGGCCCAGATCTGGTACTTGGGCTGGTACTGATAATTGGGGGTGGTCACCCCCAAATTCAACTGAGTTATAGGACTGGTTTTTACACACAGGATAGTCCGTCCAGATCCCTATCCCTAGGTCTTGTCTCCTGTACTTCCTTTGACATTTAATCACCACTTGGCTGTTTCTCTCACCAAAGATTATTCCATCTCAGAGGAATGTTCACAAACTTATTGTTTGTTACCTTTGGGGCCAAACCTGCAGTGCAGCAGGCCTTACTCCAGGCTCTGTGCTCAGGGGTCACTTCCAGAGATCCTGGGGGATTAGTTGCAGTGCCAAGAGTTGAGCCTTGGTAAAGCCGAGCCTTGACCTCTGTCCTCCTGTTAATACCAGAAGATATCTAACTCCTCGTGACATTCTAAGGTCCCATCTTTGTGACATAACAATCTCCTACTTCTTGAATTCCAACTTCCTTGGGGAACACCTTATTGTGTTCCCTACTACCTTAAACCAAAAAATAGGTTGTCACATACTGAGGTGGCTTCTGGCTAATAGGCCTATGGCCTCATTGTCAATGTCCCTCTGGATGGCCAACTGGGTGTCACATGCCAGTGCCCAGGCTGGTTGGCTGGTCACCAACATAACAGCCCTTATAGACAATATAATCCAAGAGTCCTCAGACTGCTTAAATGGACCAGTTCACTGTCCCTTAAGCCATTATGGAGAGCTGAACTATAGTTTAAAAGAAACCTATGAACAAATCCTATGTACACTGCCCATATCTTATTTTGAGGCAAAAATCCAAACAAAATAAATACAATGTTTAAAATTAAAAACAGTGCTTGTGAGGCCCGGAGAGATAGCACAGCGGTGTTTGCCTTGCAAGCAGCTGATCCAGGACCTAAGGTGGTTGGTTCGAATCCCGGTGTCCCACATGGTCCCACCGTCGCCTACCTAGGGGAGCTTTTTTTTTTTTTTTTTTTTTTTTTGGTTTTTGGGGCCACACCGGTGACGCTCAGAGGGTTACTCCTGGCTATGCACTCAGAAAGTCGCTCCTGGCATTGGGGGACCATGTGGGATGCCCCCCCCGGGGACCGAACCTTGGGTCCGTCCGAGGCTAGCACAGGCAAGGCAGGCACCTTACCTCTAGCGCCACCGCCCGGCCCCCTACCAGGAGCTATTTCTGAGCAGACAGCCAGGAGTAACCCCTGAGCAATGCCGGGTGTGGCCCAAAAACCAAAAAAATAAAATAAAATAAAATAAAAAAACAGTGCTTGCCTTGACAGAACATATAGTAAAATTGGAACAATACTGAGAAGATAAGCATGGCGCCTGTGCAAGGTTGACACATAAACTCATGAAGCTTTCCATATATTTGGCAGAGAGCAAGTGAGGAAGAGGTTTCAATAAACCTCAGGATTTGAAATTTAAAAGTTAATAATAAATAAAAATGAACAATAGCACAGCAGTAGGGTATTTGCCTTGCACACAGCTGATCCAGAACAGACAGTGGTTTAAATCCCGGCATCCCTTACGGTCCTCCAAGTCATGAGTGATCTGAGTGCATAGCTAAGAGTAACCCCTGAGCATCATCAGGTGTGGCCCAAAAAACAAAAAAAAAATAATAATATTTAAAAAATAATTAGTTAAATTAAGAACAAGGAAAGTGAAATCAACAAACTTGCCAGTATTTCCCTGGGATCTATGGGCCTGCTTTTGGCAGGCCATAGTTTGAGGACCCCTTCCCGAGACTGAGAGGAAGAGATGGAAGACTGAAGACAGAGAGAAGGAGGAAGTCAGAGAATGCGGTGCTCAACACACACATGCACACTGCAGGCTGGAACAAACAGACAGCTAAGTAGACCAGCAGCTGTGGCAAAAACACCCCGCTGGCCCAATAAATTCATTGGCGGGCCGAATGTGGCCCACAGGCTGTCTCCCTGTCTCTCTGTTACAGAGTCACCCAAACTATTCACCAGCACCTTGAGGAAGTGATGCGCTTGTGTGCACCCAGAGATGCATCTCACTCCCCAGGAAGGGGACCTGCACTCAGGAGGCAACAGCAGCTCCAGGAAACTCAGGGCACAGATGCTAGAAGGATCAGGCTTTGGCCCCTCTCCAAGGGCAGGCTGGTAGCTGTGGAGCTTTAGCATGGACTGGGTGTGGGCCTTGCTGTCCAGCAGCTTGGGCACATCAGTAACTTACCTTGGGAAGGGGAAGACTTGTACATCAAGGGCAGCACATGCAACTCATGCAGATCCTGAGCTCAGGGCAGGCAGGTGGCTAAGAACTGCCATGGCCCAAGCCCCAGACGTCAGGGGGCAGGGCCTGAGGCAGAAAGCCACCAGCTACAGCCATGTCAGTCACACGCGGTCCAGGGTCCCAGACACACGATAGTGCCACCCTGTCCTCTTTTCCACTCTACTCATGGCTCCCTCCCCACTGGGACACTTCCTTCCTGGGGTCTGCCTGGTGCCCCCAGCCCCGCATCTGCACCCCTGGGACAGGGCACCATGTGGAGACCCAGGCAGGAGGCAAACAGGAAAGTGATAAGCCAGCGGGGAAGTGGATGTGGAGCTGAAGAGGGCCAGGTCGGGGGCAGCAGTTGTCCGGTCCTTCACCCCAGGACGTGAGGCAGCTCAGGGCCAAGACATAACAAGATCCCTCTTCCTGATCCTACTGCACCCCAGGAAGGGCCCTGTCCTCCCTCTGTCCTTGTAGGCCATGGCCCAGCCTCCTGCCTCAGGTCCCAGTATGTCCCCAGATTCCTTTCAGTGCTCCCCCAAACCTGCCGCCAGAGCAGCAAACAGCATATTTCAAGGGGGGTCTTTGCTGTTTGGGGGCCAGACCTGGCTATGCTCAGGGATCTGTGCAGGGGTCACTCCTGGCTCTGTGCTCAGGGATCACTTCTGGCATTGCACTCAGGTCATTCCTGATCCTGTGCTATGGATCATTCCTGGCATTGCACTCAGAAGTCATTCCTGGCTCTGTGTTCAGGGGTCACTCCTGGTTTTGTGCTCAGGGGTTATTCCTGGATCTGTGCTCAGGGGTCACTCCTGGTTATGTACTCAAGGGGTCACACCTGGTTCTGAACTCAGGGGTTATTCCTGACTCTGTGCTCAGGGGTCACTCCTGGTTCTGTGTTCAAGACTGACTCCTGACTCTGCTCAGGGCTCAATCCTAACTCTGTTCTTAGGACATTCTCCTAACTCTGTGCTTTGAATTCTCTCCTGGTAGGACTCAAGAGGCCAAACATGGTGCTGAGGACCAAGCCCAGAGAGGCTGTGCTACACTGCCGCTCTGTCTCAGTCTCTCTCTCCCACACACGTTTCATAGTTGTTTCTTCTGTACCACAAGCTCAGCTTCAACCATTAGAGCTGGGGGAAGTGGGGAGTATTACCTGTTGTGAGAGTGGGTGTACCGGGATTTAATCAGGGCCTCATATGCCAGGCCTCAGTGCTACTCCCTGAGCCATGTCTGTGGTTCCTTTTTCCTTTCCCCCAACACCCCTCCACATTCCAGTAACTGATTCATCCTAGTGGGGCCACGGACATCCTCTAATATGTTCCTTCAGAGTGGGTTCAAGGCTCTGGATAGAAGCTTCTGGAATGAAAATCAGTAAGAGCCTGGAGTGAATTCTTCCCAGTTAATGAATCGAGATGTTCTAGACCAGAGACAGGGCTGAGGGGTCTGCCCTGGCTATGTTCCTGGTCCTGCCTGCACCCAGATCTGGTCCGCCTATTCTAGGCCAGAGCTGAGTCTGGACACCCCCACCCTCTAGCAGGCCTCAGCCTGACACCTGCCCCTGCTGCCCAGTGCTTTAGCAGAAACCTGCCCAGCCTGACTGGTAGGCTGCGTCCCTCCTCCATGGGCCAGCCTTGACCTGCCTTTCCTGGAAATCCAATGGGACCCCCTACCAAGAACCTCCAAGTGATACCCAAGAAAGGCAGGACTGTCCTCTGGGGTGAAGACAAGAGTCACTTGGAAGCATTTTCCCAGATCCCCAAGGTTCCCAGTGAGGCTCTGGGCACCTCAAGGACATCCCAAGTCTCTTCCTGGTCATGTCAAGGCCTTGCCACACCCAGGCTCAGCTACACTGACCAGCTTCTGCTTTGGGGCTAGGCTGGTGAGAGGTAGGCAGGAGATTCCTTTCCTGTCACCCTGAGCAGAGCTTCCTTAGGCTGAAGCTCTGGTTCCCGTCTGGCTCCCTGGAGACAGCAGAGGTCTGGGCCCCAGGCCAGACAGGCTCTTAGTGTCTGAGTTTGTCCTGGGCCTGAGCGTCTCCAGAACTTTGAAAACTGATCCATGCTGGAGTTGTTTTCTGTCAAGGGTTCAGACTGGAGCTGGGCTCAGGCCAACATAACTGAGGTTGGAGAAACTGGCTTATATCTCTGCCGACTTCTAATTAGAGACTGAAAGTATATGGTTTACTGGGGGCTGTGGGGGCACAGATTTGGCATGTGGGTTCTTCAATTGTTCCTCAGCAACTCCTGATCCCCCAGTACCACCCTGTGTGGCCCCAAATTCAGAAAAAAGATCCCCAATCATCTTTTACCTGACTACATTTTTTGAGATGGTTTTGGTAAGCCTAACTGTGGAATAAGTGGATATAGGCGTTGTGGTTGAGGGGTCTATAGCAGAAGAAAGTTTTCCTGCTACTCAACTGCAACATTGGTCCTTCTACTCTTGGACATTAGGGTTCCTTATTCTGGGGTTCTCCCTCCCCCAACTTCTCCAGCTTTCAGCAATAGGGCAGAACCATCCTTCCTGGTGGTGCCTGAGTGTGACTCAGCTCAAGCAGGAGGTCAGCGGGTCAGAGATGAAGATGAAGACCCAGACAGGAATCCCACAGCTAAGCTTCCAGGAAGGCTGAATTAACCCTTTAATGTGGTCAATTAGAAAGATAACAGGCCCTCAGGACTCGCTCTCATTAGCTGATGACCGAAGCCCAGCTTCCTGGCTGGGCTGCCAGCTCATGGGGTGACTGAGGGCCCACGTCATCATCATTGGCATGATACAAACTCACCTGTACTGTGTCAGCGCCCCACTATAGGCACTGCCTGGGGAAATGGGCCGGGCCTGGCACTGGGCTATGCAGATTGTGGCTCTTGGTGAGGTGCCCTCTCTAACCCTTGTGGAATGGGACTGAGATCAGAGCCACCCCCTACCCCCTCAGCAGTCTCTTGTCCAGTCGAGTGTCTCCTCAGATTCTAACATCTGGGCTTTTCATCAAGGCCCCTTAACCTATCTCAGACCCTGGTAGTCACAATGTTTTTCACCAAGGGCCACAGCTGCCCCAGGCCTGCCCACACACTTAGGGCAGATGGCCCAGACTCTGTCCTTCCTGCAGGCAGGTGTCTAGTCTCTGCATTCAGTTGCAGGGAGAACTTTGAGGGCCTCAGGGCCATATTCCAAACTGTGGCCCAGTTACACAGCAGGATCTCGAAGCTGAGCTAGTGGCTTAATGGGAAACTGCAAGAGACCTGGGTCCCATCCCTCCTGTCCCCCACCCCCAAAATAAAACCAAGGCAAAGCTACAGTGATCAGCAGCCTTGTAACAAAGGGGAAACTGAGGCAGAACCAGGTCCATGTGGGTGGCAAAGTCACCTGGGTTTGGCAACTTGGTTTGTCCTCCTGGGTTTAGCAACCCAGTGTTTGAGTTTTCAGGGATCTGGAGTCTCCCCTGGGGTGGGTGGTGCCCAGAACCCTGAGAGCCCATGGTGATAACAGCTGCTCCTTCCAGCCCAGCTGCATTTGGGGACATTTCAGCCCACTCCAGCTCAGCACCTCTGGACTGGCCTGGGAAGCTCCAGACACTGGCCCCCACCCACAATAGGCCCTTCCTACTCTGAAAGCTGAAGAGACAGAGCTGGGGGCTCTGTCCTTCTAGAGGCCTATACCCCAGCACCCCAAAACACCAGCAGAGATATGGGAACCCCAATATCCCAGAAGCACTGAAGTTTGACAAGTCAGCACCTGCCACTTTCTCTTCCCACTTTCACGACTCAGACAAGCATTTTTAGAAAGAAAAAACTGGGGACAGAGAAAAGTGTGGGCTGTGACTTGTGGTCACAGAGCTGCTGAGGAAGCAATAGGGCAGCCTGGGGAAGAGGCAGTAGGAGCCTATGACCTGAATAAGGACACTGTGCCCCCATTTCTGGAAGGTTCTTGCAGTGTGAGGATGAGAGGAGAGATGCCTTTAAGTTTCCGCTTATCCTGACTACTGTGGAAATTGCAACTACTTGATAGGTCGTTCTGGTTGGCCCAGCCCTTTATCTGAGTCCAGCCAACCCTACATCCTCCTTTTGTTTTTTAGGCCACACCTGGAAGTGCTCAGGAGTTACTCCTTCTGCATTAAGAAATCACTCCTGGCAGGCTCGGGGGACCTTGTGGGATGCCAGGGATCAAACCCAGGTTGGCCAATTGCAAGGCAAACACCCTCCTCGTTATGCTATCTTCTGGCTCCTATACCCTTTCACTGTACAGTAGCCCCTCCTGTTGTCAGAACATGGCCTGCACCAACTTGTATTTCTTCTGAGTTTGGCTCAGGTGTTTGGGAACAAAGGAAGAGGAGAAATTCAAAAATATAAGTTATTTAAATAAGTCATAGTCAGATGCACAGTGACAAAGTTGTTTCTGATGGAGTTTCAGCCCTATAATGTTCAACACCATCCAAGGCACATTTCCAGTCACCAATGTCCCCAGTTTCCTTCCTGACCTCTCCCCTGCCTGCCTCTGGGGCAGACATTTTTCTTATTTCTCTCTGTCTCTGTCTCTTTGTGTATCTCTGTCTGTCTGTCTCTGTCTATTTCTGTCTCTCTGCCTCTCTCTCTGTCTCTCTCTCTGTCTCTCTGTCTCTGTCTCTGTCTCTGTCTCTCTCTGTCTCTGTCTCTCTCTGTCTCTGTCTCTCTCTGTCTCTCTCTGTCTCTCTCTCTGTCTCTCTCTCTCTCTGTCTCTCTCTCTGTCTCTCTCTCTCTCTCTGTCTCTCTCTCTCTCTCTCTCTCTCTCTCTCGCTACCTCTCTGTCTCTCTCTCTCTTCCCGTCCCCTAGTTTTTTTCCCTTTTAGACACTGGTTTGCAGTATTGTTTCTGAAAAGGAATCATGTCTGTCACTTTCCATTCTCTCAGCACCCAGATCCTGTCCATAGTGACCATTCCCAACTCTCATTGTCTTAGTGCTCCCTTCTCTACCCTCACTGTACTCCCTGCTCTTTGTGACAAGCTTGAGAGGAGAAAGTTTTAAAAACAGAAGAATAAAAATCTGTAACTGGAAACAAATGTGACTGAGCAAACTTTGGCAACCAACCAGGCCTTTGGTGTGGCGTACAGTCCATCACCCTGATTTTTCCTCTTCCTCTCCTGTTAGCTTTTTGCTAATTTTCTTCCAGGCCCTGGTTTAGCTGAGCCCACTGCCCTGGCCTGGTTCCAATTTCAGGGAGGGGGCAGACCTACTCCCCTGATCCCTCTGCCAAGCACAGGAAACTTGGGACCCCCTGGGGTCCTGCTGAGACATTTTGCTCTGGGACCGCTCACTTCTCTGTGCTGGGCCCCCATGACCACATGTGTCTTGACTGTGGTTGGGCTTCAGGAAGCTCTTGGGCAACCACTGGCTTTGGCAACAGCAGAAGCTGGAACCTCGTCAGCAAGAACCCCAGCATGGGGAGAAGGATGCAGTGTCCCCCAGACAGGCTGACTGGGGTGCACTGGAGCAGGAGCAGGAGGCCTTGGGGTGGCAGAACCCCATAGAGCTTGGCAGGGGTCTTAGTCTTGGAAGTGGGCAAAGATGCATGCTAGAGTGCTAGGGTTGGAACGGGGCTGTGGGTGCGACCTCATCTGCTGCTGGGGGACCTGAAGACCACTCTCCCATGACCCCTATGAGAAGGACCTCATGCTGATCTTCCAAAGAACTTGCCCTTCATATGTCGCCAATGGGGGCATCATGCATGTCTGAGCCCCCAGGGTGCCTTCAGGAATTGTTTGGGGTCTGTGAGGGCCTGCAGCTCCCAGCCCATCCCCTGAGGTGATGGTGTTTCTCTAGGTGACCTTCTAATGGTGTGTCCTCTTAGGACCCGAGCCAGGACCCCCGACACTGCAGCTCTCACATGGATAACAGGCCTCAGGCTTGAACACAGAGTTCGAACCTGGCCAGCCTGAGCATGGACAATCAGTCTAAGAATCTGTGGGTAGCTATGTAGACAGGTGGTGTGGACAGGCAGTGTGGATCCTTCTTGCCTGTCCCTTCTCACACACCACCTTTAAGGCTGCTGTCTGGCTCCAGGTTTGCCATTGGTGCCAAAGGGTGCTGCCAAGTGCCGGTGACTGTGGCCTCCGTTGACACTAGTGAACCAGTCCTGCCAGTCACCTTCAGCTCCATTTTCAGGGCCTCTTCCTGCCACTGCATGCCCTTAGGGTGCGGGGCAGGTCTGGGGGCTCAGCTGTGTTTCCCTGGGGGTGACTCATGCTGAAATCACTCTGTATGCTCACAGGCCACCTCTGCCTCCCCCGGACATATCTGTCCCAGCAAGAAACTCCCTGGCAGCATGAGCCACACAAGCAGAACCAGGTTAACACAGGAGCCATGAGCCTGGTTTCTGATGCTGCACTCACTGGGCCTGCGGACGCCAAACTGTACAAGGCAGAAATGCATGTGATTCAGTGTCTGAAGAATGGGCAGTGACCGCAGTCGAGGATCCACCTGGGGCCCTGAAGGAGCAAGATTTGTACCTAATCCGTTATTATATTTTTAATTAAATATAATTTGGGAAGGGGGATGCTCAGGAATATCCTCCTAGCAATACATAAGGGACTCTGTGAGTTGCTGGGGAGGGAACCAGCTGTATGCAAGGCAAACACCCTCCCTGCTGCACAATAGCTCTGATCCTGCAACTAGGTCCTTTTTTTTTTTTTTTTTTAATTGTGGGATCACACCTTGCGGTGCTCAGGGGTTAATCCTGACTTCACTCAGAAATCGCTCCTGGCAGGCTCGGGGGACCATATGGGATGCCGGGGATTGAACCCAGGTCCATCCAGGAAAGACAGCATGCAAGGCAGACAATGCCCTACTGCTATGATATCACTCCATCCCCCAACTAGGTCCTTTAAACAGAGTAAGAGCTTTAACACTGTTCTTTTGTGTTGGCTTGTTTCTAAGGCCACACCCCAGAAACAAGGTTTTCAGAGTTTACTCCTGGCTTTGTGCTTAGGGCTCACTCCTGGCTCTGCCCTAAGGAATCACTCCTGACTCTGTGCTCAGGGCATACTCTTGGCTCTGTGCTCAGGGCTCATCCCTGGCTTTGCACTCAGGGATCACTCCTGGTTGTGCTCAGGGGACCATATGGGATACTGGGGGAAGAACCCTGGTCAGTAGCATGCAAGACAAATGCTCCCCCCACTGTGTATATCTTTCTGGTCCTAAAAATATTCTAATATGGGGGGGGGCACACCTGTCAGTGCTTAGGGCTTATTCTAAATTCTGTGTTCAGGGCTCACTCCTGTCTCTGTGTTAAGGGCCACTCTTGGTGGTGCTCAGGGCTTACTCCTGGCTCTGTGCTCAGGGGGTCACTCCTACAGGTGCTCAGAGCTTACTCCTGGTTTTGTATTCAGAGTTTACTCATGACAGGGTTCAAGGGCCCCTATAGGGTGCCAAAGATCAAATCTGGATAGTCCACACGTAAGACAATTGCCCTTCCCACTGTCCGATCGCTCCAGCCCAATCTTTAAGAGCAAGTGATCCCCTGTCTGAGGAACATCTACACTCTGATACAGGGATTGGGTCCCCAAGGTAGGAGTCACCCCAAGTGACTCTTGCCCTGCAGGGCTCAGGCTGGAGGGTTCCTGCTTCTGTCCTCTCCCACCCTGTCAAACAGCCCAGAATGCGGGTCTGAGTCTCTGGGGTCTGAGCTCTGCTGGGTCTTGCTGAGTCCACACACATCAGAATCCTCCCACTTTGAAAATGGTGACAATCCCAGCCCCAACCCTAGAGTGCTGGTCTGGGCTCCCACACACAGCAGCCCCCTCTGAGGCCACCTCCCGAGACCCAGAAATACTCCTCCCCTGTGTGGAAGGAGAGTGTCATGGGGGCTCAGAGGAGATGGGCCTGTCTTGGCTTCCCCTCCTCCCTCCCCTTCTTTGCTTCTCCCTCCTTTCTTCTTCTTCTTCTATTTTTAAATATGGAACGCTTCACGCATTTGCATGTCATCCTTGTGCAGAGGCCATGCTAATCTCTGTATCGTTCTAATTTTAGTATATGTGCTGCCGATGCGAGCACTCCCTCCTTTCTTCTATCCCACCCTTGTCTCCTCTTTTCTTTCTCCTCCCCTTCTTCCCCCTTTTCCCTTTCCTCTTCCCTTCCCATTCCCTTCCTTCCCTCTCTCCCTCTTCCCTGTCCTCTCTCTCGCATCCTCAACATCCCTCACTCTGACTACTTTCACAGACCCATGATTCACTTGAGCCTCAGTTGTGTGGAAGCCCAGGGAGAGGGTCAGTGGAGGCCTTGGTGCACCTGAGTCTGGGACTCTCCAACATCATGGGGACCCATGGATGTGGAAGACAGTGCCCAGCCTTCCACACTCTGAGCGGGGTCACCCTGGCTGCACCTGAGTCCAAGGGTCTAATCAGGCAGTGGGCTGTGTGCCCTAAGGGGCCTGCTGGGCTCTGGTGGCGAGACTCCTGCTCCCCCTTCTTGCCTTTACACTCACATACACACATTTACACTTGCACACACAAACTCACATACATATACGCACACATTCAATCACATACACATTCACATACACATAGACACATACCCATACATGCATACATAAGTACACACATATAAATGTGCATGGGTGTGTGTGGGTACATGTGTTCACATGCATACATATATGTACATGTATGTACATGTACATACATGCATGCTCACACACATAAACAGCCATGTATATACATGCTCATACACATCTACAGGTATGCACATACACGCTTATGCACACATGAGAGGCCTGGCCCCAAAAAACCGTGTGCCTGTCCAGCCCCCAACACACTGGTCTTTTCCAAGGATGTCTCTCCTCTCTGGTCCAGAGAATAAGCCCAAGGAGCTCCCAGGCAGACAGTTGGGAAGATGAGGGGTCCTCATCTCCCCTAATCGCATCTAGAGACTCAGCCACATTCACCCCCATGCCTTGAGCCGGCTGAACCTGAAAGTCACTCACTACCTTTCTAAGTAAATCACATAAGTCCACAGACAAGATGGCCGTGGGTCTCTGGAGCCGAGCAGGGCCCAGAGCACAAGGATTATTTTTCAGCAGCATGTGAGGATCCTACAGCTATGCCCCCCAGATCACCACCTTGGGGGATCAAACTAGGGACCACCCAGCACAGAAGTGGGGCATTTCTTCTCCCCTCCTCCTGGGGGCATCTGACTGGACCTTCTGAATTGCTGTGGGCAACCCGAGTCCCTCTGTCACTGTCATGGGTCTATACCAGAAACAGCTCTAGGAAGCTAGACTCCAGAGCATCCCATGACAGCCTGAGGACTCTGCACCAGGCAGCAGCATGGACACACCCGAGTGCCACCTTGGTCCAGACTCGTGGCCATGGGCACTGGGCCAGTCACTGCCCAAGACAAGCCTGTCTCACGGGACCACCAAGATACTGCCAGTGGCAAGCTGCTTCATGTCTGCCACACCCTCGGGGCAACCACTTATCCACCACTAGTTTATTTATTCTTGTTTTGTGTGGGGAGCACCTTGTTTATTTTTTTAATCTTGTTTTATTTTGGAATACATCTTGTTTGTTTTCAAGACTTATTCATGGCTCTGTGCTCAGTGATCACTCCTGGAAAGGCTTGCGAACCCTCTAGGGTGCCAGGGTCTGAACCTGGGTTGGCCACATGCAACAGCAGATGCCTCCCCACTATGTTCTTGCTCTAGTTCCATCACACATTTTAAAGTCAAGAGTTGATTGTCTTAAATAAGGGCACGGAGTGGGTAGGAATAGAAATGGGGGGCATTGGTGGTGGGAAGTTTGCACTGGTGAAGGACTAAAACCCAACTACAATCATGTATGTAATCATGGTGACTAAATAAAGAAAAAAAATCTAAACTTAAAAATAAAAAGTTGATTTTCTCATTCCTTTTCGCACACTTCATGCTAAAAAGAACCCAGTTTCTGCTGTTGGGGGTTTTCTAATGCAGAAGGTCCGAGCAGTGATAAAACTTGTACTTTGGACCTGTCCAAGGGGTCTGCTAAGCCTTTTGCTGTTAGTCAGAGCTGGCCAGGGCTGTTGCCTACTAAGGTGTCAGGTTCTTCCAGGCCAGCCACAGCCCTGCAGCTGCTTTTGCCATCCTGACACTTTTTGCTCCATTCTATAGTTTCTGCCACAACATACCTCTCCAACTTCAGTTTTCTGCTTGTCCTAGAGCTTGGCTTCTGGGGAGCCCAAGGTGTGCTCTGGCTCAGGAGTTCTTTCTCTGTGAGGGCCTATCCCAAGCTGTGTATGGCTGAACCCACCTCTTGCTGGGGGCTTTGTTTCTAAATGCAACAGCCCTGGCCTAGGAACACTGTACTGTACCTGGATCCTCTCACACGATGTTTGTGGTCAGATATGTGGATTTTTCTCTGAAAAAAGCCTAAATGCTGAGCTGAGTATACGGATATTCCAGCTGAAAGAGAATCAGAGCTGGGGCTGACAGCACAGAAGGGAGGGCTCTTGCCTTGCACTTGGCTAACCAGGTTTAATCCCTGGCATTCTATATACTCCCCTGAACCCTGCCAGGAGAGATCCCTGAGCACAGAGGCAGGAGTAATCCCTGAGCACTGCAAGTGTGTTCCAAAAACAAAACTAAAAAGGGAAAAAAACTGTTGTTAAGATGTTTCTTTATTGTTTTGTTTAGTTTTGGGGACCCAACCCACATCCATTCCTGCCACCACCAGAACATTCCAGGTGGTGATGCCTGGGCTCAAAGACAATGACCACAGGAGAGAAGTTCCAGTGAAGACAAGGCAGGAATTTAATTTAGGGAATAGGTAAGGGGGAGAGAGAGTAACACACTAGGGAGCGTTGAGGAGGGATGGAGACAGGGCACCAACCAGGCCTTGGAGCTGGGCTGCAGGTGACCATGGGGTACAGTCTCCTGGGAGGGGGACACAGTGCATTCCCCCTTCTACACCCTCCTCATTCCCATCATTCTGGGCTTTCTGGACATCATAAGGTGAGCAATAGACAGTGAACAATGACAGTGACAGACAGCTTGGGTTGCTCCAAGCTCAGGTCTAGCCAGGGTGGGCAATCTTTTTTTTTTTTTTTTTGGTTTTTGGGCCACACCCGACAGTGCTCAGGGGTTACCCTGGCTGTCTGCTCAGAAATAGATCCTGGCAGGCACGGGTGACCATATGGGACACCGGGATTCGAACCAACCACCTTTGGTCCTGGATCGGCTGCTTGCAAGGCAAACGCCGCTGTGCTATCTCTCCGGGCCAAGGGTGGGCAATCTTGAGAGTAGAGTCAGTGGGCTCAGGAGATGCAAGAGCACTGGGTTGGGCAGGACTAAGTGGCATAAGAGTTTTTATTCTTCCCCTAACTAGGGAACGTAGCACTGCCAGGGCAGAGGCAGGGGCCAGGTCCAGGACTGTCTCGGGGTTCATCCTCTTTCTGCTTACCTCACCTGTTTCTCTCCTACTCCCAATTGTTCTGTCCAGTTCTCTCTCTGGCCTGCAAGTATGCCTGGACTTCCACATCCTGGTCTGTTCCCCCACACCAACTCTGCACCCTCCTGTCTGGTCTGTGCAGGTCCTACACCTTGAAAAGAAAGAGGAAGGAACATCAATTTTCCCCAACACTTCCCTCTACCTGACCAGTAGTTATTGGGGAGAAACCCCAGTAGGGTTGGACTCATGACAGCACCAAGTGATGGGAGCACTCCAAAGGTCTGCATGTTGAGGGGTTAGGATATATTCCTACTGGGGTGGTATAGGGTGAAGGGCGGGATCCTGGGGTCGGGTGTGCCAATGAGTTTCAGGCGTACTGGCAAAGGACAAGGCAGTCAGATCCCAGCCTCCAGCTCACTCTCCAATGACACAGTGAACACTAGGTGACCAGCACATCTGCTGAGCGGAGTCCGGGGGGTGATGCTGGCACTTAGGTTGTACACCCCGCCCTGCCTTTCCTGTCCCCCACATGAACCGACCAGGCTGGCCTAGCTGCAGCCCAAAGACAGAAACCCTCATTAGCCGCTGGGAAACAAGAGCCTGACCCAGAAGAGAACACTGGCCTCTACACATGCCCACCTGGGCCCCAGCAGCCTGGGAAGACACCTCACCAACAACAACCCTGCATCAGCTTCCAGCAGTGCCTTGAACACTTCTGGTCTAGTGGAGGGCAAGGACAGGGGTGCTCAGACTCTCTGATGTCCTCCTGGCACACACCCCAAGGAGGGGCACAGGAAAACCCACAGTCTACTTGCTGTAGAGCTGGGGGCCAAGCAAGCCAGGAATCTGGCTGGGCTGGCACCCCCTTATACACATATATATGATGTGCACACAGAGACACACACATGCAGACACAGACACATACACATTCACCATAGATGCACACAGCTACAGAGCTGACCCAACCCCAGGATAGACCTGGACTTTCCTTCAAACCTCTGGAAAAAAAAAGGAACATACCTCCCCACCAGGCTGCCCGAGCACTTGAACCCCTGAGATCAGCACTCCATTGCCAGCACCCAATACCCGCATAACTCCTAAGGCACCTAAGGTGCCTGCTCATTGCCAGCCCAGTTTCCCCCAGACTCCCAGAACTTGCATGCTCTGGGGGAAGGGGAATGGCAGCTCCCCCACACATCACGGCCCTTCAGCCTGTGGTCTGGATCCCGAACTTGAGTGTATGTGCTGAGGCAAGACAGAAGGGACGGGTCTGGGGCTGGAGAGATGGGACAGCAGGTAGAGTGCTTCCTTCCTGAGGCACCATTCTCTGCACCCTGTATCCATTAGGTGCCCCAAGCACTTGGCCAGGAGTGATCCCAGAATCAGAGTCAGGGGTAACCCCTGAGAATCACCGGGTGTGGCCCAACAACAACCACCACTATAACAGCACCCATCTTCTTGTGGTGCTTCCTGCCCTCTTTCCAGCCCCCAGCAGTCCTCCAGGAGCCGGATTATGAAGGGAGAAGCAGGGAGGAAGGAGAACGAGATAAGGGAGGTCGAGAAAGAGGGCCAGGGTGAGGGTGGATATGGAGGTGAAGTGGGGGGGGGGAAGGAGGAGGAGGAGGAGAAAGAGAAGGAAAAGAAGGAAGAGGAGGGGGGATAAGACCAGACCAGTAGAAAGCAGGGGCGGGACCGCAGCACATGTGATCGGATGGGCGTGGCCTGCGAGGCGCTGTCACGATCACGTGATCGTGGGTGGCCCCCGGGAGGTCACGTGACTCGCAGGCTCGCTACTTAGGTGGTTCGGGCTGGGCCGCAGCGGATTCGGCGCGGATCAGCCCCTGTTTTGCCGAGTTCGGTGAGTGGCCGGCCTGGGTGGCGGGCGCTATCGGAACCCGGGGCCTGTGCGGGGCCTGCTCATGGGTCCCGGAGGCACCTTTGTCCCCGGCTGGGGCTCCCAGCGGCCCAGATCGGTGGAGGGGCCGGAGCTGCGGGGCGCTGCGCTCTGCCCTCTCCGCCGGCCTGGCCCTTGTCCGGGCAGACCGAGTAGCAGCACCCGCCCGGGCTCCGGCCCCAGCTTTTGCTGGACAGCGCGGAGCTGGCCGGGCCGGGCCGTGCTGTTGGCACCAGAGAGCAGGTTGATTGCCTGGAGGGCGGCAGGAAGCCCTGTCCTCGGAGAAAGGGGTCCCTGGGCCTTTTTGGGGGGAGCAAGTGCGCGCCTTATCTGCCAGCCACCTTCGAGAATTGGAGTGAAGAAAGTTCCAGAAGTGAGCGAGTTGGGGCTGTGCAAAGGCAAAGGCAGAGGTGGCCTCTTTTCCCTCCGTGGTTTCGGGGCACGGTGCCGGCCTCAGAATTCTGGGGATTCAGGAACTGTTAGGGGATTTGGGTGAAGCACTTTCCGCACTCTTGCGGCTGCGGGGCGGATTTCCTTCCTGCACCCCCGGGCCCCTGACTGCGGGGGAAGGCCCTAGCAGACGGGAGTGGTAAAGTGCTTTGAGAGCTTTTTGCTTGGTCTATCTGTTTTTGGTTTTGAGGCCACACCCGGCCGTGCTCAGGGCTTGATCCTGGGTCTTGGGCTCAAGAATGCCTCCTGGTGGTGCCACCGGGTGGGGCACCATATGGGATGCTGGGGATCAAACCTGGGGCTGCCCCATGCAAGGCAAACACCCTCTGCAATGCTGTGGCTCTGGTCCTACCTTTAATACTTTATAAGCGCTTCTGAGCTTCAGGGCTGTAATTATTCCCTCAGAAGATGGGGTTCCCATGATCAAGACCTGACGCCTCCCTGGCTGCGAGAGTCTGGTTTGCAGCTCCTGCTTCTCTGGACCCCACAAAGTTCTCAGGGCATTTGAAGAAGCCGACTGTGGTTTTCCTGGGCCTGGGCCGGCTGGACCTTGCAGGGCCCCCTGACCTTCCAGTGGGACTCGATGTGAGGCAGGGGTGGCATGACTGGGCCATTGCTCAGAGGCAGGGTTGTCCTGGTACATCCGTCCCTGGCATGTCCTCTTCCTGCCTGGGGCTCCGTGGTAGGGACACCCTCAGCGCAGGCCCTTCAGGATGCCCCTGGAGAGCAGAGGCCTTGTGGGTCTCTGTGGGCCAAAGATAAGCTGAGTGTGTTGGAGATGGGCATGCTGAAGGAACTAGATAAACGGGAACAGAGTCCCGGTGAGCACCTGGAGAAGTTCTGCCCCAGGGGCCTGTCTGATCTGGTGCCTGGATCACCTGGTCTGTATGTGTCCACACAGTCACTGTCACAGTCACATGTCTTGGGCTTTGCGAAAGCCCTGGGGGGCGGTACCAGGCTTGGGGGAATGAGGAGGCTTGGCTCAGCGACTCAGCGAGAGGCTGGGTCTCCTCGGGGCAGGGGGCCAGGAAAGAGCAGCTGCCAGCTAAGGAAGGTGCCAGCTAGGCCAGAGCCAGCAAAGGGTGAATGGCCTCAGGAACCACCTCAGCAGAGTAGACCAATCCTGCACAGCCCATAAGAGCTGGGCCAAGTGCATGGACTCGGGGGGCCACCTGGAGGGATGCAGGCACCCAGATGGGAGACCCCGAGCAAGGGCTTCTAGAACTCTCTGCCATAGTGGCCCAGTGCCTTTGTCTCCCTGTTCCCACTTCCAGCCATGAGTCAAGGTCACAGTCTGGCACCTGCATTCTTGCAGGTTCCACAGGAACTGCAGGGGCAGACAGCCTCTGTTGGGTAGGCATTGAGTCAGAGTGCCAGGCTTTCTCTGTGGGGGTTGAAGGGGGCTTCTGTCAAGGCAAGCTGCATTGGGTGAGGGGCCCAGGTCAGTAACTGTGAGGCAACCTGGGGTGCTAAGGCTCAGAGAATTGCCCCCAAGATAGAAGAGCCACCTGAGTGAGGTATCCAGCTTCTCCGTCCTAGTCCATTTATTTGGGTACTTTTGGTGCCTAGTCACTTCTGAGTCTCTCAGGGGATCTGAGAAGGGCACCCTTCTGGAAGCACCCTCAGCCCTGTACCATCCTCTGTCCTGTGTCTTAAGGTTCAAGGCTCTGGCCTCTATAGAATCTCAATGGCCACAGCCTGGAGCTCTGGAGATCTAGACAGGCAAGGCCAGGCACAGCCCTGCCTACTGTCCTCACCACCCTCTCTGAGGGAAGGTGTTTGGCTTGAGGCCCCTTGATATCCCTTCTAGAACCTTCTACAGAGCCTCCAAGGTGTGGCCCTGATCTACCCAGACTGCAGTCACTTTGCCCAGCCACTCCCACAGCCCTGGGATCTGCAAGACCTCTAACCCCTTTTAGCCTGCTCTGGTCTGCCCGGTGCTGGTCTGTCACCGTCCTTGCAGGCCCAATGGGACTCGGGGAACTGGCAAGAGTGCGATGGCATGACCAGGAGAAAGTGCCCTACTCTTGGCCTTGTCATTTCTCAGGGCCCCTTCATGGGGCCCCAACTAGAATTGCAGCTGACCATGCATGGGGAAACTGAGCCCAGAGCTGGAAGAGGAAAGGCGGTAGGGACCTCAATCAGGTGTGGGTGTGCAGGCTGAGGCTTCCACAGGACTCGCCCCACCATGTCTGTGGGCGTGGAGAACCATCTGGAAGGTGTGAAGGGCCTAGTTCTGCCACCGTCACCCCCAATCCCCCCTATGCTATGATGGTGCCCATTCCTCTCAGGAGCGGTGATTTCCATGTCACCTGGGTAACCACAGATGGGCTCTGGGTCTGGTGCTCCCCCATCCCCTCTGAAAAAGGGAGGTGAGAGAATCAGCAGGGTACAGGTTTACAGCTAGCATCAGCACTCTCTCTGCCTGTGCCTACCAGGGAATGTGGTATGTGGAGCCCAAGGGTGGCTGGGGAGCACACTGGGCCTCCTCGGGTGTCAGTGCAATGAGGGGCCAGAGTGACAGCACAGTGGTGAAGGCCCTGATTCCATCCCTGGCACATGTAGTTCCCTAGTATGGTCAGTTGTGGCCCCACCCTCACCCCCCAAAACCCCACCTCTATGGAGTGACAGTGTCTGGGGCTCCCCAGGAGGGAGCAGAGTCAGGGGCAGTAGCTGTGTGTGGCTTGCCCTAGGCTGCGTCCCCTATGAGCCACCCTGGGGGTGAAGGTGCTGTTACTAGGCCCCGAGCTCCAGGACACTGATCTTGGAGCCCCTTGGCTGTCTGGGTCTTCCCTGGCACTCATGTCTCAATTCTGTCATTCCAGTTCCTGTTTTCCTTGGGGACTCTCCTGCCTGTGGCTCTGGTATGGGGGGGGGGGCGGTCCTGGGGTGTCCCTGGTGCTCACCCAAGCCTTGTGTTTACTTCCTGGTGTTTCTCCTGCAGTCTCCCCCAGCAGGTGCTTCCCCAACCTTGCCCCATCCTACATCTCCACTTATCTCTGAGCTTCTTTCTGTCTGTCCCGTCCCATCCCAGGCCTTTATCTGGCCTGGGCCTGCCCTGGGCCCCCTTATCCTCTCAGGGGTTACTCCTGGCTCTGTGCTCAGGAATTACTCCTGGAAGGCGATCTACTCCTAACAGGGATCAAACCCTGGTCAGCCACATGCAAAGCAATTGCCCTCCTCTTTTTACTGTGGCTCCAGCCCCTCATCCAAGATTTTTGTTTTGTTTTGCTTTGCTTTGTTTTGTTTGGGGGTCACACTCAGCAGTGCTCAGGAGTTACTCCTGGCTCCATGCTCAGAAATTGCTCCTGGCAGGCTTAGGGGACCATATGGGATACCGGGATTTGAAACAGTGACCTTCTGCATGAAAGGCAAGCGTCTTACCTCCATGCTATCTCTCCGGCCCCCATCTAAGATTTTTGACTTCTTGATTGACTGTTGATAGGGATGGACATGTGTGTCCTGTGTCCCTCACATCTGAGGGGGTGGACACATGTGTCTAGTGTCCCTCACTGTGGGGCCACAGTGGGGTCAGGTGGGGATCCCAGGTCCCCTTTAGGGCACAGTGGGGTGTTCTAAGCACAGTCCCCAGGACATCAGTGAGGCCCAGGGAAACCAGCCTGGGCTCCACAGTGCTGAGGATTCTCTGCCGCCTGCCCCTTGGCAGCGAGCCTCAACAGGCTGCAAGGGCTTTGAGCAGCCAAGCTGATTCACCCTCGGTCCTAGGAATCAGAACCTACTTCACCATGTGGCGGCTGCTGGCCGTGCTGAGCTGTGCAGTACTGGGGGTGCAGGCCACCCTGAGCTTCCAGCCACTATCAGACGAGCTGGTCAACTACGTGAACAAGCAGAATACCACATGGCAGGTATGTGCTGGGGACTGGCTCAGGGATGCAGATTAAGGGGCCAGTTGGCAGCTGCATCCCGGCCCAGGGACATTGTAGCAGTGGCACTGCCCGGACATGGGCACCGGGGTGCAGGCTCGTCACTGCAGCCTCAGAGCCCATCCTGGAACCTGGGACCTAGGCATGAGCCAGCCAGAGTCTGGAGTCCAGTAGAGGTGACCCAGACCATGGTGGCCTTGGGGCAAGGACTGACAGAGCATCTCTCACAGGCTGGACACAACTTCCGCAACGTGCACATAAGTTACGTGAAGAAGCTGTGCGGTACCTTCCTGGGAGGGCCCAAGTTGCCCCTGAAGTGAGTGTCCAGGGAGGGAGTGACCGATTGGTGTCTGGGACAGGGGAAGCAGATTCTGGGCTTGCTTCCTTCTTGGAAACCGCCCTGCGGTGGACAAAGGAGCTTTTGTAGAGTGAATCAGAGTCTGGCTTGACACCCCCAGGGCCCTCCCTCCCATCTGCTGCCCCCACACCCATTCCCATCATCTGGGTCCCCCACACCCACCTTGCCTCCTGCCCCCAGGCTGCAGCTCTCTGGGCCCATCTCACTGCCTGAGAACTTCGACGCCCGCGAGCAGTGGCCCAACTGCCCGACCATCAAGCAGATCCGTGACCAGGGCTCATGCGGCTCGTGCTGGGTGAGGCCCGGGGGGGGGGGGGGGGGGGAGTGGCAAGGGCCAATGTCCAGGCAGCACTGCAGAGAGTGGTGGTCGCATTCATCTGGGGACCTTGCACTTACCGCTCCGTCCCCACAGGCGTTTGGGGCCACAGAGGCCATGTCGGACCGCTCCTGCATCCACAGCCAGGGCAAGGTGAACATTGAGGTGTCAGCCGAGGACCTGCTCACCTGCTGCGGCCTCCAGTGCGGAGAGGGGTGAGTGGCCCCTCTGCCTGTCCCTGGCTGTCCCTGGCCCCCACATCCCCTCGTGCCTGCTACAGGCTGAATTCCGTCTGTCCCTATCCATAGCTGTAACGGGGGATTCCCGTCTGGAGCGTGGAACTTCTGGACAAAAGAAGGGCTGGTGTCTGGGGGTGTGTACGACTCCCACATAGGTGAGTAGTGGCCCCAGCTGGTGCTGGGGAGGGGTAAGGGGGGGACGGCCAGGCCTCTCTGTCCCATCGTCTGCCCCCCACCACCACCCCTCAGTTAGGACTGATCCCACTTCTCCTCCAGGCTGCAGGCCCTACTCCATCCCACCCTGTGAGCATCATGTGAATGGCTCCCGGCCCCCCTGCACCGGAGAGGGAGGGGGAACCCCCAAGTGCAGCAAGAAGTGTGAGAACGGTTATGGCACTACCTACAAGGCAGACAAGCACTTTGGTAAGACCTCAGCGGGCAGGCCAAGAGTGCCTCAGGAACCCTGTGTGTGCATGTGTGGCCTGTGCATGTGTGTGCGTAACCTGTGTACGTGTTTATGTGTGCATATGTGGCCTGTGTGTATGTATGTGATCTGTGTACATGGCCGTGTGCTAATGCCTCTCCCACCCCATCTTTGTCCCCCAGGCTGCAGCTCCTACAGTGTGTCCAGCAACGAGGAAGAGATCAAGGCCGAGATCTATAAGAATGGCCCTGTGGAAGCTGCCTTCTCGGTCTACGCTGACTTCCTCATGTACAAGTCAGGTGAGTGCCTGCTGTCTGCCCACAGGCCCTTGGACACCAGCACAGGGGTGTCGCTCCCTCCTCTCACTCTGCCTGATCCTGAATGAGGGAGCAGGAGCCCATACTGTGTGTGCTTGCTGCTGAGAGCTGCCGGGATCTCTTCCCATCCCCAGCTCGGCACCCTGCCCCCCTCCTATGGCTCCCATCTGCTTCAGCCAGGCTGAAGGCCTGAGCTCTGCACTCTAAGGCCTGAGCAGTAGCTGAACAAGCCGAGAAAGGGCCCAGACTGGCAGTGAGTATGAGGCAGAGCCAAGAGGACCCCCACGGCCTGGTAAAGCAGGAACCAGCGTTCTGCAGCTCTCGTCCTCCAGAGGCAGCTAGACGTGCTCTGTTGTACTTTGTGTGGGGCCAGGCCTGAGATCAGGGAAGGCTTCTCCCTTTCCCCATCTGGCCTCAGATAGCTTCCTTAGCAGCACCTCTTTCTCAGGAGTGTATCAGCACGTCACCGGGGAGATGATGGGAGGCCACGCCGTGCGTATCCTGGGCTGGGGTGTGGAGAACGATGTGCCCTACTGGCTGGTGGGCAACTCCTGGAACACTGACTGGGGCGACAATGGTGAGTGGCAGGCACTGCCCAGGGTGACCAGTGTCCTGTGGTTGCTGGGCTAGGGGGCAAGTTGGGGTGTATGTGTCCCTCCATCCTGCCTGCTGACCACCTACCCGCCTGCTGCTTTCCAGGCTTCTTCAAAATCCTGCGTGGCCAGGACCACTGCGGCATCGAATCTGAGATCGTGGCTGGCCTGCCCTGCACCAACCAGCACCAACCAGAGCTCTGAGCGTGGGTGTGGCTGCCTTAGGGCATTCAGGAAACACCAGCCACACTTCAGGAAGACGCCCACTGCACCCCCCACCCCAGTGGTGACGTCCCCAGCACGCTCACCGTGTGTAGTCTTGAAGCCCCTGCCTTTCCCCCAGCCCCGTACAAGTCAGGGGTCACATCGGCCCCATAGGCAGTGCCTGGGCAGCTGCACTGACCCCGTCTCTGCTTGCCCCGCGCATGGCCTTTAACACAAGTTTTAAATGGGGGGTTCCTCAGCTGATCATGTGAATTGAAGAGGACTGCTGCTGTCTTCCGTCAGACTGAGGGGGCATATCCCGATCCAACCGGTAACTGGGTCCCACCACTGGAGGCAGAAGGATCGTTCCACTTTAACCCCATAAAGGACAGGAAATGGTGTTGCCAATCAATAAAAGGTTTTTCCTGTGCGGTCTGTCCTGTGTTGGTCTGTCCAGGAACACACACCAAAGGAATTGTATCTCACCCACCTGACGTCAGCAGTCACCTGTTCAGGGACTCCAGTGACTCCCACACCAAGTCCCTGTCATGGACTTTCTGTTCACTTTTTGTTTTTTGGGGCCACGCCAGCAGTGCTCAGGAATTTCTCCTGGCTCTGTACTCAGGAGTCACTCCTGGGAGCCTTAGGGACCCCGTAGGATGCCAGGGATTGAACCTAGGTTGGCTGTGTACAGGGTAAATGCCCTCCCCTCTGTGTTGTTGCTCCAGCCCTTCCTGGTTACACACAGGTCCCAACTTGTTCCCTGGCACTGCACAGCTAAGCTTTGCCCACTGGGCCACTAACACAGTGTTGTTAGCAGGGCTCCCCCCACCAAAAAAAGAAAGTTGAGGTTCCGTCCAGTTCAACATGCTCATGTCCAACAACTTCAAAGCTAAGGGGCTCAGAACTGCATGCCCAGCCAGGTCCTCCCACAGGTAAGACTTGTACTCAAAGGGAGCCCCAACATTGGCAGTGGGAGACAACAGGGCTGCTATGGTGAGATGCCACAGGCAAGCTGGGCTCAGCCCCACACTACACCAAGTTCGGTGGGGACCCTGGCCATGATAGGTGAAGGTTCTGGTATGTTCAAGGAAGGCTGACACCCTGGCACTGCATTTGGCCACACATACCAAGCTCAGGGCCTCCTCCAGCCCACAGGGGCTCCTGGGAGGATATACTGCTCCTTCTCCCCTGCTGGCTACGTCATGCGCTCCCCACCCCCAGCACTGGATTCAAGTGTTTTTTTTGTTCGTTTTGGGATTACACCCAGCAGTGCTCAGGGGTTCCTCCTGGCTCTATGCTCAGAAATTGTTCCTGGCAGGCTATGGGGACCATATGGGATGTTGGGATTCGAACCACTGACCTGCATGCAAGGCAAACACCTTACCTCCATGCTGTCTCTCCGGCCCCTGGATTCAAGTTTTTTAAGAACCCCGAGGAAGGGCCAGAGGGAGCACAGGAGTAAAGGCAATTACTGATCTGTAAAGCCAACCCTGATCTGGTACTATAGATAGGCTCCTGAGCACAGAATGGCGTAATTCTGGAGCACTGGCCAGATAGGGTCCAAAAATCCAAAAGACTGAAAAAAAGAAAGTATAGTGATGATATCTGTGAACTCAGTGATGTCAATGTCTACGCTGAGACCCTTTCTGATTTAGCTTAATGACCTATTAAACTACCGTTTTCTGCACTTTATTTAAAATTTCAAAGTTATTGCTGCTAGTTTACAGTTTTTCTTTAGCAATATTCAAAGACATTTAAAAAAAAAAAGTGTAAATGCTGGGAGAGGAACTAGAGCAATAGCACAGCAAAGAGGGTGCTGGCCTTGCACGCAGCTGGCCAGGGTCACACCTGGCAGTGCTCAGGGGTTACTCCCACCTCTACAATCGCTCCTGGCAGGCTCAGGGGACCATATGGGATGCCAGGATTCGAACAACCGACCCTCTGCATGAAAGGCAAACGCCTTACCTCCATGCTATCTCTCTGGCCCTAACACTTTTCTTATCCAAATTTGGGAGTTGCTGAGGATTGTCTCCTGGGCCTACCTGTGTCAGGCAAGTACTCCTCAGTACCTCTGAGCTAGTGCAGGGCTGAGCCCCATAAAGTAAAGATCCTTTAAAATCAGAAGTGCAGGAGTCCATAAGCAGGCAGGGTAAAGCGTTTGTCCTGTGCATGTTGACCCAGGTTTGAGGCCCCGAGCACTGCTGGGTATGGCCCCCGAAACCAGAAGACCAGCCAAATGACCGAGAAAGGCACAAGGAGGCAGCTCTAAAACACAAGAGCATGTGACAGAGGAGCCCACAGGCCCCTCTGCCACCTTCGAGGATCTCATCATTCAAACAAGATGAGAAAATGAGGACCCACAGCAGAAAATTTATTCTATATCCACAACAGAAATTCCGAGACGGCACTGGGTTAAATAACCTCGTCATTCCAGCTGGGTAGAGGTTGGGTGGGAAGTGCTGTCCACCTCAGTGGGAGGATGAGGTCAGTGTAGCACGTAGCCCAGCCCTCCAGAGATCACCAGGAACCAGGCTGAGTCCAAGCTCCTTCCAGGGCAGATATGGGGCCACAGTGTCTTGTGTCCATGTCTCAGTGTTCCCCGCCCTGCACATAGTCCCCCGTGACCTGGGCCATGGTGCTCAGGTACTGCCAGCTGAGGGCGACCAGGAGCATGGCGCAGGACAGGTACAAGGGCAGGTTCTGGCTTCTGGGTACCAGCTGGCAGCTGGCAAAGTTCTGCGTGCGGACCATGGAGATGAGCTGCGTCGTCTTGGCGAAGGATGGGTCCGAGTGGGGGGCCTTCTGATAGATCTAGGGAGAACAGGGAGAATGGGGGGAGGGACCCCCATATACAGTTTGGTTAGACTGAAGCTAGGGGCTCCTCACTGCTGGCCACTTGTCTGCAGTGAGGGCCAGGCTAGGCCAAGGGTCAGTAGCAGAAAGACACTGGCTCTGCCAGGTGTTCTGTTTGTCCCACACCTAAGGCCAACTGTCCCCCAAAAGTGGCTGTGAGCCTCAGAGCATGTGAGGCACGTGAACACAGTGCTGAGGGGTCCTGAGGTCAGTATCTACAATAATGAGGAGGCAGCACAATGGCATGGGTCGTGGGGCCACACAAAGAACATGAGGGAGCTCAGCCTCACACCCCCACTGGGGGTCACTGTTCAAGTCATCAAGTCAGTGAGTGTGACCGAGCCACACAGTGAGCACCCACCAGGCCTCCGGGACGGCCATGCCATGGCCCAGCCAAACTGTGTCGAACCCAAGTCTCCGGGCTACCACCATTTCCCCCGTACACATAACCAAACTTCACTCCTGTCCTAAGGAAGAACTGTGTGTATAGTAAGGGGGAACACTCCCTGTCTTGGTCTATCCAGTAGGGAGGAACTCTCCACATATGGGTCTGTATAGTAAGGAGGGAGCAATCCCCATCTTGGTCTACCCAGTAAGGAGCACTCCTGTTTTGGTCTGAATAGTAAGGAGGGAACACTCCCATCTTGGTACGTACAGTATGGAGAGAGCACTCCTAGATGGTGAGCAGGCTGCAGGTCCTCCACTCTGACTGACTGTGGAGCCTAGGTCGGTGCCACTCCACCTGGTGGCCATAGCCACTCAGCTACTTGCCATCATGCTGATTCACCAGTCCTGGGCCCCAGTGATAGTCCCAGTTCTGGGGTTGTCACGAAGTTTCCCAGATATTAATAGCCGCATGAGCTGTGCCAAGCTGACCGCTGGGCCCAGGGTGGCTGTGGCCACTGTACGACCTGTGCCTGGTATTTCCATCTGTCTCAAGCAGACTCCAGGGCAGGAGGCCATGGGTACAGCTGCTGGGCAATGCATCAGATCCTCTCTGGTGTCCCACTCTGGCCCTCAGAAGCTAAGGAAGGGGCCTGGGATCAGCAGCCCAAGGGGTCCCATACATCCCAACATCCATTCTTACTCCTTCAGCAGCCCTGAAACTTCCCATGGAGCTTTTAAATCAGCCCCAAGACCAGGCTCTTGCCCTGAATCCTGGCCAGCCGGCCACACCACAGGAGCATTGGCTCCCCGGCCCCTAGAACCCAACTTTCTGGGGGGTTCCGGTCCCCTCCCATGTAGCGTGACCAGAGCCCAAGCATGGTGCCCACCTCATCAGTGTACTGTTGGAATATGGCCCTGACGGCAGGCAGGTTAGTAGCATCCATCATCAGGGTTACAGCCTGCCCCCTGCGGATCTTCACCACCCCTTTGAACACATGTTCGTTGTTGTAGCAGGCAGCTAGCGTGGCAATAGCCATGACCTGCAGAGGAAGGAGAGAGGCACTGTTCACGGGCAGTGGCAGTCTACATAGGTGCAACAGTCCCAGGGCCATGAAACCTCACAGCCCTGATGCCCATCCTCAGCAAGTAAAAACCAGAAAGTTTTCATCATAGGGGACCAGGGTGACAAGCGTGGCTGGGAGTCAGTGAGGTCAGGACATTCTGTGGAAGTTGTATTTAAAAACTGTAGGCTGGAGAATGCTATCAAAGTAACTTCTAAGGTCCAGAGTGACAGCACAGTGGGGAGGGTGTTTGCTTTGCATGTGGCCCGACCCAGATTTGATCCCCAGTACCCAGAAACCACCAGGAGTGATTCCTGAGTGCAGAGCCAGGAGTAAGCCCTGATGCACTACCAGGGATGGCTCCAAAACAAAACAAAAATTCTAAGGTCAGGGCTGGAGCCCAGGTCAGCCACAGTTTCAGCTCAGCTCAAACCCTGCAACCAAAAAGTGCACTCAGTACCCTATTCAGCCTTCTAGGGGCCTTTACCTGTATTAGTGAGTGTCTGGAAGGCTCACCTAGACCAAGAGAATCTGGAATATTCTAGCACATTTTAGGACTCATGTCTCAGACTACAGAGGAGGAATAGGAACAGGAGAATAGCTGATGGGAAAGTAGAGGAATAGCCAGAAAGGTTCTGGAAGGTTCTGAAAAGGGCTGAGTGTGCTGCTTGGTGGATGACAAAGTGCTGGTGGCCCAAGCTCCAAGTTAAAAAATCCACTGTGTTCCTTAAAGCCTCAGTCAGGCTAGCGAGCCCAGCATGGACCACAGACACAATCACCAGGTATTGGATAGAAACTTGACACAAAGCACTCTACCTGTGGGATGGCACAGAAGTTGAACAAGCTCTGGTTCCTCAAGCGTGACAGGAAGAGTAGCACATCAGGGACATGTTGCAGTGCGTCGGTGACTAGCTCATTGAGACACTGCACAGCCAGCTTCAGGTTCTCTGGTTTAGGGAAATCCTCCAGTCGCTGAATATACTTGCCCCATACCTGAGTTGGGAGGAGGGAAACAGTCTGAGGAAAAGGAAAGGGAAACCCTGGGCCAACTTGGCAAAGGGCATGACTCTTCCTGTCTATGAAACACAAGGTCAAGGCCTTCCTGTTGCCACAAGTAGCCCCCAGAGCCCCTTCTTTCAGGGCAGATACAACATGGCATGGCCAGCTAGTGGCTGAGCCCTCAGGAGGGTCTGGCTATCAAGACTGTAGGTGGAACTCTTGGTGGTCACCTCCTTCCTGCCATCATCCCGTCTCCAACTCCAGAGGCAATTCCGCTTGATTGATTCCAAGATGCTAACAAGCATTGGGGGGGGGTCCACAATGTCCCCCCAGACGGCTCCAGTGATTCTCCATCATGGTTACGACTTGCCCTTACCTCCTTTGGCCAGAACACCCGGCCGTCCTGGAGATCCTCAAGGAAGTCGCGGATGATGTTGGTCTTCTGCAGGAAGAGGCCCATGGAGTTGGCAATCAGTGTGTCCTGGCCGCACAGCGGGTCCTCCAGCCCCGAGTTTGAGAACAGGCGGGACAGGCCAATGCCCACCAGGCCGGCGACATAGTGGCAGTACTGAAAGAGCCAGTGAGGGGTGAGATGAGAACTCAGTGCCTGCAAGAGTACTGAGGCTCCAGGCGGTTAGGACTGGCACTCTTGAGCTCACAAGAAGGCCCCAGGTCACAGGTCACTGGTCACTGGACTGTGATGACTGTGGCACCCTCATGCAGGTCCTGAGAAAGCTGCCGTTCACACATCTTGGTGCTCTCTGGAGCACTTCCCAGTGCCAGGCCTCCCTGTACCAGCTGTGGGCATCTGGGCCCCAGCCCACCCCATTGTCCTTTCTCTGGCCACCAGGCAAAGGGGGACCCAGACACATGCCACAGTGCCCTTGTGAGTGCTCAGAGCCAACGAAGAAAGGGCAGAGAGGTAGGAGTTGCCACCGTGGGTGTGTTGGGGTCAACGGTCCCATCACAGCCTCCTAGCACCAACTCTTCCAGAACCAGCAGGCCAAGGGCACTGACAGGAATAAAGGGCTGTCCCAGACACAACAAGACTCTTATGAGTCAAAGAATGAAACCAGGGTTTGAGTGGAAATGCCAGATGTCACCCTGTCATGTTTAGTGATGTCAGGGAAGAAGAGAAAGGGGAGAGAAGAGGAGGAAGAAGAGAAGAAAAAGCAGGAGGAGACAGAGGAGGAGGAGGTGATGGCAGCAGCAGTCACGTGACTACCAACTCTGATTACATTGGGGACACTTAGTAAAGACTGGGCACTTCAACATGACGAGAAGGTAGCCTCTAGGTCTCATCATATACAACCCTGAGCCTGGGAAGGGACTCCTGGAGGACCCCTCAGAGCAACACCCACCGTGTTCCACTCCTGCACCGAAGTCACTTTCTTCTCCAGGAACTCGGCCATCCCATTGCCCATGCGCTGGCACGTTTCAGAAATCACAGCCTGGTACACCTTGGCCAGGTTCCTAAACTCTAGGGAGATCTGAGAGGAGAAAACAGGCTAAGTAGATGTGTGTGGGCCCCATGGAGCATGGCCATAGTGACTGGCACAAGACCCTGTAACCCCCGACTCTCCACCAATGCCAAGAGAGGGCAGGAATGTTGGCTGGGGGGGCACAACAACAGGCCATCCCCCACTTCCCTGGTCTTTCCAACGCATGGCAAAGGAATTGTGGGGCAGGGGCGACAGCACAACGGGAGGGTCTTTCCTTTGACAATGAGATGGGCTGGCGCCCAACCCGGGTTCGATCCCCGGCATCTCATAGGATCCCCTGAACCTGCCAAGCATGATTTCTGAGGAGAGAACCAGGAGTAAGCCACAGCACTGCCAAATGTGACCCCAAAATTAAAAAAGAAAAGGGGATATCTCCACAAATGGAGCCCAAGTGGAAATCGAAAGATGAGCCCGCAAACCTCAGAAATTAAGTTGCTGGTCTGGGCCACATGGCAGTAACCTGATTTGTATAATGCATCTATATAGGTGCTGGACATGAAAAGAAACAACCAGAACAAGTGTCCTGCAGATTCTACTGGCCAGGACTCAGCAGCCACCTTGTACTGCTCCATATTTCTTGAGTTTTGGGGAAAGCAAAGATTTGGGCTACACAGGTAGTACAACCAGGGCTACTCCTGGCACTGTGCTCACTCCTGGCAGTGCTCAGGGGCCCATACATGGTATTGGGGATGGAATGGGATCAGCTTGAGGCAAAGCAAGCAAGAGCTTCCCTGCTGGCCTCTGTCCAACTCGCTCCATCCTGGAGATGTGGCATGGCGTGGCATGGCGTGTCCTGTCTCCCCTCGCCCTGGGTCCCACATGGGAATCACACAGCATCTCTCTGAATCACTATTCCTATATAAGAGTGTCCAGTGTTGGGGCCAGAGAGACAGCATGGAGGTAAAGCATTTGCCTTACATGCAGAAGGACGGTGGTTTGAATCCCAGCATCCCATATGGTCCCCCAAGCCTGCCAGAAGCGATTTCTGAACATAAAGCCAGGAATAACCTCTGAGCGCTGCCGGGTATGACCCAAAAACCAAAAAAAAAAAAAAAAAAAAAGAAAAAGTGTCCAGTGCAGGTGGGTGACCAGCACCCCAGAGTAGAGCACAGTGAAGGGCAGGGCTGGGAGGTGGAGTAGTTGGACCTGGCCAGAGCCTCCTCTACGGGGCTGGTGGGGTCCAAGCACTGGCCAGTGTGGCCTACACCAAAGATAACAAAAATATTAAAAGTATGAAGAAATTGGGCCAGAGAAATAGCACAGCAGGGAGGGCATTAGCCTTGCATGTGGCAGACTCAGACTCAGGTTCAATTTCTGGCATCCCACAGGGTCCCCCAAGCACCGCCAGGAGTGACCCCTAAGCACAGAGCCAGGAGTAACCCCTAAGCATTGCCAGGTATGGGTTAAAAATGAAACTAAGAAAGTATATAGAATGTTTTTCACAACAGGGCTAGGGGCCGAAGTGATAGCACAGCTCTAGGGCATTTGCCTTGTATGCAGATGATCCAACACAGACCAGGATTCCATCCAGGTATCCCATATGGTTCCCTAAGCCTGCCAGGAGTGATTTCTGAGCATAAAGCCAGGAGTAACCCCTGAGCATCACCCACTGGGTGTGCCCCCCCCCCCAAAAAAAAAAAAAAACACTCACAGGGCTGCTTCAAGTGCTTCAACTATTCAGTATAAACACAGCCCAGAGAACAATAAGATTGGGGTGTGAGGAGCGCATCGCCTGGGCTCAGGGCCAACAAAGCCCCTCAAGGATAAAAAGGGGAACGCAGGTCACAGACTCTAATACAGCCCGGGGGGCTGGGGCTGCTTGCACAAAAAGGCAGGTATTCAGTGGTGTCTGAAAACCAACAGCTAATTCCTGTCTGCTATCTCAAATGAGCAAACAAAACTCCGAAGGCTGCAGAGCAGGAGGCAGAAACTGGGGGCAGGAGAAGCCCCCCCAGCTCAGATGAAGGCACAAGGTCAGACTCGTGTCCTGGTCACACTGTTTCCCAATAAGGCCCCTCAGGTCCCACTCTGGCCAAGTTCGAGAGGAGCCTCCTGGGGCCATGGGCCAGTGGCTTGTGGGGGCAAGGGCAGCATGGCTCTGCCAATCTGTCAACCAGATGGGATGGGAACCTCGCCTCCTCCAGATGCTATGACAGAGATCAGGGCACCCTCCAACCTCAGCCAGGGGTCTACTACACTTTCAAAATGCCTGGTGACACCAGGATGCCCTTGACTCCCCGCCACCACCACCACCAGGAATCGGGTTCAAGTCCTGGCTCAGCCACTTTAGTGGCAGCAGGACTTCCAGGCCCTGACTCCTCAGCGCACCTCCAAACCCATGAGGAAGGGAGAAAACAGATCAAGGGGATGCCCATTCTGTGCCCGGCCCTGGGCTGTGCCACCCTCCCACACTCCTTGCGTGCCAGTGGTTGTGCGAAGAGGTCAAGGAGGGTCTCTCGACTCTCATGGAAGGAGATTCTCAATCTACCCCAGAGACTCAACTCATAGCCCGAAGGAGCCCTGGGTCCCCCAGCACAGTTTAAAGAGAGTCACAGTTAAAAGAAAAAATATCACATAAACAGGGACTGGAAACAAGTATGGTTGAGGCCACAATCAGAGAAAGGTAGAGAATCCTGCTCTGCCCTAGAGCATGCAGCACAGAGACTATTCTAGATAGCATTCTAGAAAACCAGGCCTGAATGACCATGAGGGCTACAGAGGCACAGGGTCCCAGCTCTGTCCAAGTGCAGACAGGCTGACCGAGAAGAGAGAGCACTTGTTTCCCTGAGTCCCACCAAAGCGACCTGCCAGCACTGGACTGGAAGTCGGCTCTAAGCACTGCTGGGGGCGTCCAAGCCTTGGGAAAACACAGCAAAGCCAGACAGGGTGAAGGATGGTCCTTGACGGGATGGCAGGGCAGGTTTACACGGGTGACCAGACTCACTTCTCCTCATGTCCCACAGTTAGCACAAAGAGCTAACCGGCAAGGGTGAAACATGGGTAGGGCCCTGCACGGCTGAAGCTGGTCCGGAGTGGCACAGATCTGTTAGCAAGAGAGTGCAGGTCACCCTAGGCCTCCCCTCCCTGTCCCTGCATCAAGGTCTGCACTCTTGCAGCCAGGCTCCAGAGTCCGAGAGCTGGGGACTGGTCCTACAGTCTGGGCTCTACATCAGGCCCAAGCAGTAGAAGCAAGAACTGCCATGATTCTGATTTTGAAGAGGGCAGCACAGAGTCTCGGGTGGGTGGCAGGGATCACACAGGAGAGGCGGGGAGACAGGCCAAGACCCAAGCTGCATCGCCAAAGGACCCAGAAATACCCCCATCCCAGGGGAGGGGACCCAGGCCGCACCGTGGGAAAGTCCTCTAGCACTTGGCGATGCTTCTCCTTGCTGTCCAGGAAGCACCAGTCAGGCTCATACAGGTACAAGTGAAAGTTCTGCAGCATAGGGACCTTCTTGGCCAGGGGGATGGACATGTCGTCTTCCACCGTGTCCAGAGCACGAAGCACCAAGTAGAAAATGCAGATAGCATTGCTGGGAAGAAGAGAGCAGCGTGAGCACCACAAGGCAGGCCCACCACAAGCCTCCGGATGGTGGGTCAAACAGACACCTGCACAGGGGAACCCAGCTATGTCCACTAGAACAAGAGCTTTCGTCTCTTTGGGAGGCCCGATGGGCTGCTCCGGTCAGCAAAGTGACCTGCCAGCTGGCCACCACCACTCCTCCAGCTGAGGCCAATCAGCCAGTGAAGGAAGAACAGCTGCTCTCAGACCTCAGGCTTAGTTGGACCTGAGGACCAGCTATCGAGGAGGGAAGATATTTGAAGATAAAGGCAAAGTCTGAGGGGCCGGAGAGATAGCACGGAGGCAGGGCGTTTGCCTTGCATGCAGAAGGTCAGTGGTTCGAATCCCGGCATCCTATACGGTCTCCCGAGCTTGCCAGGAACGATTTCTGAGCTTAGAGCCAGGAGTAACCCCTGAGCGCTGCCGGGTGTGACCCAAAAACAAAACAAAAATTAAAAACATAATTTCAAAACACTGTCAGAGGTAATAAGGAAGCAGGTCCAAGCTCCTGTGCAATCCACAAGGAACAACTTTAGGCCAGCTATAAAGGAGTAAACAATACAGCCGAAATGCAAAGTGGCAGAAAGGCCAGAGAAGCCCGGGCTGAGCTGCCAGGGACCAGAAGGGAGTCAACACCCCCTCCCCCTGCACGAGCTGGGCCTTCGGGACATGAGAGGGGGCAGTACGGGGGCACTGCGAGGACAAAGGCGCGTCTGCAGATGGGAACCATCCCCTCCCCGGGACCCCCAGCCTGTCGACCCCTCGTGCACTCACCGCAGCTCCTCGTCCAGCGCCTGGATGACAGCCGCGAAGCTGCGGCTGGTCTGGTTCAAGTACTTGTAGCACGTTTTCATGCTGCTGCTGAGCCTGTCCTGCGGGCAAAGACACAGCGGCCTGGGGCAGGTGCGGGAGTCTCCGGGGCGCGCGGTCAGGACACTCCGCAGCCCCGCGCCCTCAGCCTTAGCCCAGAGCTGGCACGGCCGGTCGGCGGTGGGCACTGGGCAGGGGCAGGGGCAGCCGCGCGGCAGGCCCCGCCCTAAAGTCCGCTGGAAGAGGCACAGAGCCTTGGCGCCGCCGGCGGCCATGGAGTCCCGGGGTCACTCCGGCTGCGGCCTCCATAGAAAACTGCGGGAGACGCCCCCCGAGGGGCCGGAGCCCATAGCTGCGGCAGGCGTGAGGGCTGGGCCCGCGAGGCTCCGCCCACCGTCTCGCCCATATCCCAGAGCCACGCCCACTTTTAAAGTGCTCCGCCCACTTGCCAGATCTGCCTCGCATAGCTCCGCGCGATACATTCCTGGAGCTCCTCCTACCTAGCAGGCCAAACTCGCAGATTCGCCCACGGCGTTCCCGGACTCACACGGACGATCCCTTCCACCTCCCGTAGCCACGCCCACTACCGCGCACCAGATTTGCCTAGCTCCGCCCACAGCCGTTGAACTCTTCTCAAGGCCCAGCCCAGGAGCCGGACGGAGCTCAGCCCACTTATCAGACTAGCCCCGCCCATATCCCACGCCCACCTCTCCACCCATATTTGCCAGCTCCGAATTTCCACTTCTACGCCCGTCATTCTATAGCTCCGCCCACCTATCAGACCCCACACACACACGCTGGTTCCGCTCACCTACCCGCCCACTCTCCGCCTTTCCGCCTCTAGGCTCCGCCCACTCCTCGCTAGGCCCTAGCAGCCCCAGGCGGCCAGGCTGCCTTGATTTTTTTCCAGATCCCGAGGCTTGGGATTCAGGCCCCTGGACCAACGTTGAACTTTGTGCAGAGAGCAAGGAAATTTTCTCTTACTGGTGTGTACTGTTCTGCAGAACCGCGCTCGGTTTGAAGCCAACATTTGCCCCCAAGTTGCCTGCCCTTCTTACGTCAGCCTGGGGCTCCCCATCCTCTGGAAAAAAAGGAAGCTCAGGCTGGCAGTGCTGTCCCTGACGCCTGTGCTGTTTTCTTTCCAGGCACCTCATATAAAGAGGTCCTTGGACACTGAGAGAAATTGGGGTAGAGGCATATAAAAGCATAGGATATGTGCCTTTTGGGGAGGTGCCCCCAGTGGATCCCAGGAAGCAGTGCTGCTCCTGTCCTGTGATACTCAGGCCCCATGCAAGCCCTGTTTCCCAGACTATCTCTGATGCAAGAGCATCTTCAGGAGGGGACCCTGACCCACAATTGTTTGAAGCTATAGTCATAGTCGGCAGTGTTCAGGGGTTTATTCTGCACTGAGGGATTCCTCCTGGCGGTGCTCAGAGGGGCCATGAGGGGATCAAACCCAGGTCAGCAGCGTGCAAAGCAAGCACCCAGCCGCTCTTACTCTAGCAGTGGTCCTCAAACTATGGCCCCCGGGCCACATATTGTATTTGTATCTGTTTTGTTTCTTCATGGCAAAATAAGATATATGCAGTGTATATAAGAATTCGTTCATAAGTTTTGTTTTTACTATAGTCAGACCCTCCAATGGTCTGAGGGACAGTAAACTGCCCCCCTGTTTAAAAAGTTTGAGGACCCCTGCGTCTAGAGTCTAGCCAGTGCACTCTATCTTCTTATGGTTATAGCTGGGTGGACCTCGGCCTCACCCTGAGGCCAGTGCATAACACTTCACTGCACCTCCCCAGAAGTTCACAGTAGCCCAAGCTCAGCAGGGCACAGGCAAGTCAGTCAAGCAGAAGCTAGAGAACAGAGCATATGCGGGCGCTTATGCCCTTGCTACCACACAGGGGGTCTGGGATGCCAGCCAAGGTAGCAGGCCCCTACACCCAGGGTCCTCAACACTCTGCCTTTGGCCAGCAAATCAGATCAGCAGGAGAGGCTAATGGAAGCCAGAGAAAGGGAGAACACAGGTCAGGTCCAGGTCCCCTAGACCTAGACTCCTGCGTGTCCTCAGGGAAGTAGTGGCATTTGTAAGCTGGTATGTGCTTTAAACCACGACCAAGATCTGCCACCACCTGTATGCGTGCGGAGGTGAATAGGTTCAAGCACACAGCCAGTGCATTCAGTTCAATGCACATGTGTGGTGCAATGATGCAAACAAGAATCCAGTAAGTGTAGCTGAATTTGGTTTGGTGGATAGGTCTGCTCATCCAGAACCAACACAAGCACAGTGCGCCTCAGGCACTCAGCTCAGTGCCCGCAGGTAAAGAGATGGAGGCAACTGCTCTTGACAGGACTGGCAGCAGCCTCCTCCCACTCCCTTGCCAAATCAGTGTACAGAACACCACTGAACCCTGTCCTGTTAACTACTCTGCTGCTGGACTCCTTCCCACAACCAAACTTTGTGTCACCAGCTCTGAGTCCTCAAGCTCCAGGGACCAGGCCAGAAAACAGTCCTAGCACCTTCCTAGAGTCCCTGTCTATCCTAGAACCCAGGACAAATGAAGCAATGGGTATTTAGCCACCTGTCCGCATCATTATAGGTATGCCTAACTTGGAGCTGCACAATGCTCTGTGCAGACATTCTCAGGGACCGGTCCCTTCCTAAATCTCAGATGGGCTGAGGAAGGAACGCTGCTAGACCTCAGACAATTTGCCAATCTCTGATGTTTCTCCATCTTTAAGATGAAAGCAGTAATAGAAGTTTCTCAGACTATTCTGGGAGGTTTAAAGGACAGCTTTGAGGAGGCATTTAAACCCAGTGCAGGGCACAAGGCATCACAATCCTGGTTCAGGACCAGATAGAGGTCAGTCTGACCATGATCTGAAACTGTTTTTCTGTACCAAAACATCAATGACCAGGGCAGGGGATGTGGCACAGAGACAGACTTGCCTTGCCTGCATGAGGTTCTGGGTTTGATCTTGGCACTACAAACAAAAGCCAATGAGAGAGAGAGAGAGAGAGGCAGAGACAGAGACAGACAGAGACAGACAGAGACAGCAGACAGACAGACAGAGACAGAGATAGAGAGAAAGAGAGCACGCTTGTAGTGTCACTGTTAAAGGATTTAAGTTGTCTCCAAACATCTTAAGAAAAAAGGATTAGGGGCCGGAGAGATAGCATGGAGGTAAGGCGTTTGCCTTTCGTGCAGGAGGTCATCGGTTCGAATCCCGGCGTCCCATACGGTCCCCCGTGCCTGCCAGGAGCAATTTCTGAGCCTGGAGCCAGGAATAACCCTTGAGCACTGCTGGGTGTGACCCAAAAACCAAAAAAAAAAGAAAAAAAGAAAAAAAGAAAAAAGGATTAGACAACATGGCAGAAATTATATATTTAGAGTTCAGTACAGACCTAAAATGGATTATTGTGGAGGCTTTTTGTACTTGCTCCAGAAATTGTAAAAATGTCATCATTGCCCTTGGTTTTTGTTACTGTTTTAGAGGTGGAGGAGACAGAACCCAGGGCCTCACACACACACACACACACACACACACACACACACACACACACACACACACACACACACGAAAGACATGAGCCCCACAGCTGAGGACACCCAGGGTCCCTAAAGCACTTTTAAAATTGAGCAGATGGTCTGAGAGGGGCTAAGATGCAGAAACTGCCCATGGCAAGAGATCAGAGGGAAGGACCAAGGAAGGGCAGAAGGACACAGATTCTGTTTTGTTTCTGGGGGCCACAAGCCAGTACTCAGAGGAAACCCCAGTTCAGCCAGCATCAACACTATCAGACAGGAGGACTCTTAAAATCCCTGCAGTCCTGGAGTATGGTGTGGGCTGACACTCTGGCAGAAGAGGGAAAAGTCTTGAGTCTGCCCAGCCCCACGCTGTTGAGGACACGGATCAGCTGGACTTGGGGACATGCAACCCTTAGGGAATCAAAATAGCAGTGCCCCTCACATACACAAGGAAGCCAATATTTAAAAATTATCCCAAACATCTCTATACGACTCTTCTGAAATAAATATCTACTGGCCAAATACCGGGCAAAACTCCACTGTTTCCCAGGGCATCCTTCAAGTGCACCCCCATCCAGCCAGAAGCCGAGGTTCCCTCCATACCTGAACTACCCGAAGTCAGAGAGTGACCCTGAGCCCAGAGAGTCCTGAGCACAGCTGGCTGTGACCCAAAATATAAAAGTCCTGGGGGTAGGCTGACACTTGGTCTGACACCTGTCTCTTAAAGAAACAGCAAAGATTCCTTATTTGCAAACCAGAGAATCCCGAATTCTAACCCCCATGCCCGATGGACACAGGCCCCTAAAAATCCCCCTGAACCCCACTCACACACCCTAATATGGCAGAGGAAGAAAAAGGACACAGGCTGGCCCTGCCTCCAGCATCCAGGATTCCTTTCCTAACCCCCTCCTCGTCGGGCCCCGCCCGGCCGCAGCTGCCACTCACTCCTGCAGGCTTCCTATCTGAAGCCGGGCACCAAGTGGCCGCTCCCAGCAACAGGACCCGAGGGGCCAAGAGTCCCCCCTGGGCTTTGTTTTGATTTCTCCAGAGGAGCCAGTGAGGGCGCAGCGCGTCTTACAAGGATGATACTGGGAAGGAAACGGGGTATCCCTTCGTGGGGACCGCTCATTCGGGCGATCCTATGTCTCGGGTACCTGGGGGGGGGGGGGCTTTCCCTTTAGCAAGGACCAGGCGGCTGTCACGGAAATAAGACCACCCCAAGGGGGCGTGGAGCAGGGTCCGAGCCCAGGAACAAGGAGCGGGGCACCCGGCTCGCGGGCACAGCAGCCAGCCAGCCAGGCCCAACGAACGACTCGGGCTCGAGGCTCTCAGCAACCACCCGCGTCGTCTTCGGGACTCCAGGCCTGGGGGTCCCCACCCGGCCCACCCCGGATCTCTCCTCGGCCTGGGAGGCCGGGATGCTCCGCACGGCCGCGGGGATGCTCGGTGAATTCATCTTACCAGGTCCACCTTGGGCATCACTTTACTCCGGCCCCCCATCCGGAAGCGCAGCAGGTTGTAGAACTCATCGGGGCGCCCCAGGCATTTGACGAACTCCATCGCTGCGGCTCCGACCCGGCGGCGCTCACCTGGGCCGAGTCCCACCTGGGTGGCTCCCGGTCTGGGTCAAGTGGACTGCGAGATGGTGGGGCGGGGCCTACGCGAGGCTCCGCCCACTCCCCGCCGCCCCGCCCGCCTCTTGCTCTCGCGCGGCTGCCCGCCAGACCCCGGGTGAGCTGACGGGTGCTCATTGGCTGAGCGCCCGCCTCGAACCAGGATACGGTAACCAATCGCCGGCGGCGTATGTCTGGCGTGACGACCGCGCCTCGCGGCTCATTGGAGAGTGGCAGAGAGGCCAGCCAATAGGACGGCGGCGCTGCGTCTCTCCCGCCCGGATCCTGCGGCTGGGTGGGCCCGGGGTGCCCTTCCAGGAATCTCGCCTGCGCAACTGCGAGTGTTCCGGCAGGCACTCACCTACAGCGCTCGCTCGCGGGCCACCCCCGGGCCGGGGTCACCGTAGTCCGCGCTCATGTTCGTTACGTTTCTTCGAGTCCCTTTAATCTCCCGCTTTGCCGCCAAAAGGCTTCGGTGCACTCCTGGCTGGGACCGGAGCGCTAGCACAGCGGTAGGGCGTTTGCCTTGCACGCGGATGACCCAGGAGAGATCTGGGTTCTATCCCCGGCGTCCCATATGGTCTCCCCCAAAGCCAGGGCCGACTTCTGAGTAAACCCTGAACGTCACCGGGTGTCCCCCCCCCCCCCCATCAAAGAAAAAAATCACTCCTGGCGGTGCCATAGGGACCTACCCTATGGGAAGCTGGGGATCGAATCTGGGTCGGCCGGCTGCTTGGCAAACGCCCTCCCCATCATGCGATCACTCTGGCTCAGGATTTAGTATGTTCCTACCTGTGGCAGGCAGGTGAGTGTTGAAGTTTTTTTCTTCTTTTAGCGCCACATTTCTGCCTCTGCACTCAGAAATCACTCCTGGCAGTGCTCAGGGACCATATTGCAATATGTGCAGGGGATCTATCTTAGGTCTGCCGCCTACAAGGCAAACGTCCTATCCACTGTACTTGGTGGCCCGTGAGTGAAATTTTTATTTTCACCCTGGCTCTTGCCAGCCTACTTTGCAGACCTTTGCCTCACACCTGTTGTTCGCCTTAGCGCACTGATCAGCAATAGCAATGAGGTTCACCCAGGCTCAGTCCCAAGGAAAGAAAGTAGGTGTTTGGGGTTTGTCTTAGTTTTGTTTTTTTGAGCCACACCCTGTAGTGCTAGGGTGGACACTTGGCAGTACTCGGGAGACCATTTGGGGTGCTGGCCCTACTCATATACTATCTCTGGGGCCCCTGGAAGATGTTTTAAGATCTTATTTTGGGGTCTACACTCATTGATGCTCAGGGATCACCTATGGTGGGGCTGAAGGGGCTCTGTGCAATACTGGGGATCAGACCCAGTTCAGCCATGTAATAGACACAGACTCTGGTCTTTGGGCCTCTGTACATTTTAGGTGCAGGGAGATATGTATGAGCAGAAGGAAGAAGCATCAGACATCAGGCCTAAAAGACTGCACAGGGCAATGTCTGCAAAGAACTGAGACCCAGAGGAGACTGGGAAGCACTGCAGAAGAGCCAAGCTAAATACTGGGAACTGACATCAGTGAAGCCATCTTGCACAGAGACTGGAGGCTGCATCCGTCACCTCTGTGGTTTGAACCAAGCCAAGTATCTTTCAAACCATCCCATTGTTTGAGAAACTACCTGGATTGTGACTGGCCACCAAGATGTCACCAGAGGCCAGATCAGTTTAAGCTCAGGCAACTTTCCTTTAACCACAACCCCCAATTGTTTTCTGGAACATACCTGTACCACATGGCTATTCCCCAGACCGCAGAAGAGTGAACACAGGTCACACTGACCCACAGCCTCTCAGCCACAGAGGAGTGAAGCCCAACGTTGATCCCAGTGTCTTGCCCACTCCCTGCACCACCCTGCACTCATTCACTGCCCTGCAGCTGGGGTCTCCTGGGCCAGGGTCTATCCTTCACTTGTCAAGGCTATCTTGGTCCGGACACCAGAGAATTCTTGGGGTTCCCAGAAAGTGGGCACAGGTTCAGCAAAAGACAGCCACATTCATTGTGGGAATGAATCTGAATTTGTTGCTACAGTGTTATAATTTTTTTTTGGGGGGGGCACATCCAGTGACGCTCAGGGATCACTCCTGGCTTGGGGGACTTTATGGATCGCCGGGGAATACAACCGCGGTCCACCCTAGGCTAGCACATGCAAGGCAGATGCCTTGCCGCTTGCGCCACCACTCCGGCCCCTACAGTGATGTATTTAATATGAATTTACATGTGAGAGACTACCTATATCTGCTTTCCTGCGAAGTTAAATTGTACTTTCCTGTTAGCAGAAACCTTATCCGTACATACTGTTTGGTCTATAATTTTCTTCACAATAGATATAATTCACAGTATCAGTTTGAGGGTCAACTTTCCTTTAATCACTATCCCCTTGTTTTCTGAAACACCTGCACCTCATGGCTGTTCCCCAGACTGCAGAAGAATGACTGTAAGTCACACTAGCCTGCGGCCTCTTGGTCACTTCAGGACAAAGCCTAGCTTTGATCTCAGTGCCTGGCCACTCACTGCACTCTGCACTCGTTCCTGACATCACAGCCCCACAGCCAGGCTCTGTCCCTCTCCTCAGGTGGCAACAGCACCAGGTATTTATCTGCAAGACCCTCATCTTGCGTGCAGTCATTCCTGTTAAGAATTGCACAGGGGTGGTGTTGGCAGATGGCCAAACAGGAAACAGTTGGTACTGTAAAGAGGTCCGAAAAGGAAGATACAGCTTCCGTCCTGTCCGTGCACTCTTGTTGTACCCTTTCTGAGCTGTCGAGACAAGTCCGAATAGTTCTCCCATACAAGGAAGAATTTATGACTACATGATGAATGGAAACTAGATTTATTCTGCTAATCCTTTTGCAAAAATATACACAAGTCACATATCACACTGTGTCTCAATGTCCATTATCTCAATAAAATTGGAAATGTGTTAATCCTAAGGTTTAGTTCCTCAAAGAGACGTAGTTCACAGGTCAAGGTGCTTGCCTTGCATGTGGCTGAGCACCCAGCCACCTTCCACCCCAGTTCCTAATAAAGTTTTTGAAAAATTAGGAACTGGAGCGATAGTACAGTGGTAGGGTGTTTGCCTTACACACAGCTGATCTAGGACGGACCTTAGTTTGATCCCCTGGTGTCCCATATGGTCCCACGAACCAGGCGCGATTTCTGAGCACATAGCCAAGAGTAACCCGAGTATCACAGGGTGTGGCCCAAAAAGCAAAAAATAAAGTCTTCAAAAAATTATAAAAGTGGGGTCAAAGAGACAGTAGAGCCAGCAGGGCTCTGGGTTCCATCTGTTACCCCCAAATGGTCCCCCAAACCATCCAGAAGTGATTCCTGAGTGCAGAGCCAGGAGTAACCCAAGCACCTCTGGATTTGGCTGAAAAATGAAAACAAGGGGCTGGAGTGGGTAAAGCGTTTGCATTACATGTGGCTGACCTAGGTTCAACTCCCAATACCCCATATGGTCCCCAAGCACCACCAAGAGTGATTCCTAAGCGCAGATAAGAGTAACCACTGAGCAGCTGCTGGTGTGGCCCCAAACACAAAATATAAAGCTTCCTGGCACCAATGAAGCACTTCCTCATGAGGTCTGGAGGTGTGGCTCAGTGGTTGGCATTTGCCTCATACTCCAGATCCCGGGTTTAATTCCTGACTCCACACACGCACACATGCCATTAAGAATGGAGCCCTGAGGGCCCGGAGAGATAGCACAGCGGCATTTGCCTTGCAAGCAGCCGATTCAGGACCAAAGGTGGTTGGTTCGAATCCCGGTGTCCCATATGGTCCCCCGTGCCTGCCAGGAGCTATTTCTGAGCAAACAGCCAGGAGTAACCCCTGAGCACCACCGGGTGTGACCCAAAAACCAAAAAAAAAAAAAAAAAAAAAAAAAAAAGAATGGAGCCCTGAGAAGCACCCAGATGCTCTCCTGGCATATAGCCTCCTCTTCAGGGATTCCCATATGGACATTGCTCCCTGCCCTGCTGGTTAGGTTCCTAGTGTCACACAGGCAAGTCTGAGCACGAGCCATTCACCCAACCATCCTCACAGTCCCTGCTGCACCCACCAGCCTGAACCACAACATGGGAGCACCTATGTAAGACACACATTTTTACATCACCTGTATCCCACGTACAAATACTATACCAGGGGTCTCAAACTCGAGGCCCGAGAGCTGTTTGCGGCCCTCCGTACAACATTTTGTGGCCCTGCCCTAGAGGAATCTTTGTTTTACCATATTTTCTGTCATATAAGACTGGGCGTATAAGACGACCCCCTAATTTTGCAGTTAAAACATAGGTTTAGGCCTCTATTCGCTGTATCAGACAGAACATTCCTGTGCTTCAACTGTATGTACTACAGTGAGCCAATCACAACAAGCAAAGGTTCAAAGTTATACTGTAATAGACTTCCTCTCTGACTCTGGCCAATCTGAGCAGGCTTTTGACAGTGTAGATTCGGATCCAGGACATTGTCTAATTTGCATGCATAAAAAGCCTGCTTGGACTGGCTGAGTTAGAGAGGCGGTCCGAGCAGCCTTGCAGTGATTGGTGCAGGATCGAGTTGGAAAATTCGTTTTGTGGCAATATTCAGACAATTTTCGTTTAGTGGCATATTGAAACATTTTTCAGGATATACTGGGCGTATAAGACTTCTCCCGATTTTCGGTTGACTTGTTTCAAAAGTCTTATACGCCGGAAAATAAGGTAGATATTTGGGTCACACCCCCCAACGTTCAAGGCTTACTACTAACTTTGCACTCAAGGATCACCCCGACTTTGCCTCCTGCAGCCCCCAGGTAAATTGAGTTTGAGACTCCTGTACTAGACAATGGAAGCCAATGTTACTCAACTGTTCCTGGTTTCTGGCCTGTGAGTTGTATTGCTGACTGTTCCATTTAAATCAGGGGAGGGAGGTTGTAAAGGCCAACAGTGGGTGCAATAGCACATCTGAATGGTGGGGTCTGAATCATCTCCTGGTGTCTTAGTTCCCATGTTCATGTCCCAACCCACTGACAATCAGGCCTTTGAGTGGTCAGAGGGGACTGGAGCCAGAACACCCAGACACAGCATTGACCTTGCACACAGTAGATCCGGGTTTGAGCCCTACTATCCCATAGGGTCCAAAGTACAGAGCCAGGAGTAAGCCCTGAGCAATGTCAGGAGTGACACCCCCCCTCAAAAAAAAGAGAAAAAAACAAATGATTAGTGAAACACAATTGTAAAGGGCAGCCCTGGTCCAGTTAAGTCCCAGTTCCTAATCAGAGGTGTCAAGAATGGAGCTGCGGCAGAAGACAGCCTCCCAAGAGTGAGACTTTTGGAACTAAAAGATATCCCAGAGTGGCACCCAGAGGGAACAGGAGGAACTGCTCGCAGGACAGAGGGAGAGGGCAGCCCTGACACATGCCCCACCTATGACAAGCCATGGGGTGGCATGGAGGCGGTGCTGCCTGCCTGAGTCTTGGGTAAGCCCCCTGGACTGCCCTGTGTTCATGCCCGGGGTGGGCAGAATAGGGTGGCAGCCAGAGAGCCTACTCAGAGTCCTGGACTGTGGCTGCTGCTCTACCCAAAGCATACTCCCCCCAGGGTGCCACTGCTCTGCTGGGGAAGCTGCCACTCTTGTGCCAGGACTCGATTCCCACGAGCTAAGTTCTGGTGTGCAGACCCTATGCATAGGGTGGCAGTGACTCAAGAGTGACCAGAGGCTTTATTTCCACACACTGACCTGGTTCCTCAAAGGTCACACTGTGGGCATCTGTGCCCTTCCACCAACTCCCTGTTGAGCAACCAGCAGTGGCAAAGGGCTCCTCCGCAGGAACAAGAGGAGGCTGGGAGCTACCTTTTTCTGCAGTCCACTGGGCATGCATGGGTAGTAGTTACCCTGTGCTGATCCAGGTGAGTGAGCCTCAATTCAGACAAACCAGCTGGGCAGGGGCTTCAGGGCTGTTGGGGATGGATGGGGTGGGAGGAGGTTTGCTTTGCTGCTCCTTCCTCTTCACAAGGGACCATCACACAGGGAGCGTGGAGAGAACTCCAGAACTAGCTCTAGAACTGCCCAAAGCCCCAGTCCTGCGTCTTAGGACGCCTGCAGCTATTCCTTGGGAAGCACCTGGGACTGGCACTGTGGGCACCACCAGGTGAGCCTCGGCCAGCCCCCCGGGGGGCCCAGGGCCTCCCTCCGGACCAGATGGCCAGCTGGGCAGTGGTCTTTTCCATACACAAGTGTGCACTGCCGGCGGCCCTGGGCCTTGGCGTGGAGCCAGCCCTTGCTGAATGCCAGGACCTCATCCAGTAGAGCCTCTAGCCGTGCAGAGCCAAGAAGGGAGCCGGGGGAAAGAGGGTGCACTCCAGCTCTGTACAGGGCTTCGTTCTTGATGATGTTCCCTGGAGAAAAGCGGGAGACAAGAGTGTGAGAGCCAGTCCAGCAGGGACGAGGTGAGTGGGCAGCTGGGACCCAGCCCAGGGCTCACCCACTCCCCACCTGGGTCTGATCTCTGGCCATGTACTAATGCTGGAAGGTCTCAAGCTGCAGTTACTTGGCTCCAGGATGGGCACTGGGCACAGAGAGGTGGGAGAATCACACCCATGGCCTCCACACCCACAAGGCCCAGCCAGGTCTCCTGATCTTAGGAGAGGGAGAGGGATGGAACCACGGCCAGTCCAGAGAGGGCACTGTGGCCCTTCCACACTAATACCTGGGCACTGGGAGGAGGCAGGATTGGTCTGAGGTCCAGTGCCAATTCCCTGGGATGAGAGGAAGGGCAGAGCATGAGACAGCTCACCCCTGGCATCTGTGTGCCAGCAGGCCCAAGCTCAATCCCTGGAACCACGGAGCTCTAACCACTGCCAGGTCAGAAACTGTGGGTCAATCTGGGCATCCAGACTGACTCCTGGCTCTGCACTTGGGTCACTCCTGGCAGGGCTTGAAGAACCGTATGGACTGCCTGGGATCAAACCAGGGCTACCTATGTGCAAGAAAGGCGCCCTCCCCACTAGATTCTTGCTCTACCCCTAAACCAAATAAGAAAGGGAGAGCAGAAGCTAGCAATAGGGGTAGGGCTTTTGCCTTGCACGTGGCCAACCTGATGGAACTGGGTTTGTTTCTGCATCCCCTGTGGTCCCCTGAGCCTGCCAGGAGCAATTTCTGAGTGCAGAGCCAGGAGTTACTCCTGAGTGCCGCTGGGTGTGGCCCCAAAACAAACTGAAAAAAGAAAGGGGAGAGCTTAAAGAGTTATATGACACCGCCCCCACCAGCAGTGCACACCCAGCCCATGCCCGCCTACCAAGGCCAGAGAAGCAGCGCTGATCCATAAGCGTGTAGCAGACGGGCCTCGCCTGGCCCAGAGCCTCCAGGGCTTGTCCACGGTGGAACTTCGGGGACAGGATGTCGGAGGCAACTGTGCCCACTGGCCCCAGACTCCAGGCCAGCTGACAGTTGTAGAAGGTCAGGAAGCCACCCCCCTCAAAGCGCAGGAGCAGCCTAGGAGTGTGAGAGAACCCACAGGACAGCTGACCAGAGAGACAGTGCAGCACTTGGGACTGACCAGTCACCCCATAGATATGACTGCTCAATTCTTGGCTCTCTGCATAAGGCCACAGCTCCCCCTTCTACACATAGCCACAGCTGTCCACAGACACAAAGTCCATCAGCTCCCAAAGAATTAAGTTTGTGGTTCCATCCCTGCACCACATGGTCCCCAACAGTGCCAGGAACTGAGCACAAGATGTAGCCCTAAACCAACAGATGCAGAAAATGAAGTTGACTCTCAAGTGACCAGGCTTAAAAGGGGGAAACCCACAGGTATTCTGACATAAGAGAGAAAAACAGGGACAGGCAGGGCCTTTCCCTTCCCTTCATGTTGTCAGATACAGGGTCAAAGCCTGGCACCCCATATTGCTGCTCCAAACCCCACCAGGAGTGATCCTAAGGACAGAAAAGGTCCTGAGCACTGCCACGTATAGCCCAATAAAAAGAAATACCTGGGGCCAGAGACATAGTACAAGAAATAAGGCACCTGCTTCACATTGGGCAGATCCCAGTTCAAATCCCCAGCACCACAGAGGACCCCAAGCATGCCAGGGCACTCCTGAGCCAGGGAGAGGAAGAGAGGAAGGGAAGGACTCACACCCACGAGTCCAGACCTTGAACTGTCTCCAAAGGACACAGGAGACTCTGATGAGATTAACGTTGGCTTGTGTCACTGCAGATTGTAACAGCAGAGACCTGGAGGCTACCCAAGTGTCCACGGAAAGATGTGCAGCTCCAGGAAACGGGGATGGACATAACATGGAGCTGCAGCCAGGGCGCAGCTTACGAAAGCCCCAAGGCTCATTCTGGAAACTGAACAGGGAATAGGTTTCTGGGGGTCAAGAAAGGCAAGGGGGGAGGCATCATCAGCTGAAACTGTCATAGAGCAAGAGTCGCCGGCACAAAAACATGAAGAATTGGAATGACTTGGGGCACCCAGGACTCAGAGCCACATGTCCTGGGATTCCCTCCTGCACCCACAGCCAACCTCCTGTTCCAGGGACACTCCAACTAAGGGTGAGAGCACTGGAGCCCAGTATAGGGACTTCACCAGCCCCAGTCTTCTCTGTGGCAACAGCATCAGTACAGTGAAAAACAAACCTGGGGAGCCCCAGGGAGAGGCAGCGGCCTCACTAGGCCCAGCCCAGGCCATCTGATTTTCCAGCCCGCAGGGCTGACACTGCTGTCAGGGTACTGACCCCTCTCCTCCCTGGGGACCCCTTCCCTCCCACAGCCTGCCTGGCTCACCTGGGAGCGGGGTCCCTCCAGTCACCCCTCTTGTTGGCCTTCGTGGCCCGCGAGAAGCTGTTGCTCCGGACACTGCCAAACAGGCCAAAGCGCACCTGCAGCCACCTGTCAGCACCTTCAGCCGTGCCATCAACCCCACCTCGGGCAGCAGGTTCTGAGGTCTGGGGGCGCCCAGACGGGCCTTCCTGGCTGCCAGGCCTCTCCTGCTGTGCTTGTGACCTGAGGGGCTCTGGTTGGCTTGGGCCCCCTGTCTCTTCACCTGGATCAAACCGCAGGAACAGCATCTTCCCGTGGACCTGTGAGGAAACAGGGTGACTCTGAGTCTCTGCAGCAGACACACCAGGTCCCCGTCTGCCCCTGGTGTGAGGGAGTCAGAAGGAACACAGAATGAGACTGACCGCCTCAGCCTCAGCCCAGGAGTCGTGACCTCAAGGAAGCCACAACAAAGCTGCGCACTCACCCACATGCGGCCACGGCCACAGGAGGAAGACATGGGACCACTGGGCCACCAACAGACCCAGTGCTGCGCTGCCCATGTCTGGGACCCACAGCAGGAGCCTCCAGGACCCACGGGGGGGTAGGGTGGGGGAAGGAGACCAAAGTGCCCATATGGAGCTTCATGCCAGCAGCTCCCTCAGTTCTTCCTAGAATTTTCCTGAGGAAATGCTCTGGACTCACCTTTTGGTTCAGTGATGGCTCACCTTTTTGAGCCCATGTGCCCAAACTGCTGCACAAAACCAAAGAATTTCCTCAAAAGTGCCAGCACATAAGAAATAAAATAAGAAAAAAGAAAAAAAAAATGCCAGCACATCAATTAAACCTTAATAACAAGATTGTAGTATCTAAAAACTGCTTGGCACACGCCGCATATCTTAATTGCAGACCTCCCCACGTGCCAGCTGCAAGGCCTTTGCATGCCACCACTGGCACATGTGCCATAGGTTTGCTATGGTTTTTGCATAGGTTTTGGTTCCGTGGTTCACTGGAATCCTTGCCACCACAAATAGTGCTGGTGACACATGCCAGGCACAAGCTCTGCCCCTAAGCCACATCTTGGCCTGTGTCCTCTGCAGCCAGTGGGGGAGGGCAGTAAGCACACAGTTCTCAACCACACAGATCTACACTGAGGGGGTCCTCGCGGGGCCCAGTGAAGACACCAGCACCAACTGCTCACTGCGGGGTCTCTCCTGGGCACCCAGAATCACATACAGGCAGCACCCATAAACCATTCTCAAGCACCCCAAAACCATACTACAGATGCCAAAGTCCTCCCAACCCCAGACATCAGACTGGGGAGCCCTTATGAAAAAAAGCACTGCTGGCACCTGGACCAAAAACTCAAGACATGAATATCGTTCAGGAGGGGCCAGAGTGATAGCACTATGGGGAGGGCATTTGCCTGGCATGCAGCTGATTTGGGTTTGATCCCAGCATTCCCTATATCCCCCCCCCCAGAACTGTCAGAATTCCTGAGTGCAGAGCCAGGAGTCACCCCTGAGCACTGCTGGCTGGGTGTGACCCCAAAACAAACAAACAAAAAAACTCTCATCAATGACCCACTCCCACATGAAGTTCTTCTGCCCCTTGCCATCTATCAAAACACCTATTCACCAGCCTCACTCCCCTTTTCAGGAGATGCAGGATGCAAACCTCACAGCAACACACTCAAAGAGTTTCTCTTTTTGGGGCCGGGCGGTGGCGCTGGAGGTAAGGTGCCTGCCTTGCCTGCGCTAGCCTAGGACGGACCGCGGTTCGATCCCCCGAGTCCCATATGGTCCCCCAAGAAGCCAGGAGCAAAAAAGAGTTTCTCTTTTTTTAGGGTTACGCCTTCCGATGCTGAATAATGGCACGGGACCAGCATGTGGCTGAGCAGACTTCCCTATGCTCTCTTCAAACCCAGCTCTCTCCTGCAGCCTCACTGTAAATGCACCTTCCAAATGCAGCGTCTACGATTCATGGACCAAATCTGTGCTCACCCATTAAACAAACCCTGGACAGGCTTCAGGGAAACTATAGACCAGTTAAGCAGAGGGAGTCAGACGAACAGGCGCATTTCCGACTTGACTCAGGGGTGGGAAGACCCTGAGTGTTCCCCGAGGATGAGCTGTACAAAGAATTCAGCTTCTGGACAGAGATATAAAGTGCCTCAGTGACAGAAGTGCACAGAGCCTGAGCCCATCCTAGCTGTGCTGGAGTCTATTTTCATACCTGAGCCCAAGAACCAAGACATGTAGGGTGGGACTGCAAGAAATTCAGGCTATTAGAAACTCAAAGTGTCAGGGGAGAGAGCCCAGGAGTTGGGGCACACACTGAGATGAGCCCCTGTAAGGCCCTGCAGCATGCATCCCTGGACTAGACTCAGAAGGCCCCTGTAAAAAAAAAACATTAATTATAAAGTCCAGGATGGTTGTGGATGATGGAGGGATGGACGGAGAGAGAGGCCTTTCTCTGCCGGCCTGGACCACGTGCCTGCAACCCCCTCTAACCAGGTCTCAGAGTGGCAGCGATGAAGTGATCCATAGGTAGTCAGGTTTCAGGAGACATCAACTTTATTAAGGCCCTAGCCAACATGTGTGGGTCCTAAGCTTTTTAAACCTTTTAAGCCTGCCCCATAACTAGCCCTGCATTCAAACCTGTCTCTCCCAGACACCTCTCTTGCTGAATCCTCTCTCCCAATCCTCATGCTCAATCTTCCCCAATCTATCTCTTGCCCCTGAGGCAACCCCCCTTTTACCTCTCTAGGTCAGCAAAACAGGAAGCCAAAGACACCCCCCCCGCAGATGTGGGCAGGTATATCTCTCAAGGTGATCAAAACAGGAAGTCGGGGGAGGGGAGTAACAGGCCCCAAGCTGGCCAAGTTGGGGTGGCCAGCTGATCTGCATGTGGCCCCAAGTGTGACCTTGTGGTCCCAGCACTGCAGAACCAAGCCTCAGGATGAATAACAGCAGGAGTGGCACCCTGATCCCCTAAGCATTTTTGGCAGGCCGAAAAGAAAGGGGCCAAAAAGATAGCACAAAGAGATAGTTCGTGCCTTGCAGTGGCAGACCCAGATTCAACCCCAGCACTGTACATGGTCCCTGAGCTCCACTAGTATGACCTGTGACCAGTCCTAGTACTGCAGGGCCCCTCTGGCAATAGCTACATGGACACCCACACTTGGCTCTCACCAGCCCCCATTCCCCCACATTCATAACCCTCCAAAGCCAGTGCACAGGAATGTGGGGCTGAGAGTCACAATGAATGAGCATGATACATGCCCCTCCCTTTCCCCTTGATTTTTGGACCACTCCGGAAAAGCAAAAGGGTTCTGCCTGGCTCTGAGCTCAGGAGTTACTCCTGGTAGGCTCAGAGGACCTTATGGGATGTCAGAAATCGGATGGAACCCGGGTTTCCCACATGCAAGGCAAATGCCTTCCCTGCTATACTATAGCTCTGGCCCCACATTCCCTTTTTTCTTTTTTCTTTTTTTTTTTTTTTTTTGCCACACCCATTTGATGCTCAGGGGTTACTCCTGACTAAGCGCTCAGAAATCGTCCCTGGCTTGGGGGAACCATATGGGACACTGGGGGATCAAACCGCGGTCCTTCCTTAGCTAGCGCTTGCAAGGCAGACACCTTACCTCTAGCGCCACCTCATCGGCCCCTATTTTGTTCTTTTTGGGCCTCACCCTGTGATGCTCAGGCGTTACTCCTGACTCTGCACTCAGAAATCGCTCCTGGCTTGGGGGACCATATGGGACATTGAGGGATTGAACCACAGTCCATCCTAGGTCAGCCACATGTAAGGCAAATGCCCTACTGCTACACAACCGCTCCAGCCCTCCACATTCCCTTTTCTAACTGCATCAAGCCCTCCACAAAGGCCTCCCTGAAGGATTCCAGAATGATCTGTGTACACCCGAGACAAACTTAGCTGGGATGCAGAAGCACTGGCTGACCAGCTAGGAATGGGTGCCAATTGGCAGTGCCCCCAGCAGCGCTGAGGTACCCTCATAGCCCTGTTCCAAGCTGCTGGGACAAACCCTGGTGGGAGAGAAGTTATAAGGCAGCCCAGAACCTTCTGACTTCTTACAGTTCCACACGCTGGACTCTGTGCAGAGGCTCTGCTGGAAAGGTCACAGACCTGGTAAGAATTGTCCAAAATGGACAAAGGGAGGAAGGACAGAACCAGGCGCCGCTGCAGGAATAGCCGGGCCATCTCCAGCCCATGTCCTGCTCGGAACCTGCAGCAGGGTGGAAGGGTGCGAAGTCAGGCACTCACCTGTGTGTCTGCCATCCGCAGGGCCTGCAAAGTGGCCGGTTCCAGCTTCTTGGTGGTGCCCACAGCGCTGGCCACACGCTGCCCCACAAAGGGCAAAACTCGCTGGTGAAACATACGCACAGACGGGCCCTCAGGCATGCCTGCTGCAAAGCAGAAAGGCACCCTCAGTAGTTACTCAGAGGGGCTGCATTGTTTTCCCTTCTGTGGGAGTTTCACTGTGGGCTGGAGGGGATGTCTAAAGGACCCTGGGGCCGGGTCCCAGCTATGTGTTTGCCCCTGCGGTGCTGTTTCTCCTAGGCGTGCAGGGCTGAGTCCAGGCGGGGTCCCAGGATATGGCAGAGGAAGCCCAAGCACCTTGCACTATTCTGGAGGTCTAGGGAGCAGCCAGCTCGGCGCTAGTGGACTGCCCCTCGTCACCTTGTTCCAACAGCCCTGGGGGTAAGGGGCTGTGGACATCTACATCCTGGCCTGTCCCCACCCCTTAGCCTTCAGCCCCGCCTGGGCCAGGACAGCACAGGGAGCCCCACAGAAACAGCTGCATCACACAGTGGAAATGGGTAAGGCGTCTGTCTTGTATGCGGTGGACCCAAACAGACCACACTTCGAATCCTAACGTCCCCTACGGTCCCCCTGAGCCTGCCAGGAGCCACTTCTGAGCGCAGAACCAGGAGGAACCCCCTGAGCGCTGCCCAGTGTAACCCCTAAACAAACAAACAAAAGACAAAATAAGGGGCCGGAGAGATAGCATGGAGGTAAGACGTGTGCCTTGCATGCAGGACAGTGGTTCGAATCCCGACATCCCATATGGTCCCCCGAGCCTGCCAGGAGCGATTTCTGAGTAACTCCTGAAACGAACAACAAAAAAAGAAACAGCTGCATCTCAGCCACCAAAAATCCGCATTTCTGCTGCCTGCTCTAGGGCGAACCTTGCAATAAGGTGTGTCTTTTTTGGGGGGCACACCTGGTGACGCTCAGGGGTTACTCCTGGCTCTGAGGTCAGAAATTGCTCCTGGCTTGGGGGACCATATGGGACGCGGGGATCGAACCCGTGTCCGTCCTGGTTAGCCAAAGTGCAAGGCAAACGCCCTACCGCTGCGCCACCACTGCTCTGGCCCAGTAAGGTGCGACTTGACGAGCTTCGGGAGAGCCACGGGGATCAGCACAGCCAAAATCCTGAGCCTGCCCCGTGGACATGTGACCCAGGGCAAGCACGTGGGGAAGAGCAGCCAATCGCGAGCCTGCCTGGTGTGCATGTGACCCAGGGCACGCAGGAAGAGCAGCCAATCCCAACCTTCCCGGTGGGCACGTGGACACAAGGTGGGCGGGAGGGGGAGAAGCGCAGCCAGTCTTGGGCCTGCCCGTTATGTAAATGATGTGGGTCTAAGTCAGTGGTTCTCAAATAGTGGGGCGCGCCCCCCAGGAGGGGCGTGAGGCTTGACCTCGGCAAACACTGTCATAACAAGCTAGGCCCGTGTTTATGTCTCTGGATGTCTCTGGAGCTGAGAGTTGCTGTGTCCTGCTTCAAACCCCGCTTCGAAAAGCTACGCATTGCAAAACGTGCTCATGGTAGCCATTAATCCACACATCACCTCTGATTAAAAAGTCCGCTCAAGGGGCCCGGAGAGATAGCTCAGCGGCGTTTGCCTTGCAAGCAGCCGATCCAGGACCAAAGGTGGTTGGTTCGAATCCCGGTGTCCCATATGGTCCCCCGTGCCTGCCAGGAGCTATTTCTGAGCAGACAGCCAGGAGTAAGCCCTGAGCACCGCCGGGTGTGGCCCAAAAACCAAAAAAAAAAAAAAAAAAAAAAAAAAAAGTCCGCTCAAATTATTTTATATATTTTTGCTTTGCAGGTTAAAGTTTTTTTTTTTTAATAAAGATACTATTTACAGTCGTGCGGGGGGGGGGGTAATGTTTTCTTCTTCCTAGGGGGGCATGACAGGAAATAATTGAGAAACACTGGTCTAAGCAAAACAACTGATCTCGAGCCTGTTCCCCCCCCCCCATTCACGTGACCCCAGAACAGCCACGGCTAAACTCCTAAACCTGCTCAGCTGTGTACTTGCTGTGGGCCTCGAGCAGGAAGGCCAATCTGGAGTGCACAGACCCAGGGAGGAAGCAGCACAGCTGCAGCTCCTCTGGATGACTGCGGGTGGGGCCGCGGTGTGTTCTCTTCTGGGGGGGTTTCACTGTAGGCTTAAGGGTGTGTCTAAAGTGGACGGTGGGGCCGGAACCATAGGCGCTTGCCTTGCACGGGACTGGCCCAATTTGATCCCTGGCATCTCACATGGTCCCCTAAGCCTGCCAGAAGCGATTTGGGGGGGGGGGGCGTGGTTTGGGTCACACCCGGCAGCACTCAGGGGTTACCCCTGGCTCCTACGCTCAGATATCACTCCTGGCAGGCACAAGGGACCATATGGAATGCGGGGATTAAAAATCACTGTCCTGCATGCAAGGCAAATGCCCTACCTCCACGCTATCTCTCCAGCCCCAGAAGTGATTTTTTTAAGCAGTTGATTGATTGGTTTTGGGGCCACACCTGGTGATAATCAGGGGTTACTCCTGGCTCTGTGCTCAGAAATCGCTCCTGGCAAGCTCAAGGGACCATATGGGATGCCAGGAATCAAACTGGGTCCATCCCAGGTCCGCCTCATGCAAGGCAAATGCCTTACCGCTGTGCTATCTCTCCGACCCCACCACCAGGAGTAACCCCTGAGCGCTGCCGGGTGTGACCCAAAATCCAAAACTAAATTAATAAAATTAAGTGGTCACTGGCCGCACCAGGCTGGAATGTGTCCAGGGGCCGAGTAATGAACCCAGCATCCTATGTGTAGCTAATCACATTAAGCACACACCCTGCTTTCCCTAAGCCTCTGCCAGGGGTCCTCAAACTTTTTAAACAGGGGGCTAGTTCACTGTCCCTCAGACCATTGGAGGGCCTGACTATAGTAAAAACAAAGCTTATGAACGAATTCTTATGCACACTGCGTATATCTTATTTTGCAATGAAGAAACAAAACAGATACAAATACAATATGTGGCCGTCGGGCCATAGTTTGAGGACCACTGCCAGTGAGTCTATACCTATTCTTTCCAAATTACAGCACACACTGTTTGGTTTTATTTTGTTATTGTTGTTTTGGTTTCTGGGCCACACCCTGGCAGTGCTCAGGGGTCGCTTCTGCCTCTGCGCTCAGAAATCTCTCCTAGCAGGCTCGGGGGACCATAAGGGATGCCAGGGATTGAACCTGGGTCTATCCCAGGTTAGCTGTGTGCAAGGTAAACGCCCTATCGCTGTTGTTCTATCACTCCAGGCCCCAGATTCCCCTTTCTAGAGTAAAGTTTGGGGCGGCTCAGTCCCAGAGTTAAGATGACATCCAGCTATTAACCCAAAACAAAGGTGTTCCCATCTTTTGGCCTCCACCCATACTCTTGATATGTAAAATACCACCTGGATCACTCTGGGATAATAAAGTTTTAGTTGGGTGCTCACAGACACCACAATGAAGCAGCTAGGGAAGTCACTAACTCTACATTTCTTTCTGACTGGCTTGGTTTGTTATTTCTTCATATCTACCTTGTTTCTTCGGACTTGTCCACTTGGGATTAGAAATATTGTGCGTGGGGTGATCTCACAACTAATGAAGTGCTGTAACAAGGCAGTTAACACCAGATCTTGTGTACTGACCAGAGTTCTCCACATGTTCCCCCAAGCACTGCCAGGAGAAGCCTTGAGCACCACAGGTGTGGCCCCAAATCAAGTAAACAACTTTGTGAGTACCTGGATTTTATAATACCGTTTTGCTAAATATTTACCAATCCTCACTATTGCTGTTTCTGTTTGCTGGTTTTGCTGGAGGCAGTAACTGGGTATTGGATGTGGACATGTAACCGCTGGCGGCATTGCTCCCTTTTAAACAGCACATACTTACTTAATTGTGGACAGCGCAAGACCTCGACAACCAGGATGGGAAATTCTGGAGGCAGCGGGGAGAATGCTGGTACCCTTGCACAACAGGCATGGTCACTGTAATCCAGGGACCCAAGGGACCCATGAATGTCCCCAGGCTTCTCAGCCCTAGCTTTCAGGGTTCTCTCCACTCATCCAGGCCATTCTCTATGGGGGAGGGTGTGTGTGTGTGCCAAATGTTGCAACCCTTTTGGTTTCCTTTACACTCAGGCCAGTATGCCCCAGAGAGAAAGTGCTGGGAGGAATCTCTGGCTGTAATCGAGGCCCATAGTTGTGTGTGGCCTGGACCAGAAACATGTGATGGTTGGGGTGTCTGAGCTGATGCTGCTTCTAGAGTCTGGAATCTCCTGGAAAGGTGAGAGGCATGTGTCTCAAACCCTAGGTGCCTTGCTGAGAGGCCAGCATGGTTTACTTGTTTTATTTTATTTTTGGTGTTTTTTTTTTTTTTTTTTGGGGGGGGGGTCACTCCCAGCAGCATTCAGGAGTTTCTCCTGGCTCTATGCTCAGAAATCGCTCCTGGCAGGCACAGGGGACCATATGGGATGCCGGGATTCAAACCAATGACCTTCTGCATGAAAGGCAAACGCCTTACCTCCATGCTATCTCTCCGGCCCCAGTTTACTTATTTTTGTAGTCACACCCTTCAGTGCTCAGGGCTGACTTCTGACTTTCTCAGGAACTACCCTGTAAAAATGAGGGTAAAACTGGGTTGCTTGGGGATCAAATTCCAATCAGCCACATTCAAAGCAAGCTCCCTCTTGCTGTCCTGACTCTATAGCTCCTGATGTGGCTTTTGTGTCTCTGGGGAAAGGTCTGAGCATTTCCCCAACCCTACCAGAACAGGCTGTACACGGAGCACACATGAATGCTGAGGGTCAATGCCTGGCAGAGCTCAAGTGGTGCCCCAATACCTTTCTCCATGGGTGCATATTATGCAGCTCTGGGGCAGAGCCATCCCGGAACTGGGCCAGGCGAGAAGCTTCTCCAGGGGGTGCTCACCTCTCTGCACCTTCACCCACTTCCCAGCTCTGGCAGCCACATATGCACCATTGGGGCTCAGTGATAGACGTAGGACACCAGATGGAAGTCGCTGCTGAGGTCTGAGCAGCTTGGAGGGCTTAGTTTACAGTGAGGGAGTATCCCACACTTGCAAGACAGGGTGATGGCATATTGGGGTTCCAAGTACAAACAAGCCTTAAGTGTTTGTAGTGTCATAAAGTAACTTGGGGGCTGGAGAGGTAGTACAGTGGGGATGTCACTTGCCATGCATATGGCTGACCCAGATACAACCCCCGGCTCCCCATGTGGTCTCCTGAGTACCCTTAGAAGTGATTATTCGGGGGCCGGAGAGATGGCATGGAGGTAAGGCGTTTACCTTTCATGCAGGTCATCGGTTCGAATCCCGGCGTCCCATATGGTCCCCTGTGCCTGCCAGAAGCAGTTTCTGAGCACAGAGCCAGGAAAAACCCCTGAGCACTGCCAGGTGTGACCCAAAAACCACAAAAAAAGAAGTGATTATTCCTGAATGCAGATACAGAAGCAAGCCCTGAGAATAGGTGTGGCCCCAAAACAAAAAAAGGATTTTGGTACCAAGGTCCCCAAACCAAACCACCCCAAATGCCTGCTCTTGGGAACTCGGTAGTTACCTTCCCAAAAGTGGAGTCCTAGAAGTTGGGAGAGGGAGCAGTGTTCATGGAAAGGCTCTACCAGGAGTCTCAAACTCAATTTACCTGGGAGCCGCAGGAGGCAAAGTCAGGGTGATCCTTGAGTGCAAAGTCAGTAGTAAGCCTTAAACATTAGGGGGTGTGACCCAAACAACTAAAACAAAACAAAAGATTCCTCTAGGGCAGGGCCACAAAATGTTGTACGGAGGGCCGTGAGTTTGAGACCCCTGGTGCCCCAGTTTTCCCAGAAGCCCAATCAGCACTGTGAGGAGCTTCCAGAGGGCATCTCATGAATGGGGTGGCTGCTCTCTGGAACTCACAGGCTGGCATCCCACAAGCTCTGGTCAGAGTTCAGCATCCTGGCTAAAGGGTCAAAGCTGGGGATCCAGGATAATGCCTATATGCCCCACACTCGCTCGGCGGGAGGCCTGAGCTAAGAAAGGGTCAGGGCTGTGGGCAGGGGCCCAGAGTGACCCCAGAGTGTAACCCTGTGGCAGAACAAGAGCAGACAGAGTACAGATAAATTTATTAGTTAAATACTGATTGTACAACCAATTCACCTTAAGACAATGTTAGCAGGTTTGTGGGCGAGGGAGGAATACAGGGCAGCCTCCGTGGCAGAAACCACATTGGCAGCGATCAAAAGATCAAAACAGAATCTTGGTGCAAGATGTGCTGCAATAGCAGCATTGGGGGGGGGGGGGGTTTGTCATGGTCTATGCCCACTTGGCTGGTGGTGGAACAGGGAGAGAAGGCCGTGAAGCCCTGGCTGGAGCAGAGACATGTGCAGAGGAGAAGCCCATTCCAGAACATAGCAGAGCATCCCAGAACATTCCTCAATTCCTCAATAACAGTCCTCAATGGAGGCTCCCCGAACTCATCCTCAGTTTGGTCAGTCAGTGGAGTTCCGTAAGGGTGACTGTCTAAATTCATATTACACACCCCCAGCTTTCCCCATCCTGGAGAGAGGATCTCCACGGAGCCTGACTTGTGACTTGAAAGTACATCCCAGGGTCCGGGGGAGGGGGCAGAATCCAGAGGCACCAGCTCAGTCCCGAAGCCCTGAAGTTGTGCAGATACTGTGAAACGGGCCTGTGCAGGGCACTGGTGGTGGGCAATGAGGTGTCATCTGCTCTCAGGAGGAGGAATGGGGCAAGGTGTGTGGGGGGGGGGGACAGGAGGTGGCTGGCCCAGTCCCCACAATCTGTCTGAAGCATTCAGTGACAGGCCGCATCCCACATCTGCAGTCCAGGCTCAGGGGGCCGCAGGGTGTGCTGAGTCCGGAGGTGGGGGGAGTGTTGGGGGGCGGGGAGAGGCTCAAGAAGGACGCTTGGGGGGTCAGGAAACCAGGCCAAAGCCTCTGACATCCCTCCAAGGCGGACTTCGGGGTGCCATCTGCGAAGATGCCCCCGCCCAAGTGGCTTCAAGTTTCTTCCCAGTTTTGGAGTCGCTGCAGTGGGATGACCTCAAGCAGTAATGATGTCCCCGTGGCTGTCGGCCAGAGCCAGGCTGTTCCAAGGGTCCTGCTTGGAGCTGGCCTGCGGGGACTGGCCGGCCGAGGACGTGTAGCCTTGTGGGGATAGCTTCAGGGCCGAGAGTACAGGGTGCAGGGGGGGCCCGTGGGCAGGCATGGCGCTGACTGAGAAGGCCTGGAAGGCAAAGCAGAGGGGGATGCCCGAGCTGGAGGCGGACCCTGATGCTACCCTCCTGTGTGCATCCAGAGAGGCCCAAGTGTGACCCCCAGGTCCTGCCTAGTCCATCCACCTGCCACTGCCCCCTCCCCCTGCGTACCTGGGCCATGGAGCCACCTGGCCCGTAGTGCGCGTGCGCCACCAGACCTGGCTCGGTCTTGATGGGTCGCATCTCCTCACTGTTGCTAGCAGCCACGTTGCCCGAGCTGCTGGGAGCTGAGCTAGCCGGGGGCAGGCTCTCAGCGCCAGCTGGACCTGTGGGTGGGGGCAATCGTGAGAACAGAAACTGGGGTGCACCAGCAGCGGGGACCCATTCACCCAGGCCCTTCCTTGCTGTACCTGCTGGCGTCTTGGACTTATTGAGGTTCTTGGGCTTCCGTTTCCTGGTCTGGATCCCTTCCTTCCGCATGGCCAGAGGCCGGGGGACCTAGGGGACCACAGTGAATGGGTTTGGGGTCCTATTTGCTGCAGAAACAATGTGACCAGAACCTGGGGTGTAGACTGTGCACTAGGGCCGAGGAACTGAAGGATTCCCCCAATACTATGCACCATATTGTACATGTGACTTATTAATACACACACTGAGAGAGATTGTTCTGGATAAAACTGTCACGACTTTAGCATCTACTCTCTGGGCCATGGGCAGGCCAGTCCCTCCCTAGTATACGCACATCTGGGGTTTTCCTTCTGAGCCCTGACTTCTACATTCAGGTTAAATTCTGCTTTAATGCAAGCGATGTCTGACTGAGGAGCCTGGAAAGTTCTGCTGGAGCCAGAACAGTAGTAGGGCAGATAAAGTGCTTGCCTTACATGCACAAGACCTGGCTTTGATCCCTGGAGCCTCTTAGGTTCCCCCAGACCTGCCAGACATAACCCCACAGAGGGTCACAATGCTCCAGGACCTCAGAAGTCTGCCCTGTGGGCAACATAGCTACCCAGCTGAGCCCCTAAGGTCCTTCACAAACAAGTAGGGTCCTGTGTGGAGGACACATGGGGGCGTGAGGAGGTCACTCACACCATGGAGCTTCATGTAGAGGCCACAAGCGTTGCACACGGGCTCGCCCTCAGCATTCCGGCGCCACAGGGTGGTGGTTGTGGTTTGGCAGTTGGCGCAGGAGAGGCCCACGCGGCGGGAAGCTGACTGCAGTGGAAGGAGGGAGAGAAAGAGGGATAAGCAGTCAGTAGGGGGTGCCGCAGAGTACCCTGCACCAGTCCTGGGAGGCCACCAGTCATTTGGGGTCTGGGGCCCACATGGCACCCTATGGGTGACACCCAGTTCAGGGTCTGATCTGAGGACCCTCTGTGTCACCCCAAAGCTGAGGGAGGCCTTGGGATTCCCCCAACACAGAAGCTGGAGAGGCTCAGGGGAATGCCCAAATCTACATGGTTTGGGTGCTCCTGAACGAGAAGGTGAGACCCAAAGCCACCATGCTAGGCCCAGTGAGTGGGGCCGGCCCTGCTGCCCCCAGTGATGCTGGGTAAGATAGTGTGTCCTGGAAGGACCCTGAGCTTTGTGGGCAGAGCTCCCCCCTCTGCCCTGGCTGGCTGGACCCACGTCTCCTTAGGGTCCAGTATGACACTGCAGGTGGGAGGAGGGCCCAGAGAATTACCCCAACTGAGTGAAGTCTGAAAGTCAAACCCAGGTTGGGGGTGGGGGATGCGTTATGTAGGGTATGTGTGTGTGGTAGGCCTGGTGGGGACCAGGCTGGAGTGGGCACAGTAGAGTGTAGCCAGGGTGGGACTAAGTAGAGAATGAAGGATCATGGCCAGTGTTGAGGACATAGCTACAGCATGGTGGGGGGGGGGGTGGCCAGGGCATAGGATGTAGTCAATGTGTGGAGGGGATGGTCGAGGGACTGCCATGACCACTATGTGGGGAGACTGGAGGGCCGTGTACAGGAGACAATGAGGCATGACCAGGGTGTGGCCAGGGTGGTGGGCTGCTTCTCACCAGGCGGCGCTGAGGTTTGATAAGCGGCCGGTTGATCCCATTCATCTTGTGGTAGAGGCCGCAGGCGTTGCATAGGTAGTGGCCAGTCCCGTCCCGCCGCCACAGTGGGGTGGACATGGCACCACAGTTGACACACTCTCTGCCTTCTGAGAAGTCATCAAACATGTCTAGGAGAGAAGGAAAGACAGATCATTGGGTGGTTCCGAGACCGACAGCCTTGGGGGGCAGTGCCCCACACCCATCTACTCTCAGGTGAAAATATCCCCCCCTTGGGTGGATACGTGGTCACTACTTGGGGGAGACAACAACTACTAATGGGCAGAAACACTCCACAAGCGTGGCCCGCCCAGATGGCTGATGCTGGCAAAAGCTTGTGCCCCAGAGCTTGAGCCATCTCAGACCCATGATGGGCAGCCCCATCCAGCTCTAGGTCCTGCAGAAACTCTCCAAAAGGCCCTAAAATCCTGCTGTCTCAGCACTTTCTGAGCCCACACACACTGTACCAACCTGAGTGCCAGTCCTTCCATATTATTGTAGCATGGGAAGAAAAGTGAGGGCTGGGAGGAGTCAGTAGTGGTTCCCTAAGTGTGGGCCACTCTCAGGTGCCTTCACATCACCCCATGATGTCTGTGCTCATCAGACCCTTGTTACTGTTCCCCCAATCTAGGCACTTCCTTTCTGAGTTTCTCTCACACACCCACTGTGTCTCCTCCTCCAAGCACACTTGACCTCCTCCCACCAGCACCTGTTCTACAAGTGACAGATGCCCACCTCATGCCCAACATCAGTCCAGGGGCTTAGCTGGCTGTTTCTCTAGTGCAGGGAGGGTGACTCTTGGGGACATGGAGTATGGGCTTGGAGCCCTGAGCTTGGGGCACTCGACCTGTGCACTGGGGGGGGGGGGCGAGCTCTGCCCTTGGGGAACATGCGCTGGAGATGGGCAATGGGCACCAGCAGGTTCACATGGCTCCATGCAGAGAATGCCCGTGCTGGCCCTCAGCGAGGTCACCTGCTTCTCAAGCCACAAAGCAAAGGTTGCTCCCACTCCCTGATGCCTGGCCAGCCCAGCCCTTCCCGTGAGAACTGGACATGCGGTGTGTACACTGCAGCAGCGGACACTAGGGGGCACCACCGCCCCAGGCAGGCACCACGCCGCATCCCTCAGCCTTGAGATTCCAAACCAGTGCACCATACCAGCCAGATCTGCCTCATTCTGGAAGGTGCTGGCAGATTCCAGGACAGAACGAGAAACACTGAAACATAGCCCGAGATTTCATGAACAGTTGTGATTCAGGGACACTCTACTCACCGCACCCCAGAGCACCTTCTCTTCTGCCAGACAGGAACATGCCTGCCTCACAGAGCACCCCAAGAAGGAGCGACTCCCCCCTCTTCTCTCCTCTGCCCCCCCCCACTCTCCCCTCACCCACTTCTGCTGCACAAGCGCCTGTCTCACACTCTGAGGCTCTGCACAAAACAGCTAAGAAAAGCCGGGGTGGCTCATGGGGGGCTTAACAGCAAGTCTGTCCCCACCACAGGCTCCTCAGATCTGGCTGAGGGGTCTGAGGGCAGCAAGGCTGGCCAGTGGGAGTATGGAGGGTAAGTGAGACCCAGTAGAAAGGGACACGAGGGATGGGTCTGGATAGCCAGTGAAGGTCTCAGTTCCCTGTGAGCTGTCGGCCTCTGTCCCCACCACGGCCCCTCAGACTCTGCTCAGAACCCCCCTTCTACAAGAAACCCACACCTCCAAGTTGATGGACAGAAACACTCCACAAGTATGGCCCGCCAAGATGGCTGATGCTGGCAAGGGCTTGTGGCCCAGAGCCTGAGTCATCTCAGACCCATGATGGGCAGCCCCTTCGAGCTCTAGCTCCTGCAGAAACTCCCCATGGTTTTCGGGGACACATCAAGTGGTATTAAGGGGTTGTTCCTGACAGTGTTCTGTGGTCCTTTCTGATCATTCTGGGCTGTGTGTGCAGGCAGGGCTGAGCCTCAAACCCAGGCTCCAGATCCTTGAGCCACCCCTCCCCAACAGGTTGTAAATCATGATGTTTGGTTATTCCATCAGGATGTGCTTTTGTTTTTCATTTGGGGGCAGCCAGCAGACCTTGCTCCCTCACTCGAGGCCTCTCTGGACTGAGTGCTCAGGGATGGGGTGTGCATGTGTGTGTGTGTGTGTTTCTCCAACCTTCATGAAAGTCCTGGGGTTGAGCACAGACCCAGACACTCAGCTTGGGCTGTAAATGATCACATTCATTCACTCATTCTTCACTTCCCTAAACTGGAGGCTGAGAACCAGGCACTGCAGGGCCATGTGTCGCCTAAATCATGCATTACTCGCATGGGCAGGACGGAGGCGATGGCTACATGGGTGACAGGTGTGGGTAATACATGATTTAGGCAACAAAGAGCAGTCCAGATGGGAGACAGGTACCAATGGTCAGAAGTGAACCATGTATATAAGCAGGTAAGTCTCTCATGATTGAGTGTCTGAGTCTGTGCTCAACGACCAGGAACAGGCAGAAAGGGGCTAGGGTAGATCACATGACCCAGGCACCAACGAACATAGTAACGGGGACACACAGAGCTGGGACATATGAGCCACAGTCCGGCTCAGCCCGAAGTTTGAGCAGATGGTGTGAGCAGAACAGGTGTGAAGGGGACCCCAGGGTTCTTTCTGAAGTAATGAGAAAATGTCCTAGAACCAACCATGAAAAGCATGCCCAGCTCTGCTCTGTACATTGAATGATCACTCAGTTTGCAGAATATAAACACTCCCTAATGAAATGGTTACAAACAAACACCCATCAACAACATAAAAGAAAGTGCAAGCCCCTTGCCTCTGAGCTGAGCCTGGAGATAGTCACTCACCAGGATGCTCATTCCCTACACAGACGCACACAAGAGCTTCTCTGCCTGCAATCAGCTGCCCCTTCCTGTGGGGCAATCTCAGGACAGCCCCAACTCTCCTCCCACCCCACAGGCCAGCCTGGCCCCATAAAGCACCAAAGTGAATGGCCTATATGTTGTCTCCAGAGACCTGGCCCGCCAGCCCGCACTGTCCACAGACAAGCTCAGCCAAAGTGGAGCATTAACTTCCAGGAACTGAGGGCTCTGGGTGGGCTAGCCAGACACCCATGCTTCCAGGGAACTGTCCTGGGGGCTTCAAGATGCCTGACATCTGCCACAGACCAAAGATCTGTGGCTAGATGTCCCATGTGTCCAGGAGGCCCGGATCTCTCCATTCTTCCTGACCCCCCTCCTGATCTATAACTGTTCATCTTCTACCGTGCCCCCAGATCCTGCAGTCAGGGGCCTCCTGCATCATGCTGGGGGCTCCTGGCCACAGGAGGGGCTCAACCCTCACTTGCTCGCTCAAGCTCCAGCCCCTCTCAGGGGCCCAGGCGCCATCCCAGGAGATAGGCTGGCCTCGGATGTTGCCCTGAGGGACCGGAAGGAAGCACTGACCAAGTGCTGCCCGTGCCAGCACTCCCTGGGGACTGTGACAATGAGTCTGCAGGGAAAAGGCTTTTCCTTCCAGCACAGGGGCCAGCAGGGAAGAAATAACTTCCTGTCACGGGCAGGAATGGCAGCGGCCAGGCGGCTGGAAAGATTGATGAAGATGTAATATGACTATGACCCTACAGAGAGCACTGTGAGGAAATTTATGTCTGATGGAGGGAGAGGGGCATGGAGGAGCCACACAGACCAGTTCCCTGCAGTGGTACTTGGGAGTGACTCCTCAGGGCAGATTAAGCTGTCCTGGCATCTCCTATCTGCTCCTGCTTTCTCCTTAGACAACTTCAAGTGAAGAATCATGCCGGGGGGGGGGGGGGGGCAGCAGACAGTGTGAGCACCGAGAACACAGACCCACTCAAGGCAAAAAGGAGACATGATCCCTGCCCAGCACTGTCTCCCTATACCCACCCAGGAAATGTTCCCACCTCGCCTCAAAAAATGGTCCTCCGCCCACTAGAGGGTGCAGCAACGCCACCATGGGACAGGGACTCACAGGGATGACTATCCTGGAGCATGCTATAGGGTTGGGACCCAAGTCCCACAGAAGAGAAGAGAACACAGGGAGGCAACCTATCACCATCTATCACCTGTCACTGATGGCAGCATAGCCACTCTGGAGCTGGTCACCACGGCTGTCCCGTGTCCACCAAGGCTGGATCTTAGTTCCCTGATCTGGACTGACCATGTGTGCTGCAGGGGGACCACATCATTCTTTTTTTTTTTTTTGGTTTTTGGGCCACACCAGCGGTGCTCAGGGGTTACTCCTGGCCGTCTGCTCAGAAATAGCTCCCGGCAGGCACGGGGGACCATATGGGACACCGGGATTCGAACCAACCACCTTAGGTCCTAGATCGGCTGCTTGCAAGGCAAACGCCACTGTGCTATCTCTCCAGGCCCCATCATTCATTTCAATGCTTAGACCTATGCTGGCAGCGTGACCATACAACCAGCAACAGGAAACGGTGTCTTTTTGGGGACACACACCAAAATCTATGTTTAAATCATAGGAGTCGTGTTGGCACACAATTTCTCATGGTGCAGGAGGCCCCTTGGGAAAAAATCTCCAACCTGACCATTAGCCATCCCCAGAGGAATGGGACTAACAGTTGTTACATTTTTCCAGATATGCCCCTGCTTTATCACAGAGAAGGCTTGATTTTTAGAAATGTAGAAATTGGGCCTGAGTGATAGCACAGCAGTAGGCCGTTTGCCTTACATGTGGCCAAACCAGGATGGACCCCTTTGATTCTCAGCATCCCATATGGTCCCCCCCCCCCATGCCTGCTAGGAGTGATTTCTGAGTGAAGAGCCAGGAGTTATCCCTGAGCATCACTGGATGTGAACCCCCCCCCCAAAAAAAAAGAAATGTAGAAATTATAGGCAAGTGCCAGAATAATACCACCTTTTATTCTCCACAGTCTATTTGGTCATTTCTCCATACTTAAGCCTCCCGTCTGTGACTCATTTTCACTGCAGCAAATGTAAAACAGTACTTTTTTTTTTTTTTTTTGGTAAAACAGTACTTTTAAACATCTTAGGTAAGTGGTGTTTTTCATTTATAAAAGTACCCTCATTTTTTTTTTTTTTTTGGTTTTTGGTTTTTGGGTCACACCCAGCAGCGCTCGAGGTTACTCCTGGCCCTACACTAAGAAATCGCTCCTGGCAGGCTCGGGGGACCATATAGGATGTCAGGATTTGAACCACTGTCCTGCATGTAAGGCAATCATCCTACCTACATGCTAGCTCTCTGGCCCCAATTTATACAAGTACCTTCAAACCACAAATCATGTTTATAGACTTGTTTTAAAATAGGATGTATTGGGTCCGGTGAGGTGGTGCTAGAGGTAAGGTATATGCCTTGCAAGCACTAGCCAAGGAAGGACCTCGGTTCGATCCCATATGGTCCCCCCAAGCCAGGGGCAATTTCTGAGCGCTTAGCCAGGAGTAACTCCTGAGCATCAAATGGGTGTGGCCCCAAAAACAAAAACAAAAAAACAAACAAAAAAAAAAAAAACAGGATTTATTGGGGCTGGAGCGATAGTGAGCAGTCAGTGGTTTGCCTTGCACATGGTTGACCCAAGACAGACTGAGGTTCTATTCCCCAGAGTACTATATGGTCTCCCAAGCCAGAAGCAATTTCTGAGCACATAGCCAGGAGTAACCCCTGAGAGTCACTGGATGTGACCCAAAAACCAAAATAAATAAATAAAATGGGATTTATTTCATAAATTGATTTAGGGAAAATAAAAGTGGGCCGGAGAGGTGGTACAGGGCCAGAGAGATGGTACTTATATGTAGGGCACCCAGTTCTATCCCAGTTCTATCCTTAGGGGACAAAGAGTCCCCTAAGCACTGTGAGGATAGATCCCTGAGTTTCAGAGCCAGAAGCCCACTGCACTGGGAGATATGCCTTTCCTCCATAATAGCACAGAATATTATTGCATGTCTTAAATTGCATAAAATATGGCATAACAAATGTATTCTGAAAAGTCTTCACTTTTGCCTATTAAGTTTCTGGGTTTTTAATCGTGTTGCTACTCCGGATTCAGGATCGAGTTAATAAATGGCCCCACCTTATCCCTCCTTTTTTTTTTTTTTTTTTTTTGACATTTGGTTCACACCTGGTAGTACTCAGTGGTTACTCCTGCGGGGGTTCTGCGGGGTTACTCCTGGCTCTGCACTCAGAAATCACTCCTGGCAGGTTCAGGGGACCCTATGGGATGTTGGGGATTGAACTAATGTGAAAGGGTTCAATGTGAAAGTGCCTTCCCCACTGTGCTACTGCTCTGGTCCCCAGTTTCCCCCATTTTTCCTAGATCAAGTTCTAGCCTTGATCAAGGATGCGGAACATGCAACTATATCATGCACCCACTCCCAAGCACAGGCCTCAGACTGTCCAGCACATTCACCACTTCTCGTGGGGGGAGGCGCTATTTCCACCAGATCCCATGGGAGCGGGTCCTCACGTGCCATCCTGGTGTACATAGCCAATAGGGCACAGATCCCAGACTGAGCCAGCCCAAGAGCACTGCAGGATGAGCATATGCTAGCAGTTTAAAAGGTCAAGGGGGGGCGGGGCACAGAGAGAAAGCACAGTGGATAGGGCATTTGCCTTGGATGCTGCCTACCCAGGAATGACCCGGGTTTGATCTCCAGTATCCCATGGGATTCCCTGAGCCTCCCAGGAGCAATTTGAATGCAGAGCCAGGAGTAGGTGTGGCCCAACCACCACCTCCAAAAAACAAAAACAAAAACAAACATCCACAGGGACCAGATAGCTCCACCTTACCTTCAAGGCATCTCCAAGCCAGGCAAAGTTGCATCTCTGAGACCCAAGGGCTGGACTGAGGGCATATTCTGAGGTGACTGGCGCCCCCAGCTGGGCTGTCCCGGAACCACACTCGCCTGCCTCCCAGGAGGCTCACTCAAGACAAGGGGAACACTTCCGGGCGCTGTTTACTGTGACTCATCATAATCCCATGAAAAAGTGAGGTGAGACTTGGTCCTTCCCAGAGCAGATGTCCTGACCCAGGTCACACAGCTCTGCCCCCAGAAAAGGCTCCGAGGGCAGGAAGTGGATAGTTCCCTCCCTCTGCGAACAAAGCCCCACCCCTCCCAGACTTCCCCTGCCCCCACTCTTCCTCTGCCCCAGGGACTGAGACCCAAAAGCATGATCCTCAGGAGCACTTTGCACTACTCAACACCAAGGAGCAGCCCTGCCCTGCGGGTGTTTCCAGGGCAAAGCTCTGAAGGCCTCAACCACCCCAGTTCTCACCCCCTTTCAACCTTCCAGCAACTCTGGGCTACACAGGGTACCAGAGCCCATAGGGCTTCAGTGGTTCTTGGTCCCCCCTGCAGGTACTCCCTCATGCCTCAGGTCCAAAATGGTGCCCGGAATGGAGGTGTGGGGGGCTTTGGGGCCTCTCTCCTGCCTTTCTGGTCTACGGCTGGTTCCTCCCCAACTCTAGAAGCTGTGCATCCTCCCACTACTGGGACTCTCTTGGTGAACCCCAGGGCCCAGAGATGGTGCCAAGGGAGGCCCCGCGGAATTCTACCCTGAGCATCACAGGGAGTGACCCACACACAGGCAATGTTCCATCCATGCCCCTGACCCCATACCGACTGCAGCTTCAGGACAGCAGCTGCAGGGAGGACAAGCAGCAAAGTCCCCTCTCTGTGCCCTTCCTCCCTCCTGCTGGCTCATCATGTATGTGTTTCCAGGTCTGGGTCAACCACTGGGTTGCCTGCCCCACTTACATGCCACCCACACACAGACTACCATGTCCACCATTCAGAGCCCCAAGATGCTCTGCCCAAGATTCAGGCCACCCCTAACTGCTGCCCAAGGACGCCAACCACACACCCAGGGAACAGGCCACAAGAGCACGAGAAAAGGGATTCAGGTGGGTGCTGAAGTTCAGCCACCCCATTCACATGCCAGCCTCAGGGGTAGGAAACAGAAAGGTCAGATCCAATGAAGACATTCCTGAGGGCAGATGGGGAAGGGGGTCTCACAAGCGCTGGGGCCACACAAATCTGAAGAAGACAGAAGGGAGTATCCTTTTATTAGTAACTACAGACAGTTTTCAGGAAGTGGTGCCTGATTCCAAGCACTGAGAAGACACCTGAGAGGTTATGGACACAACTGCCTCCAGATCCCTGGTGTCCGCATCTCCCCTCCTGAGGCTTGGCATCTGACTTTCCTGCCTTCCTGCATGAATGTGTAGGAGGATCTTCTAACCACCATCCTTTGGAAAAGCTGCATTCTCTCAAGCAAGTTTCTGTCTACCTGTCTGTCTCTTTCTTATACCCTCTCTCCCCTTCCCTCAGTATCTCCAAATAAACCTGTTTTATTACTTCTGTCTGTCTCTCTCACACACACACACTCACACTCACACACACACACACACACACACACACACACACACACACACACACACGAACTGTTTCCTCCCTTCCCTGTGACAGTGTTACCTCCTAGAGACCAGAGGTTCCTAGCTCACAGATGCATGGATGGGACCCTGCATGTTTCCCTTTGCAGATTCTCACGGGAAACAGACCACACACATGACATGTCAGAGGGAGACACTATTGGCCAGGGCATGCTGGGAAGGACAATGCAAAGTCGGAGCAAGTGATGGTGGAAGTGGAGAAATGGATGCTGGGGGCGATCTTCTAAGTGTCCTTCCAGCTTTTCTTTGTTCATTTGTTTATTATCCCCAGGAGCTAGACTCTGGCCCAACATATCCAGATCAAATAAATGACCCTGAGGTAACTGAGGACGTGGCCATATGAATACGGGCAAAATACAGATGGGTAAGACTTGTGTCAGCAAGAGGTGGGGTGTGGATAGTTCTACTTCTATGGACGAGCTCACTTCCACACTGTGGGAAACTTGTGTAAACGACCAAGAATTTTACTTTAAAATGACCCTTTTGTAACATGCATAATACTCTTCAGTAACAATAGTGCAAACCAGTGTCTAAAAGGAAAAGGAGAAAGAGAGTGATCAAGGGAGAGGGAGAGAAAGAGGGAGAGAGAGAGAGAGAGGGAGGGAGGGAGGGAGGGAGGGAGGGAAAGAGGGAGGGAGGGAGGGAGGGAGGGAGGGAGGGAAAGGAAAATGTCTGCCATAATGGCAGGCAGGGGGGAGACAGGAGGGAAACTGGTAGCAGGAAATGCATACTGGTGAAGTGTATGACACTGTATGACTAAAACAATCATGAACAACTTTGTAATTGTGTATCTCAAGGTAATATGTTTAAAGGATTTATTTAAGCAAATAAAACACTGAGTGAAACAAGGGGAAAAAGAACTGGGTGCTTTGGATGAATAAAAAGGCCTCTTAGGCAAGACCCGCTTTACATGAGGCTGCAGCAGTAAAGCCAGTTCTGATCCCAGCACCTATAAATGGTCTCCAGAGCACCAGTAGGCCCAATCCCTGAGAACCACTGAGTCTGGCCCCTAAAGCCCCCCACAGGGGGTGCATCCCACTGTCTAAAATAAGATGTCCTCTTGACCTTTAAGCCTCCAGGGACAGACACACTGTCACTTCACCCCAGGGCCTGGAGTTTCTCTTAAAAATGACCATAGAGACCTCAGGAAATGGGAGACTCTGAAAGCCCCCTCCTGGGGAAGGGCTCTAGGGAAGAAGGAATTGGGATTTTGCCTTTTCTTTACACCCCAACCAGCCTACAAGCTTCCCATCCTCACTCAGTCTTGGGTACAGAGGCTGAAGTTTTTAGAAGGAGCCACCAGTCAGCAGTTCTCCCATCTAATTTGGTCTCCAGTTGGGAAAGACAGGAAGCAGGGCTGGGCCCCAACCCAGCAAAGTCCACAGAAGTCAGAAGCCATCAACCCACATTTCTTTTTTGGGGGCGGGGTGGGGGGGCACACCCGGTGATGCTCAGAGGTTACTCCTAGCTATGTGCCCAGAAATCACTCCTGGCTTGGGGGATCATAAGGGATACCAGGGATTGAACCCAAGTCTGTCCTGGGTCAGCCACAGGCAACGCAAGCCCTACCACTGTGCTTTTGCTCCGGCCCCACCAACCCACATTTCTTCAGCAAGACTGAACCTGTATGCTGGGATCTCTGGGCTTCTCAACCTCCCCAAAACAGTCCCTTTCCTAAGGGAGCAGTGTGTGACCTTCTGGACACAGGTGAGAGCCATTGAGCCAACTCTCTCTCTCTCTCTCTCTCTCTCTCTCTCTCTCTCTCTCTCTCTCTCTCTCTCTCTCTCTCTCTCTCTCTCTCTCTCTCTCTCTCATTTATACTCACTCATACTCATATACAAGCACTCACTTGCACATGGGCACGTGTGTGCACTCACCTTCATAAGCATACTCGTGCTCACACATGCTGATTCCCGGGCCTAGCTGAGAGGGACAACTTCTGCCTTCAGCCCAAGGCCCCACGGCTTCTGGGAGCTGCAGTCTGATTCCACAGCAGAAAGCACGGTGCACCCACCCGCGTAGGGGCAGACTATTGCTGTGAACGAGGAGGTGTGCTGAACCTGGCTCAGGGACCATACACAGAGCTGACCCTGTGGGTCACAAGTTACTATGGCTAACATGGGCATGAGGACAAATGAGGAGCAGGAGCCTGCACACCTAATGCGCCCAGTCCTCGTTTCCTGACCCTTACAAAGGTAAAGTTGGGGTGACAAAAGACAGGTGAACCCCAGAGAGCCTCAGGGAAGACTCCCCATTTCCTCACTGATGCTGTAGCAGGTCCCTTCACTTCAAAGGGGCACAACTAGAGCAGGAACAATAATACAGCTAGGAGACAGTTTGCCTTACACGCGTCAACTCAGGTTGTATCCCCAGCATCCCATAGGGTCCCCCAAGCCTGCCAGGAGCGATTTCTGAGCACAGAACCAGAAGTGACCCCTGAGCACCGCCGAGTGTGGCCCCCCAAACCAGAACCAAACACAGAGGCCCAACTGGAAACACACACCATGGCACAGAGGTGGAGAGGCCTCTATCATCATGGTTGGAAAAATAAAAGACATGGAAAGTTACAAACCTACAGATCAGCTCAGAGTTAAGAGGGTCAAGAACACCTGGGGCACTGAATCCCCATTCCCTAAGGATGCAAAAAGTTACAAACTTATAGAGAGTTATAAAAGAGCAGATAAGCTTAGGAACACCTGGAGTAAGAAATCTCCCAAATAAGGATACAGAAAGTTACAAACTTACAGATATACCCAGTAGGTTGACACAAAACAATTCTGAGTGAAAACACTGTTCTCACACTTCATTTGATTTGCTACTTATGTGCTCCATTTAAGGAATACTTAACAGTCATTCTTTGCGTTTTATCTGTTTTCAGGTTAATCCTGGGGCTGTCCTTTTGCTTTTGTTTTTGAGCTATACCCGGTACTGCTCAGGGGTTACTCCTGGCCCTTCCTACTCTCAATAATCACTCCTGGTGGACTCAGGGTACCATATACCATATGCTGGGAATAGAACCCCGGTCAACTGCATACAAGGCAAACATTTTACCTGCTGTGCTATTGCTCCGGATCCTCAATATTGAACCCAGGTTGACAGTGCAAGGCAAGTGCCTTACCCTCTGTACTGTGTATTCTTCTGATCCCTGGTTCATGAATCTTTTGAAAACTTTCTTCATTACTAAAATTACTAACCAGTAACTTTTATGACCACTTAAACACACGTGCAAGCAAGTGCACGCACGCACGCGGACACACACATATGCAGGGACTCTAATCATTCACGGGTTGGTATCTAAAATTGTTCTCTTGGAGCCAGAGCAATGGAAGGCTACTGGCCCTCACAAGCAGCCAAACCGGCATCCCATCTGGTCCTCCAAGCCCACCAAGAAGTGATTCCTGAACACAGAGCCAGGAGTAAGCCCTAGCATCACCAAGTGTGACTCAGAGTAACACACACGCACGCACGCGCGCACACACACACACACACACACACACACACACACCTGCCCTCTTTGGACAGCAAGATGGTGGAGCACAAGTACAAGGGAGTACATGAGCACTTCAAGGTTCCTATTAGGTGTCCACAGAGTTTAGTAAAAGAAAGAGACTTGACAGTTTTGCTATTATTTGCAAAGGAAACCTTTTCTGGGGCTATTTGTGGCCCGGCCAACATTTTCTTTCTCCCAAGTCAACAGAACTTCCCCAGCAAACGTGTCCTGCGTGAGAACCACATTCTTTATTTCAGGTCAAGTTAAGTTCTCGGAGGGGTTCGGGGAAGGTCGGGTTTGCTGTTTGTTTTCCCCGCCTCCTCAATTTTGAGGGATAACTTATATTATTGCCTCTCTTTACCTGGTTTGATTTATGATCTTGGAAGTAAGGTCATTCTTTGCTAGGGCAAAGAAAGAAAAAAAAAAAAGCCCTCCCCTCCCCACCTAATACCTGATAAAATATCTCCAAAGGTCACTGCAGACCTTGACAGAAACACATACAATTTCAACCCAATCTGATAAAACAACAACTAGAAAACTTTTATCAGGAGAAAATGTAACTTGCCATTTCCCAACTCAATTGACTAAACTTGTTTTATCTGAAAGGACAGACATCGTCAGATAGGAAAAGTCTCCGATAAGAAACCCAATGAGCTGTCCCAAGTCAAGCCCAATTGTCTGCTACGCCTGAACACCCCGCACCTGCTCCTCGGGTCACTGAGGGGGCTCAGCAGGGACCCCGAGGGTTGGAGAGACTCAGCCGAAGTGGTGAACTTTGAGACTGCAGCGTTTATTCTGCGATTATAATTAACCTGCTCACCAGTTGCTATTGATCAGTTCTAAATGGCGGTGATAAAGCCGGACGGGGCTTCTAGAAACAGAAATGAAGATTTCAACGGGCTAGAAAATGGGCAAGACTGAAGAGAGGCCTCAACAAGGACAGAATTCGGTTTGTTTTCTGGAAGGTGATGGTACAGAGGGACTGTGCTGCACTCTGGGGTGTTCTGGGGCTACCTACGGCTCTGCACTTAGTGGTCTCTGGGTGGGGGCCTTGGATGACCAAAGGCCAGAGACTGAGCCAGGCTCAGCGACACCCAGGGAATCCCCTACCCCAGTACTGTCTCTCTGGTGCCCTATATTCATTCAAGTTTTTGTTTGTTTGTTTGTTTATTGGTTTTTGGGCCATAATCGGTGACACTCAGGAGTTACTCCCGACTACGCGCTCAGAAATCGCTTATGGGGGCTAGAAAGATAGCATGGAGGTAAGGCATTTGCCTTGCATGCAGGCAGACGGTGGTTTGAATCCCAGCATCCCATAGGTCCCCCGAGCCTGCTAGGAGCAATTTCTGAGCATAGAGCCAGGGAGTAACCCCTGAGCACTGCCGGGTGTGACCCAAAAAGAAAGAAAGAAAGGAAGGAAGGAAGGAAGGAAGGAAGGAAGGAAGGAAGGAAGGAAGGAAGGAAGGAAGGAAGGAAGGAAGGAAGGAAGGAAGGAAGGAAGGAAGGAAGGAAGGAAGGAAGGAAGGAAGGAAGGAAGGAAGGAAGGAAGGAAGGAAGGAAAAGAAAGAAATTTCTTATGGCTTGGGGGGCCATATGGAACACGAAGGATCAAACCCAGGTTCATCCTATGTCAATGCGTGCAAAGCAAACGCCCTACCGCTGCGCCACTGCTCCGGCCCCTCATTCAGTTTTTAGAAGCCTAAAGTGGGCCTGTGATTGGGGGCATCTCAAAGCTTAATACTGAATCATTCTCAAAATTCCCTACCATGGGGGCTGGAATGATAGTACAGTGGAGAGGGCACTTGCCTGGCAAGCAGTTGACCTAGGTTTGACCCCCAGCCAGCATTTATAGGGTCCCCCACCTACTGACAAGAATGAACCCTGAGGGGCCGGAGAGATAGTATGGAGGTAAAGTGTTTGCCTTTCATGCAAAAGGTCATCGGTTCAAGTCCCATATGGTCCCCCATGCCTGCCTGAAACAATTTCTGAACATGGAGCCAGGAGTGACCCAAAAACCACAAAAAAAAAAAAAAAAAAAAAAAGAATGAACCTTGAGCACAGAGCCAGGAGTAACCCCTGAGCACTGACCGCTGGGTGTGGTCCAAAAACAAAACAAAACAAAAAAATCTCCCCACAACATTTGGAGTTTTCATTTTCAGTTCCAGTCTGTGGGAACTAGCCACTCAGCAATACCTGGAAGTACCTGGACTCTGCTCACAGTCTGGCCAAGAGCAAGCTCATCTGTCTGACCCTGTCCTGGGACTGGGGAAAGCACAGTGTCAAAAACACAAATAAACACATGAAGTCCAGGGCTGGAGCAATAGTGCAGCGGGTATGCTGCTTGCCTTGTATGTGGCTGACCCAGGCTCCATTCCCAGCATCCCATGTCGTTACCTGAAACTTCCAGGAGTGAGTTCTGGGCTTAGAGTCTGGAGTAACCCTGAGCGCCACTAGGTGTGGCAAAACAAAATACAAAGCAAACAAAAACAAACAAAAACAAAAACAACAACAAAAAAATAAAACCTCCAAAAAAAAAAAAAATCAAGTCTACTTCTGGGCCAGAAAACCCATTTCCCCTTGCTGGGTTCTGAGTCCCGAGTCCTGAGGCCTCCCAAAGTCACCGCCCAGGTGGCCATGTTTGACACCTTTCTCTCTGCTCTATTCTCATCCCTATTAAAATGAAACCACTCCTCAGACCACTAGAGGAGGACTGACCACTCCTTTGGAACAGAAGGCCCAAAGCTCAGTTGGGCTTGATTTTCAGCACCAAAGCAGACTATAATCCTTCTAAGGGGAAAAATGGTCCCTGGAGGGGTGGGAGAGAGATGGTCCAGTGGGAAGCTACCTCTCACCAGGAGGTGCATAGTCCTGGGTTCAAACCCCAGCACCCTAGAAGGGTGCCCTGAGTGCTGCCAGGAGTGATCCCCAGGGCAGAGCCAGGACCAAGCCCTGAAGCACAACTGGGTATGGCCTAAAAAAATAAACGAGTAAATAAATAACACCAGGTTTTGGGTTTGTTTGTTTGTGTTTTTTTTTTTTGGCCCACACCCATTTGACGCTCAGGGGCTACTCCTGGCTATACGCTCAGAAATCGCTCCTGGCTTCGGAGACCATATGGGACACGAGGGGATCAAAACTTGGTCTGTCTTAGGCTAGCGCTTGCAAGGCAGATGCCTTACCTCTAGCACCACCACTCCGACTCCGGCCCCATAAATAAGCAACAGTACTGAGCTCTGTTTCCCTCCTTGGCTGCCCCAATCACAGGGCCCCTCAGAATTTTCCGGAAAAAGGAGGTCAGAGTGATAATAGCATAGCAGTAAAGCTGTGCTTTACTTGCACGCTGCCAACCTGGGTTCGATCCCCAGCACCCCATACGGTCCACCAGCCTGCCAGGAGTGATTTCTGAGTGCAGAGCTAGGAGTAACTCCTGAGCACAGCTGGGTGTGGCCCAAAAACCAAATAAATGAAACATATGCTCGCTTCGGCAGCACATATACTAAAACTGGAATGATATAAAGATTAGCATGGCCCCTGCATTAGGATGATACGCAAATTCGTGAAGCGTTCCATATTTAAAATAAATAAATAAAATGTTAAAAAATAATTTTGGGGGAAAGAGAACAGGGTCTTGTCCCCCACTGAGAGCCAGATGGTATCAAAGGAGCAAGACCTGCAGAGGGCACAGAAAAGAAGCCATTTGAGGAGAGGCCAGGGCAAAGCTGGCCTAAGAACTCCCTGAGGGGGACTCAGGTCCCACAACTAGCAGCATACCAGGCTCGGGAGTATGAGGACCCTCACCAGGGGGCTGTCAGCGATGGCCAGCGTAGTCCCAGGGGCTGGAGCCAAGTTTCAGGACCATCACTTGGCCTTGTGGAGCATCACAGCCAATCCCTCTTGTCCCCCAGTCCCCCTCCAGTACAGGCAACACACACAGCAACAGGACTCAGCAGCCCAGTGTGGGTTGCTAGTAGCTGATCACCAGAGGTTAACATCGCCAGCTTATGCGCTTCTTGAACTATGTAAATCAAGTGGAACAGTAGTTATTTTTCTACTCTAACACTTGTTTTCCTGGTGGAAGGATGGGTCTGTTGGGTCACCCCTGGCAGTGCCCAGGGGAACCATGTAGTGCTGGGGATGAAACCAGGATTGGCCACATGCAAGACAAGTGCCACAGCCCATGTGCCCTCTGCTAGGTCCCTCCACTAGTCTTTTCTGTCTCCTTTAGAAAACAAGCTCCAAATCATCTCCTAAAATGTTTGCAACTCTTAGTGTACTGATCCCTGGCACTGAGGCTGGAGAGTCTCTATACCCCTATACATATATCAGGTGCCCCATGCTGTGTAGACCAGATAATCCAGCAGGCAGAAGAGCCTTCTGGTCCCACAGCCCCAGGCCAATCCTCCCAGGCCTAGTACCTCTTCCTTATGCAAACAGCACCAGCAGCATTGCCCTTTGCAGACTGACCTTGCCCTGCAGAAGGTCACCTGGTTTCTAACACCTGATCTGCTGCTCTAGGAAGGGAAGAGTAGCTGGTGGCCCAGAGATTTCTGATTCTAGTCCCAGGTTTCCTGAGACATGGAGCTTCCCATGGGGGTCTGTGTGCCCCCAAAAGAGTGCAGAGGCCAGCAGGCAAGTGCCTCCTGGAGACACTGCCAAAGAGGACCAGAACCTTCAGAGCTTCATTCCAAACTGGTCACATACTTGTTCACAGAAATCAAAATGAAAAGGGTTCTATTTGCACAAAGCAAGAAGTGAAAAAAAGGGCCAGAGCAACAGTGCAACAGGGAAGTTCTTTACATTGCACAGCTGACCTAGGCTTGATCCTCAGCATCCCTGAGCTGAGCACCCACCAGGAGTGAGCCCTGAGCTCTGCTGGGTGTGGCCCAAACACAAAAAACAACAAAAAAGAGAGCAGTGGCACAAGCGGTAAGGCACCTGCCTTGTACAGGAATCATGGTTACGGAGGAATCATGGTTCAATCCCCCAGAGTCCCATATGGTTCCCCAAGCCAGGAGCTATTTCTGAGCACATAGCCAGGAGCAAACCCTGAGCATCAACCTGGTGTGGCCCTTAAAAAAAAGAGAAAGAGAGAAGCAGCTGACAGGACCCAACCTGCACAGAGCATCACTAGGCTAGAAAAGGGGAAGGGGAGTTCCAGATGAACCAGGGCAGAGGCCCACATTGGTCCACAGGAGAAGCCATGCAGGGTGGGCAGTGACCACGGGTGAGGAGTGTGCTTCAGTTTGGAGAGCTAAGAACACTTGAAAATGCTTCAGTGTCTTTCTAATGCACATACGTAAAATATTCTGTAAGTGGGAATACTTAAACTGGTTTTGGAAAATTTTAAACTTTCATGTCATTGTAGATGCCTGGATCATTTGATATTAGTTATTTTACCTATATAGCTATCAAATTATCTATCTGTGGCACTCCAGGGTTACTTCTGGCTCTGCACTCAGGAATCACCTGGCAGGCTCGGGGTATCATATGATATGGGATGCTGGGGGCTGAACTAGGGTCAACTATGTGCAAGGCAAGCAAACCCTCTTTGCTGGACTATCATTCTGACCCTAAATGTTATTTCATATTTAAGGCATTACACAAATTCCTCAAACAATGGTTCCAGTGGTTTCCAAAAACCCTGAGGAAAAGGGTAGATGGATTCAGAGAGCTATACTACCACACACAACAGAGCTAAGCTAACCTTGAGCCCTGCAGGTATGCCCCACTGCTCAAAAGAGGATGACATTTTGTTTTGTTGTCACACCCAGCAGTGCTCATGGATTACTCCTGGTTCTGCACTCAGAAATTGCTCCTGGCAGGCTCAAGGACCTTATAGGATGCTGAAGATCGAACGTGGGTTGGCCGTGTAAAAGGCAAGCACCCTTCCTACTGTACTATTGCTCTGGCCCCAGAACACTGCTCTTAGCTGACCTGAGTTCAGTCCCCAGCACCACATTTGGTCCCCTCATCTTACTAGAAATCTGCACTGAACACCAGCAGGTATGGCCCCAAAACAAATCCAACAACCCTAGATGTTCCCAAACCTACACAATGAGTCTTTCTCCCAAGCTATCCTCACCAAGCCAAGTTACAGGCCTGCAGGCAAGCAAGGTTGAGTATTTCCAGAGATAAATCACGTATTTTCAAATATAGAAAAACTCCTTTTTTTTTCCTTTTGCTTAAATATAGAGGCAGGATCTGTAAACACCCTGACTAGCTCTTCATCCTGCTAATAAAGCAAGTGCTTCTAAATTTCGCAGCTACTCAACACTCTGAGCATCCCAGCCTTTAGGGTCTGCCCAACCTGTACCACAAACAGTGCTGCAAGCACCGAAAGCAAGCAAAAGTGACCAATTTCTGGAAGTCCAATTTCTGGGTCCTGTGCAGCAGAGGAACTTTTAAATGGAGAGGCCTATGCCCGAGGCTCAAGGTGGGACCATCACATCCTTGCACGCAGGCCCTAAGAGTCCGTTTTCCCCTTACTTTAGGGCAGGTTTGTTGTTTCCTTTTCAGTTAAGTAAACACACAAACAAACAAAAAAAAAAACAGGAGAATGGGAACTCTCTGGAACTCTCCTGAGTATAGTTCACCAAGTGCTTCGTAAGAGGCTAATGAGGGGCTGGAGAAATACCACAGCTGGGAGGGCACTTGTCTTGCCAACAGCTGACCTTGGCTCCATCTTGGTACCCTATATGGTCCCTCAAGCCTCGATGGGGTGATCCCTGGCTACCAGGAGTAAGCCCTGGGCAATACTGGTGTGACCCAAAAACAGACAAACAAAAAAGTTCTCTGCTAAATGGGCCTGACCTTTCAATGGGACACAATTAGACAGGTGACAGAGCTGACAAGAAGCAGGGACACGCCTCTGACCAGTGGCACATACCTTCCCATGTCATTGGTTGTCACCCAAGCACACAGTCCAGCCCAGGCAGACTGGCCCACGGGGTTGAGGCGGTGACCGGAAAGTCAAATAACGTGGGTGGGTGGCTTTTCTCAAAGACTGACAATTGTTCTCAGCCAAGCTGCTTTGGAGCTGAGTTCACCAAGTCCTGCAGTGGCCTTAGGATACAACCAGTCCTCCCAAGACCTGCTGAGAGCAGCCAGTCCCCCCATCCCGAGTTTCTGCATTACCAGTTCCCACTCTGAGGCTCCTGGAATCCCCCAGCACACTTCATGGGAAGCATGGGGGTGGGGGGAGAGGTACAGGGAATGATGCTGAGGCCTTCAAGTCATTTGCTATTCCTTAATGGAAGCTCGAAAAGCTTCTGAGTTAGAAGTGCCGCTACCAGAAAGAAACATCATTCTACAAGAAAATCATCATTTGTCATCCAGAAGCATCTACCACAACCAACCTATGGCTTTCAGTGCCCATTCATCAAGCATTTCCACATCGGTCCACTTTTTCAGCCTTAACTGCACACACTAATTGGTACCCAAACCAGCCTGAGAGGGACCATAAAGAAGGGTTGGCAAGTAAGCAAGTCCTATTCTCCGTAAGCACTGCCCATGGTGGCCCCTGACCAGTCAGTAACTAACCCTGAGCACAGAACACAGTCTGACTCTTAAGAAGGGGATGGAGACATAGCACAGCAGGGAGTGCGTTTGCCTTGCACAGGGCCAACCCAGGTTTGATCCCTGGCATCCTCAGCTGCCAGGAGTAATATTCTGAGTGCAGAGTGTGGCCAAAACCTATAAAAATAAATAAATAAATAAATAAATAATAATAAAGATTCCCACGTTCAGAGCACAGTCCCAGGCATGCTGGTGTGCTGGACAAAGCTGTTCCTGCTGAGCTCTGTGTTCTGACACACGGGCAGCTGTGCGACTCAGGGCTCCTGCTCTTCTGTTACCCTTGTCCTTGCCTCCAGGCAGATGGCAGAACCAACACGGAGTAGTCAGGTGCTACTGAGACAAGCAAATTGCATTTGGGCCAGGAGGGCAGTTCTGAAAGAAAAAAGCCTGTCCATTTGCTCAGCATCCACAGTGGCATAATGGGGGATTTGTCCACATGTATCCTCTCTCTTTTCTTTCTCTCCCCCACCCCTTTCTGGCTAGAACTTGACTCAAATATTTGCTAAGGGCTCTGCGTGTGCCAGGCACTTACATATGAGTAAGACTGAGCCTGCCTTGGTAAGGTCACATCATTCCACGAAAGGGCCTGCCCAGAGGTTTGCACAGGGACCCCAGGACACAGCACAGAAAGGACTTGAATTGAATTCAAGTTTGGGCGTAGGGGGTAGGAACAGAGGACATTTCCTGGAGGCCAGGTACCTTCCGGCCACACACCATCCTTTTCTCCTGGGTTTCTGCTTTTGCTTGATTCCCACAGCCCAGATCCCCAACCTCTGCTGTCCCATACATGGTCAGGAAAGCTGTTAGCAGGATCTAGAAGAGAAGCCACACCTTTGCTCCTCACAGGAGTGAAAATGGTTTCTGAGTATAGGAGTTAAGGCCCAGAAGTTTTGCCTATTGGAACACATTTGTTTTTGTTTTGTTTGAGGACCATATATGGTGGTGCTCAGGAGTTACTCCAGGCTCTGCATTCAGGAATCACCCCTGGCAGTGCCTGAGGGACCATGAGCTGCTGGGGTTTGAACCCAGGTTGGCCTTGTCTGAGGCAGGCACCCTACCTGCAGGACTATTACTTCAGCCCTGAAATACTTAAAAGAAAAAAAAAAAATCAGAATTTCTCTACCTTACCCCCAAATGTGGCCCCTTCCAATCTGTTTCCTTCCTCTGGATACCTAACCTACTTATTTGGCTCCCTCACCTCACACCATGGCCCCTATTTACAAGATTTTGACTTGAGGCCCCCTGGGTTATCTAGGAAGCACAAAGGGAGTCATAGGGATGCTGGTTGACACCAGTATGAAAATGTCAGTAAATGAGAGCAGAAAAAGACTTCGATTTACACACATTTAAACACAACAACAATTCCTGGCAAATGCTTGATCACAACCCTCCCAGGTCAAATGTAGCCCTCAGGACTTAGGGGAAGCCTTCCTTAAGGTTCTTTTTCTTTTGTTTTTGCTTTTGGGTCACACCCAGGGCAACTCAGGGCTAACTCCTGGCTCAGAGTTCAGGGATAACTTCTGGGCCTCTGGGGACCCTAGGAGATTTGTGGACTGAACCTGGGTTGGCCTCATGCAAGGCCAGGTCCCGCCCTCTATGGCAGTCACTGTGCCACAGCACGCCAGTGTGCCATGAGATATTGTCTGGTGTGGGGAAAAAAAATCCAATTTCATCCATAACATGTGGTTTCGGCTCACAAATACATCAAGCATTAGATCATAATAAAATAATCATAAAATAATTTCTTTGTGTTTCTTTGATTCCTACTCAAGAGAATTACTTTATGTAGTCAATATAGGCACAGTTAAATTTTTAAACATTTTCTAATGATGTTGTGCCTCGTGATTTTTTTTTTCATGAAAAAAGTGTGCCTTTGCACAAAAACGTTGAAAAACACTGTGTTGTGCTCTGGCTCCAGCCTATCCCGAAGGTTCTTCAAGAACCAAATCACCTCAACCCCTTACTGTATGGTAACTTTGTAGAACAGTCATAGCTCACACAGTGATGTAGGGCCGAAGACAGCAGAGATGTCTCCCTTCCACAGGGACAGAGGCCTGAGAGCAAGTCATGCCCAGACAACATGGGACACCAGGACCCAGGGGTCAGCCTGAACTTGCACCCCACCCAGCCCCTAAGGGTTCAGTGCGGGATGGAAGGAAACCTTCACCTAAAGCTTTCAATTCCCTCAAGGTTTCCTCACATATGCTTTTGTTCAGGTCATGGGAATCCCTAGCTATAGCAGATGTTGGAGACTGGTCTGGCCGGGGCCACATTGCATTGTGGAGGGGGATCATCCACACTTGGCAGGAGTGATACCCAACTAGAAGGTGGCAGGAAAGATACCCCCAAGGGTGTAATGTGGTGTCCTCTCTCCCCTTTGTCAGGCAGTGGGTCTCTCTCTGGCTTGGGAGTCTCTCCCCACCCCCATCCCTAATCAAAGGGTAGCTTCTCACTCCCTTCTTACTCCTGGATCCCAGGGATGGGGCAGCCTCCACCCACCTCCCCACCCCCAGTTAGAAGTAGAGGTTGCCCCTCCCTCCCTCTGTAAGCCTCAGCTAGGAGAGGGAGCCAAGGGCGCTGGAAGCCCAAAGAATGCTGGAGCCCACCGCGCTCCATTGTGTAGGGATGGCCCCTCCGCTATCTCCACGCGCAGCCCTAGAGGCTCCGGCAGGCCACCGCTCCCCTCCCCAGGGTGCCGTCTGGCTCCCCCACGAGCCCCGGTGGCCCCCACGGCGCCACCTCCACGGCTAATCAGTTCACCGAGAATGTGTATTTGGCGAGGACCTCCCATCCCCCACCCCGGGTCGCCCGCCCGCCCGTGAAGATCAGTTCAAAGCTTCCAAAGCTAGAGCCCAAGACTGGGACTGGGATGCCCGAGGGTCAAGCTTCCCGCTAACAAGTGAGAAGAAAAGGATTTTGCACTTAGTAGGTGGTCAGGGCTTGGGCAGTGTCGCTCACGCCCAACCTAGATTCTAGATTTGAGCCTCGCACCACGCAGGGTCGGGTGGGGAGCAATCATGGAGGTCCCCGGAGAAGACCCAAACCTGGTCGCAGGGACCTACCTTTGGGGCTGGCCGCCCCCAGCCCAGACTCCTTCCATGCGGCTGGTGTGGAGGACCCGTCGTCGGGGAACACTCTGACAACCCCAGGGGTTGATCTAACAGGGCCACCAAATGGTCCAGACTTGGGCCTTGAGACCAGGTACCAGTCAGCTCCCAGCATGGCCTCCTTGGGAGGCGGCAGGACCGCCAGCGCGTTCGGCCCGGCCTGGGGCTCAGGGCCTGGGGAGTGGATGCCCGCAGCCAGCCACCCTTTCCGGAGGACGGAGTGGGCAGGGATGCCCTCGCTCAGCGACTCCGGGAACACACTCTTTCCAACACACAAGAGCCTTTCCAGGCGCTCCGAATACTCACCGAGATTGGGGTGTCGGCCGGCGGGGTTGGCCCGGCCGGGCAGGCTGTGAAGCACCGGACTGTCGAAGGGGCCAGCGGAGGCGGCGGCGGCGGCCGCCCAGGACGCTCCCACATCGGCCATGTACGCGGGGTACGGGCTGGAGTAGGAGCCGCCGAAGCCCGCACGCCCATACTGCTCGCGGCCCGCCAGCCCCGCGCCGGCCGCCGCGCCCCCGCCGCTGTAGGCCGCGGCTTCCCGGGCAGCGGCGGCGGCAGCGGCCGCAGCCAAAGACCCCGTGGTGCCCGGGAAGGAGAAGCGCGGTGACACGGGCGGAGGGGTATAGGCGGTGCCCTCGGCCCCCGCCTGGCTCCAGCCGGGGCTGCCCTGCTGGGTCCCGGGCCCGGCCCCCGACGAAGCCGCCCCCGCTCCGCCGCCTGCCGTGGGTCCGGCCGCCGCGCCGCCGCCGGGGAGGTAGGGGAGGCCGAGCACGGACGAAGGAACCCGCGGCGTGGGCACGTAGACGGGCGAGGACGCGCTGCCCGCGCCGTGCATGAAGGCGCTCGCGCCGCCCGCCTCGTAGGCGCCCGGAGGGGGGCCGTGGTTAGCGGCCATGGCCAGGCTCTGGTACATCGCCCCGGGCGCGCCCCTCGGGGTCCGGGCTGCCCGCTGCCCAGGTGCGGGTGGGGGCGCCTGGAGCGGCAGCACACGGGGCCGGACACTAGGCTCCTGCCAGCGAGGGGCGCTGGACTCTGCGCGGTGCTCGGAATCTGGGTTGGAACGCTCCCGGAGGTGGAAGGAAGAGTCTGCGTCGGTGGCGGGACTCGGGGCTTAACACCGTCTTGGTCGGATGGGCGCACACTCTTCGGGGCCCCCGCGACCTGGAGTGCTGCTGCGTTCGGAGATGGTCTGGCGCAGACCCCACAAACCAAACGGAGGGTTCGGGCCGCGGCTCCTCGGGGCAGCGCGGTCCTAGAGGTGGAAACACAGAAGGGAGGTCATGGCTCGACTCGGCCTGGGACGTGGCTTCCAAGCTGCCGAAGACAACTAAGGCCCTTTTGGGACGTAAAGATCATACGGCAGGGATAGCACTCGCCGGGATCCTTCCTGTGCGGCCCAGAAACAAAAAGAAAGAAAAAAAAAAAAAAAGCCAGCGAAGCTCTCAGGGCTCGATGCCCGCGGGCGCGCGTATCACCAGCTCAGGCGTCTTCGTTCCTCCAGGGAAAAATGAAGTTTCCGGCTCTAGGGTGGAAATGGCCTTAGTGAGCAGACAATTGTCAGTCAGGAGTTTTGTTTTGTTTGTCAGAACGGACTTTAATTTTGAGGTAATTTTAAGAGCACACAGGGCTGTCGTCATATTTTCTAAGTCCAAGAACCTGAGGTTTTAAGGGAGTCCCTGTCTGCACACCTCCAAATCTCACCTTGCCAGTTCTCACCCGTAGCCACGTTCCAAGCTTGGGAAGATTTTCAGTTTACTAGTAGAAGACAAAGACAAGTGTTTGAAATAGCAGCAGTCAAGACCCTTCTTTTAAAAAAAAAGAAAAAGAAAAAAACACGAACTAAACGACCAATAAATAAGCGATAACATTGTGGCGGTTTAGACATGATCAGGCTGTCTGTCAAGACTCCTAAAAAAGGACCCAACAGACCTGAGAGATTGTGTCAGAGCTGATAGAATGTGGTACGAAATGTTTCTTCTTTTTGTTTTTGGGCCATACTCGGTGGTGCTCAGAGCTCTCACTCTTGACTCTGTGCTCAGGAATCACTCCTGGCAGATTCTTATGGGGCGCCAGGGATCCAGCTCGCTGGACAAGCGTCCCCCAATACCTATCATTGCTCCGGCCCCAAATTAATGTTTCTTACAAGTAGTTTGTGTTATTAAATTTTTGCAGGTGGATACCAGCCCAGTGAGCTATATGGGGGAGGCCACTGCAGAAAAGTGCCTGGGTTATCCCAGCTCTCGCATCTACCGAAGGCCCCAGGCCTAAAGGGAGAGAACTCCCAGCATTGCTCAGTCCCCCAGGACCGTTCTGCTGCTCCTGACATTTCCTCCGGTTAAACCAGAGCCTGGGACCTCACACACCTGCATGTCCCCAAGCCCACAGCCCCTCCTCTTAAAAAAAAAAAAGCTAGAAAACTACCTAACGTCAAGTATAATGGGAGGACTTGGAGGACACCAGGATGGACTCTGGAGGCTTCCAGGGTTTGAGGCAGGCCCCCACTTTCCCCGTTAGCAGAGGCAGCAGAGTGCTAAAGGGCCGGTCCCATTTCACTGCCAAAGTCACGTCAAAAATGTTATCTGGATTCCACTAAATCCAGCCACTGCCACTTACCAAGTGACTTCAGAGGCATTTTTTCAGCCCTAAGTCTGTCTTATTTGCAAAAACAAATGTTCAAGGACTCTACTCGGTTGTCATTATGAGGAAGGAGTTAATCTCTATGTGGTATTTGCTGCTGGATCTTATAAAACTGTTCTAACAAGTGCAAATAAAAAATCGACACAACTACTATTATATATTTGTAATGTACCACAAGAAAGTGCCTCAGTTGCACTGAAACAAATGGCAATATCTATTTTAGTAAATTCTAGAAGTGGGATTCAAATCCATACTATAATGTTTTTAAATTAATTTTGCAATAATACCAATTAAATTGTGAAACTAATAGCACTATATTATGATGACATATGGGTTATATTATAAAGTCCTAAACGGTTTATTATTTGCTTTTTAAAATGTTCAGTAAAGTATTGGCTTGGTGGGCATTTCTTTCCAGTAAGATGTTTGGTTAGGGGGCCCCGAGCGATAGCACAGTGGTAGGGCATTTGCCTAGAACGCGCCAACTCAGGTCAGACCCCGTTTCAATTACTACTGGCTTCCCATATGGTCTCCCCCACCCCCACCCTGAGCCTGCCAGGAGCAATTTCTGAGGCAGAACCAGGAATAACCCCTGAGCGCCACCGGGGAGTTACCCAAAAGACAAAAAAAAAAAAAAAGTTTGGTTAGAAAATGAATTTAAAATAGAAACAACAAAATCTTGATCTGGGATCTGTGATTGGGTTTCCCCCCACTGAAAGTGAAGGCCCACTGAATTGATAACTGATAGGGAAGTTGGGGTTTCAAAATATTAAATACAGAGGCCCACGTTGCTCCATATTTAATTTTGAGAGCAAAAATATAGTTAACTTGTTTCATTACGTCAGGAAGGAAGGAAGATTTGTGGCCCTGCAATGCCATTCCCAGTATCTCTCAATACACGCGCAGAAAGAGACACAGGCTTCAAAATGCAGTAGTGGGAGAGTACCAAGGACTGGAGCCCCAGGAAAGACAGCCAGGAGCGACCCCCTCCACCCATCAGCACACCTCCCAGACAGGCCCAAGACACAAAGCAAAAAACAAGCCTTAAACTCAACAATGAAAAAAGCAAATACTACAAATCAAACATTCGTCCTTTCTATTTTCTCTGCCTTTTTAAACGGGGAACCAAAACCTCTTCCAAGGAAGAATGAAGGTGGGGGGGGGTGCAAAACAGCTATTCGCTGTCTGCCCTGCCAACTCCCCATAAGGGCCCCCCCCCCGAAAAGGCCTGGCCTGGGCTCTTAGCGGGGAACACAGGCCTGCACCCCACTTCCTTCTCCCTCCTACAATCCGCCCTAGATTCCCGGAGAAAGCAGCAAGGCCGCCCTGTGCTGAATTTAGTCAGCAACCCCTTTTCGTAAAGTTTTCCCGAGCGCGGGGCCCACAGCACACGAAAGTCCGTGTCCACGGATCGATGTCCGCGCGGGTCTCTGCTTTGGGCCTGCTATCCACGCGCGGACCGTCGGGGGACCCCGAAGACGTGTGTGTGTGTGTGTGTGTGTGTGTGTGTGTGTGTGTGTGTGTGTGTGTGTGTGTGTGAAGTGGCATGACCACTTTACCCCAGGTCATACCGAGTTCCTCAGAGGCCGAGGACCTGCTGTCCAGAGGCCCCCAATCCTTCCCGTCCAAGGACCTTGGCTACTCCCCTAGTGTGCCTCAGTGTCCACCTCCAACCCTAGCCGGGAAAGGGGGGGCGAGTCAGCACCCGAACTCCTCCGTCTGCATCCAGCTGACCACCCCCCAAAACACCTAGCCAAGTGGCCACTCTCCGGGACCGGGCTCTCGATGTCCGGAGAGCGATTCCGGGGGGACGTGAGGCGGACTCGCGAGGACACACGGCAAGTCCCGAGCACCTTCCCTGGCCCCGGCCCTGTCGCGGGGCCTTCCGGCGGCCCCGAAGTGAGCGAAACACAAACTCTACCGAGGACACTCAGCCACGCGGACACCTCCGGCTTTGCCGGTGCGGAGAACTGGGCCACAAGCGGTCGAGTCGGCACCAAAAGACCAGATCGGGCTTGGAGACTCCCTCAGTTCTCGTCCCGTCCTGAGAGCGCGGACAAACCCCGGGAGGCCAGTGTCCACTCACCCACCCACTACCCACCACCCATTCTCTCCCGGCAGCCCGTTCCCGGCGGTACCTGCGGGCCTCGGACGTCCTGCGCGCCGGCGCGCGCTCCCCGGGCCGACCCGAGCTTCGGCAGCGGCGGGCGCAATCGGCCCCAGTGCCGGGCGCGTCCAAGTCCCCGGCTCGCCGCGCCGGTCCCCGCGCCCCGGCGCCCCGACTCGAGGCCGCTGAGTGGCTGGTGGGGGTCACGTGCCGCGGCGGGGCGGGGGCGCGCCTCGGGGCCTGCACCTCTGCGGGGCGCGGAGCCGCGGGGCGCTGCCGAGCCTCGGCCGCAGGCAAAGTCCAGCGCAGAGCGCAGCGCTGAAACTGCTCGCGTGCTCGCGCGTTCGCCCAGGCTGGGCTGGGCTGGGCAGGGTCTGCGGCTCCCTTCTCCGCGCGCGCTCCCGAACAGTCGCGGCCCCGGGCTCGGGGATGGGGGAGTTGGGGGGCAGGGGCGGGGCTGAGAGTAAAGGTGACCCCCCCCGAGGGCACGACCCTTGGGGCGCGTGTGGCCAGGGAGAGGCCTGGGGTGCCCGGCTGGCTGCACGTCTCCAGGGTTGGTGATAGTGACTGAGGGACTGGGGGGGCGTGCAGGTGCCAACCCACTCCACCAACCCTGAACTGGCCACCCTCACCAAGGCGCATGGAAAGAACAGCTTCGCGAGGGGCTCTGGGACAGCCCCGATCGGGGGGCTGCAGCCCCTTGGCTTAGGAACTTAGGCAGAACTTGCACTCGTTTTTCCGAAAGCGCTACGATCCAAGGGGCTAGGAGTGCGCCCAGGCCAGGCCGGGGCCTTCTCTCGGTCCCGAGAGTAGGGGCAGGGAGTTTGGAGTCTGGGCCCAGTTTGTAGTCGGCGTCAGTGCTGGAGGCCCCAGAGTGACGGGCCCGCGGGCTCGAGTCCCTCCGACTGGTCTAAAGGTTAATAGAGCAATCACAGGGCCCTATTGCTGCGGAAAAATAACCCATCGATTACCTCAGCCTTCAGCCCCTAGATAACTGGCGGCCGCGGCTCTCACGCTCTGGGGTCCACGCCCCCCGTCCCACCGCACCTGGCCCCGCCGCGCATCCTTCCCTCCCGGTTCTCCGCGCTGGGCGCAGAGGGCGGCGGGGCGCGCAGATCACCCACCCGGCGGCTCTCCTGGAGGGGCTTCCCCGACTGGGAAATGGCCTTGGGTTCCGCTCAATTTGAGGGCCGCTTGGAACTATACGGAGGAGACCAACACGCAGAGCGCTGGGGAAGGACATCACCCCCCACACCCATACACCAGCCAAGGGACCAGGCCAGCTGGGGCGTGGGGAAACTCGGGACAAGCCCCCGGGAAGGGTGGGGGCCGCTGCGGTGGAGATCCGGAGCGCCCTGGCGCCCACTGAGAGCTGGGTCCCAGGCCTGGACACGCTCCCGCCTAGTGACCCGACGCCCCTTTTAAGACCCCCAAGCTGAGGATGGCGAGCGCGGATTTCCCCTCGCCGGTTTTCCCAGCGCGTGTGCGGGTCTGATCCTCGCAGAATACGCCAAACCTGGAGGCTGCGTGGGGGAGGAGGACGGTTCTGCTAGAGTTCTAGGACGGGGAGTCTCCGGTACCTCGCAGAGGGGAAAGGGCCGACCCCGGTGTTCTTAGAAGCGACCCCACCCTCACCCCTTCCCAGCGCTTTGGGGAAAAAGACCCAGGAAACGCTAGCAAGGCCCATAGCCCGGCTTTATGCTCTTCCGGAGTCTGGAAAACCCGGACAAGGCGGGCAGGAAGCCTCTCGGCCTCTCTCTCCTCCGTGAGCATTTGGGGTTCCTGCGAAGGGGTGGTCTTGGACACGCTTCCTCTCCGAGGTGACTCTCCACGGCCCAAAAAGGCTGACTTTGGGTGGGCGGCAGTGGATTTTTTTTTTTTTAACAACAAGCCTTGAAATTTTGCTTCTGGCAAACCGGCCAGCTGAGCGTCCTTCCCCAAGGCCAAGGTCACTTGGGGACTTTCTCCAAAAGTGCGGGTGGGCGTCCCCTTCCCATGGGAAGTGTATGTGTGGGCAGTGGCAGACCCTAATCCTGCACCCATAGTGAGACCATGTCCCCACCTATTTTTTCTAAGTCCTTGCTGGAACCTAGGGTTCTTGGTCGTCTACCCACCCAAGGCTAGTTCTGCACTAGGCTCTGTTCCCTCAGCCCCACAGCGCTGCTCTTGAGGAAGAATCTATCGTTTCTCCAAGAAAAAGCCCTAGGGATACAGACTTTTGTGGGTTTCCCCGCAACTTTTTCCAGAAAAAGCTCCAGAACCCCAACTTCCATACAGTTTCAGGAAGGTCCGGAGTGGCTGTCTCTTCTTGGGGGGGTTCTGCTTTCCCTGGCTTCCATTCTCCTTCCTACCCCAGCCTCCTCCTAGCCCTGGCCCTCCCTGCAGAGGGAGGTTGGAGCCGGGCTGCCGAGCGTTGCCAGGAGCCCAGAACATTTCAAGGCCTCTAGGCTCAGGCTTGGGAAAAGGTTTATCGAGGTTTTCAGGCATCTCTCCCGCTCAGGAGTCCACAGCAGGAGCTGGGGAGCGTCTAGTGATTCAAACACTTGGATGCTTTTCGGAGAAGTCCCTTGGCCCTCCTGAGAGGCTGGCCCAGCACCACTCTGCCCAAACCCTTAAATCCTTTCTTTTTTTCTTTCTTTTCTTTTTTCTTCTATGCCCATGGGGAGATTGTTTTTAACACTGTGAAAGTCTTTCCCCCTTTTATTTCTCCCTAGCAGCCTAATATCTAAAAAGGATTCGTGTTGGAAGATTTCTGACAATTAAAAAAAGGCAATTACTTGGAACTATTCTTTGCTTAAAAAAATAAGCGGGGCAATAGCACAGTGGTAAGGCATTTGCCTTGCACGCGGCCAATCCTGGACGAACTCAGGCTCGATTCCTGGTATCCCATATGGTCCCCTGAGCCTGCCAAGAGTAATCCCTGGGCACCGCTGGGTGTGACCCAAAAACCAATAAACAAACAAACAAATAAATAAATCTCTCTACACTTGCTATGCAAGGACAATGACTTCTGTCTCCTGTGCACCACCAGGCTCGAACCCTGAGCACCAGAGCCAGGAGAGGCCCCCTGAACACTGCCAAGTGTGGCTGTCCCACCTCACCCCAAAATAATTAGAAGAGATACGAAGAGAAATCTCTCTGCGCGATCCCAGAACAGACCGGTGCCTGCAGAAGTAAGGTGGAGCTTGGAGCCAAGGTAGATGATATAGTCCGTGTGTGTGTGACCCGGATTCGAGTGCACCCTAGTTCCCAAGGAACTCTCACAATCGGGACCAACGAATTCTCAGTGATACTTTCGGGTTCCTTCTCTCCCCCCAGGCTGGTACTTCTTCTGATGGGTCCCCGACAAAGGTCTTACTTTAAAGTCACCCCCTTCACATTCGCTTTAATTGAGGCTAGTGAGAGAGACGCTGGGTGCGACAGGGCGTCCCGAAACACAAGAAGACCTAAAAGACTTAGGCTGGCCGCACAGTCCCGTCGGAAACCAGAGAGCCCTGCAGCGCGCCGGAGCGGGAAGAGACTGGTCAGACCCGACACGAATTCACGTCCGCGTAGACGCCTCTCTCTCTTTTCCCTCTCTCTCCCCCCCTCTTTCGTCTCTCTTTTCTCTTCTCTCTCACACTCTCTTCTCTCACTCACTCTCTCCCCTCTCCCACTCACTCTGTGTCTCTGACGAACGCCAGGGCCCCAGATCCGACGGTGCAGGAACCCGCCCTGAACGAAAACCGACCGGCCCCGCCGCCTACGCCTTCCCCGCGCCATCCACCTGGCGACTCCAGCCCGCACCTCCCCAGCCCAGTTCCCGCGCTCAGGCCCCGGGGAATCGTAGCGCCCTGGAACGAGGGAGCGCGCAGCCGAGGCGTCCCGCCCCAGGAAAACGAGGAGCAAAGGAATTCAGCTCCGGCCGTCGGGCCCTTCGCTGCCCCGCCAAGGATTGGTAGGCGCGGGCGGCACCCAGATCCGTCCCCACAGGAGCGGAGCCCTGCCCGGGAAGCGTCCCCGACCCTGGGCCCTCGGCGGAGCATCGGGAGCCGCTTCTTCCGCGCTGCGGAGAAAGGCTCTGAGCTCCGCCTGTCCACCACGGCCTCTGGGCATCTCTGGAGCGCTCCTTTCAGTTTGCCACGCACTCCCAGACCCTCTGGGCCTCTGGGCAGAAGTGGCCAGCGGTTCCGGCCCTCGCCCTGGGAAGAGAACCTCGAGGGCGGCCGCTTTGCCAGATGGCACCGTTAGCAATGTAATCAGCCTCCCCACTGGGAGTCCCTTGTCCAGGAGTTCTTTTCCCAGCCCGGTTCAGTTTCTGGACTTTCTAGATTAGAACAAACACAGATCTTCAGTTCCCTTTCCAAGTGTTTCCCTGCGTCCTTCAGAAAATTAGACTCCAGGACTCATCTAACTGCTCGTCGTCTAGCCTGGGGCAGAGCTGGTAGGAAGGGAAGAAAAACGAAATGGAGCCAGGCGTTTGGGGCACGCTCCGGATGGCATCAGAGATTATCTGAGGTGGGGGGGCACTACTCAGTCTGGCTGAGAGCTGCACCCTCCGGGTGGGGGATCCCCCAAAGGATTTGACAGCCCCTACACTGGGCTCTGCACCACTGGGCCACAAGCAGCCCTGAATTCTGACAGTCAGAGCTGGTTCCAGCTTGGTGACCTGGGTGTGACCTGTCACATGGGGGCCTCCCTCCACCTTCAAGGGCTTTGGAGGTCAGAAACTTAGCTGTGGGCAAGAACCCCACAGGGCGACCGTGCCCAAGGGCTGTGAGTGGCTCCCTCTCCTTCCCAGGAAGCTGCAGGTCGATGTACTCGGGCTTGTTTCTCGGGTGATCACAGATCACAGATTGGAAGGGCTGCCAGGAGTCCCAGGTGGGAAGAGTCCCCTCCAAGGCGACCATGTCAGGCAATTCAGCTCCACCAGGACCACCAACGAATGCTGTCCAAATCTTGGCAGGGGGTTGGGGAAGAGAGAGGTGGGGGGCTTTGGTGGTGGGAAGGTTGCACTGGTGAAAGGGGGTGTTCTTTTTTATAACTGAAACCTAATTACATAATTATATACATAAAAACATAACATGTTTGTAATTATGGTGCTTTAATAAAGATATTATAAAGAGAAAAATCTTGGCCAGAGAAAGAGCAGAGTCCCTGACCCCAGGTGTTTCTGAAGCACCGTCACGATTGGAGAGCTCAGATGAGCCAAGGACCACGACACTCCGCATCAAGCAAACTAGGAGTCTCACAGGGACCTCATAAAAGGAAACCAGATAGAAAGCACAGGGAGAGTGGAGGTTAGATGGACTGATGAGGGGATGTCAAGAACGGCTAGGGGCGAGGTTAGGGGAGGGCCTCAGGTAAAAGGAAAGGTGACAAGTCCACTTGTCCACAAGTCTGCCCCTTCGTTGGTTTTCCGTGTATTGTGCACCCTCTGCACAGTCCCCAACCTGGGTTCCAGCCTGGGAAGATAAGGGTGGGAAGAAACCGTCGCTGGAGAGATGGAAGGGGAGGGCGAACAGGCCTGGTCCTCCCTTGGCAGAGATGGGGTTAACCTCTAAGGGGGGCAGAGGACTGTGTAGGTTTGGGGGGTCCCAGGTGAGTGAGCCGCAACCCAATTCGCAAGCTCAGCCTAGAATGGCTGGATTGACATCGCGTTTCCGCCCAGGCCGCCCCTCCCCCGCTCCTCTTCCCCGGCCGTCGGCCGGCCCGAGGTGACCCGGAGCAGGGAAGACGCCCAGGCCGGCGCCGGGACCTGGCGCGGCGGCGAGAGACAGGAAAGTGTCGAGGAAGCGCCAAGCAAAGTGCGAAAACAGTGTCTGTAGGGCCGAGGGGGCGCGGGCTGGCGGGGGCTGTGAGCGGGCATCTTCCTCCCACCCACCGGGACCCCGGGCTAGGTGCCCATCGCTTTGAAAGAAGCGCTACTTGTAAACACAAAGCAGGAGCTGGGGCGGGGAAGGGGAGCCCCAAGCCCAGCCCTCCAGGACTCTGAACCCGGAGATTCCGCCATTGGCCTGGAGAGCACCTGAGCCCGGGTATTCCAGTCCCCCACACCCACACCAGCGTCTAACAGGAAACGAGGATGCTTTCCCTTTGAGTCTCCCCACTTCCCCTGGCACCTGACTTGATTCCCTGTATCCCCTAGGGGTCCCCAAGCATCGCCAGGAGTGATTCCTGAGTGCAATGCCAGGAGTAAGCCAAGAGGACTGCCGGATGTGGCCCCAAATACTCCCAGATAACCACATTAATAACCAAGTGCCCCTTCTCCCGGCCATCTCTAGCAGAGGGGCTAAAACGGTGCCAAGGGCAAAGAACCAAGGAGAAGGGGGGTGAGACGCAGAGGGGTGGAAGGAGCTGGCACGATTCACTGATGGGGTGCAGCTGGCTCATCCTCCCCTCACACCACCCCATTTACCCAGAAGCTGCCCCTCCAGGAGGTCTCAGAAGATGCCCAGTGGAGACTGGTACCCCACTCTCTAGGCAGGGTGGATGGGGTCAGAGAAGGAGAAGGGGAGAAGGCCCAGAGACCCGTCCATGAATCCGGATCTGCCACTTCCCAATTCCCAGATTTCATTCCTCCTCTCCCTCCCTCTCTTCCTTCTCTCTCCCTTTTTCTCTCCCTCTTCTTCCTCTCTCTCTCTCTCTCTCTCTCTCTCTCTCTCTCTCTCTCTCTCTCTCTCTCTCTCTCTCTCTCTCTCTCTCTCTCCCCCTCCCTCCCTCCCCCTTTCACAAGCTCCTTTCCTACACACTCTGTTTAGAGGGATTCTACACCCTGGTACATGTTTGACTCCCACCTCAAAGACTTCAGACTCTTGATTTATAAACCAAGAGGACCAGTAACTGAGGGTGTGGGGGAGAGTCCTAGACTCCCCTAGTGTGGCTACTGGAACAGCCCCAGAGGCCTCCTGGACACAGCTCCATGGGCCAGATGACACCTACACGACAAATGGTCAGGTAGGGTCTCACGTGGCTCTGGGAAGGGCAAGATCTTGTTCTCAGTCCTGAGAGACCAGGGCCATCGAGGTAGAGTCCCGCAGATCGGCCAATCCTGCTTCCTTCAGCTGCATTTCTGAGGCTAGAGGACAATGCCAAGGGTTGGCTAAAGAGGGAGTTTGCCCCTGAGAGCCAGACCTGCATTTCCAGATGGGAAAGTAAGCACAGCCAAGCTCGTCCTTCCAACACTGGGCAGGAGCTGAGCTTCTCAGCACCACGGAAGGAAGGCTCACCAATGGATGCACAGGATGGGGCATGGCTAGAGCCGGCTTAACCTACCTGGCTCTTCAGGGATGGGTCATCCCTTCAAGAGGGTCAAGGGCTGCCTGGGTGTTGGGGGACCTCCCCAATGACTGAAGATGAACCCCCTTTTTGTGTCAAAACAGTCAGTCTGGTGGGTGTTACAAAGAAGCTCAGACCCCCAGGCTGCCTTTGCCCAACGAGTGGAATTAATGTGTGTACATATGTCACACATGTGCCTCTATGTGTGTGTGGTTTCTGCCCCTTCCCAGAATTGTTGACAGTGTCCTTGTTTCAAACTCCAGCCAAACCACAGTGAGAGCGGAGGGAGATGCAACCTGAAGTCGTTGGATTTAATCTCACCCTTGTCACTTGGATTGAAAAAAAAAAAAAAGCCGCTAACAAGACAGTTGCATCTACTCAGCCAGCAAGGATAAAGCTCAGCTATTGTGTTTTCTGCTGGCACAAAGCTCCTTCATCCTTTACTTAAGTTGTGAAGAATCCTAACTCTTGGAAAGACGAAGAGGTATTCACGGAAAGAGAGAAGGAAGGCCAGGAATGGGGGAGTGTGGTGATACTGGAGGACTGAAGGCCCCAGATGCCTGTGACAGCCACAGACCAATGGCCCCAGTGTGCCTGGTCTGGGAAGAAGGTTTCTGAGTTTCAGTGCTTGTACCTGAGTAGCACTATCCAGGCAGTGTTGCAAAGGATGAAACCCCTGAGCTATTCAGGTGTGGATGGGGGGACAGCAGAATGTCAGGAGCTCAGAGGAAATCCAAGCAGAATCCACACACACACACACACACACACACACACACACACACACAGAGTCCAGTAGCTCTGCAAACAGGCACCTCCAGGCCCTCATGTGGAGGGGACCTCCCTTTTGAAGCCTTTTCTTGTGGATGAGCTGGGCCCACAGGAATGGGGGTCATGGGCACAGGCCCTCCGCGATGGGTTATATCTGCCCTCTAGATTGCAGATTGTTTTGGGGTTGGGGTAGGAAGCTCAGGTTAGTCCAGGCCCTCACCTCAGTTGTCCCCACTCTCAGGGGCTCTTTAAACACTAACCAAGAAGACCCAGTTTGGACAAGCTCAGGGCTCTAGCACCACCAGGCACGTGGGAGCCCCCAAGTGTCACTTGATCACTGTCCCAGAGAAACAGTTCTCTGAGTCCCGCAGAGTCCCCTGAGCACTGCGTAGTGGAGCCAGCAGGAGCTCCGGGACCAAGTGGATCCCAGGCCCGCGTGTAATGGGCAGAGAAGCTGCCTCCTGGCCTCGCGTGTAGCTCGGCGGGCGCAGGCGGGAAACGCGGGCCTGCCCGGGGCCCGGGACGTGCGCCCGGCCGGCCCGCGGGGTGCCCGGAGGGTGATGGATGGCTGCGGAGCCGGCGACCTGTCAGGCCTTATTGATGGGGTGCGCACTGACAGCCGCCGCGTAACCCGGGCGGCGGGAGGCGGGCGCAGGGCGGCAGGCGGGCGGCGCAGACTCCGCGGCGCTCGGGGTCAGCCCCCGGCCGGCCACCCCCACCCCGCGCCGCGCCCCGACCGGCTCCGGCTCCGCCGGGTGAAGCGCCTCCCCTGCTTGGCGCCCCGCTTCCTCCCCGACTGCCCTGCTCCCCGCCCCATCCCACCCCTGGGCCAAGAAGGGACGCTGGACCCCCAAGACCAGGCCGACCTTGGGGCTCACACCGCTGTGACCTCCTGCAGCCCGGTTCCCATGGTTCCCGTGCAAGGGCAGGTTGTCCTGGGCCTCTGTGGTTCTGAGGATGCAAGGCCACCTAGAAGGGCAGCGACAGGAGGACAAGGACAGGAGTCCTCCCTGACCCAGAAATTAGAAAGTCACCGCAATGTGTTCCAAGATGGCATCTGTTTGAGTTTTGCACAGGTGGGTGTCCCACTGGACTCAAGAGCTCAGGGTATCTTCACTGGTGTACAGTCCAGAGAGCGCAGGAGGGATCCCGACATTGGTTGAGAAGTCCAGGGTCCAGGCAGGAGGAAGCTAAGCTGGGGGAACCCGCCATGGGCTCTTCCCATGCTTCTGCCCTAGGACCCTGGCATCCTAGGACTCAACATCCCTCCCACCCCCAAGTGCCAGCACCCCTCCCACCAGACCCCTCCTGCTGGAGCTGTGCCTGTGACTCTGGTCGCCCAGCCATTCTGTGGCCTCAGACAATGCGGGGTGGGGTGGGGGAGGTGTTCAGGGGCTCTGTGGGACCCAACAGCACTTGGATGTCCTCTCAGTGAGGCAACTCCTTTTATTTCCTAATCAGTGGACAGGGAATGGCTCCCATCATCAGGGCCTGCCTTAACTCCTCACCCAGGTTCCCCACTCCCAGCAGGGCACTGCCTTGTGGACGACCCTCCTCAGAGGTGGAGGTAACAACCCTGCAGGCTATACTCAAGATCAGACTCAACACTCCTCCTGCGGTGCCAGGCACCTGCTCCATCCCCCCGAATTCTCCCCCTGACCTCTAAAGCACAGAGCTGTCAACTGACCTGCCAGTTTAAGATGAGGGTAAGGTGGCCTCCCAGGAAAGTGCTCAAAAACCTAAACACCCCACTGTGTCCTGCTGTTCTTTGGCCTGCCTGCCACTGTGAGGATGGGGAAGAGGTCTGGTCTTATCCCAGGGGCAGGTTCTTTCCCAATGCTCCTGAACAACTATTAACTGGTTTTCCATTTCTGCTTATCCACTCAATCCTTCCTTCCCTGTGTCAGTCTTGGTGGAACCCCCCACCCCAACTCCCATCTTCTGAGGCAGAAATGCCAAGTTTTTCCTGTAGATCAAACATGGGCGCACATTTGTTTGTCTCTGCAGGTGGTTAGCCAGCGTTTAGAACCCTGATGCCTCTCATTTGTCCTGACCCACTGTGAAGTCGCTGACAGGTACTTCAGGGGCAGGGACTTGGCAGGTTTACACACAGGCTACAGTGACCACGGCTTTGTGCAGAGGCCTGAGTGTCCTTGCCAGGGTATGGCCATGGTTGTGGCCAAGGACTTCATATTTCTCCAAGCCACTGACAGGCCACGGGCCAGCCTTTGAGAACACTGACACTGATGTGACCTGGCACACATGCTGGGCTCCCCAGGAACCCTGCATTGCTATGAAATATAGACGTGATTGGATCCACCTTGCCCTGTGCAGTGTGGCTATTTACTGAGCGGCAAAACCGGAAGCAAGACTCCTGCTCTGGCATCTCAACACCCCTCGAAGGCAGTGATTGCTCCCTCCATAAATCTGGACCCCAAGGCTGAGCTCTCCTCAGCTGATGCAATCACGGGGGAGGACTGGTGATAAGGCAGCCAGGGAGTCTGGGAGCTGGCTGAGCTGGCAGGAAGGTGGAGACTGAGCCTGGCTCAGCCCCAATTTGGGGAAGGGGGGAGGTTTGCTGGCAGACGTGTCATGGTCCAAGGAGTCTAAGACTGGTTCTTAGACTCTATTCCAAATGAGGGGCCTCGGTGCCCTGCAGTTGAAGCTGAACCAGGCCCAAATGGAGCGGGCACTTGGTCTCACTGAATATTTCAGGAAGGATTTTCCACCATCTGAGGAAAGGGGAGACGCATCACTGTTCCAGCCTCACACTATGCAAGGTTCTAGATGGGATACTTGTGCTAATCCTTCTGTTTCATAGGGATACCAGGGCATGCTTCTGCCTTATGCGCATGCACGTGTGAATACACATACACTCACACATACACACACACACACTCACCATCATGCCACAGAAATCCCACAATTCGCTTTCTGAATTGGATTTCTTGGATTGTTTCCTCATCTATGAAGACAAGGGCTTTGTATAAACATCTTCCATGAGAGATTAGTCCACCAGGTAAGAACACTTGCCTTTTATGCTGCTGACCTGGGTTCAGTCCCCAGCACTCCATGTGGTAACCCCCCCTGCCCTGCTAGGAGTGATCTCTGAGCACTGCTGGGTGTGGCCCTAAACCTATGTACCTTCTACCTTCTCCTTCCTATAGAAAAGGCTCAGGAGGAGCCTCAAGAGTTCTTAGTTCATGGGGCCAGAGCGGTGACACAGTGGTAGGGTGGCTGACCCAGGACGGACTTCGGTTTGATCTCCAAGTGTCCCATATGATCCTCCGGGGCCAAGAGCGATTTCTGAGTGCATAGCCAGGAGTAACCCCTGAGCGTCATGAATGTGGCTCCAAAACCAAAAAAAAAAAAAAAGTTCTTAGTTTGGGGGAGCCAGAAAACAGCAACCTCCTGCAGATAGAGCAGCTTTGTTATCGACACTGTACTTGACCTGAGCCTCCAGTCCACCATGGCACACTGGGAGAGACCAAACACAGCACAAAGAAAGAACCCAAGGACTCTTCTGAATCACACATGAAAGCTCACTTCCTGGGGCTGGAGAGATAGCATGGAGGTAAGGCATTTGCCTTTCATGCAAGAGGTCATCGGTTCAAATCCCAGCGTCCCATATGGTCCCCCGTGCCTGCCAGGAGCAATTTCTGAGCATGGAGCCAGGAGTAACCCCTGAGCACTGCCGGGTGTGACCCAAAAACCACAAAAAAAAAAAAAAAAAAAAAAAAAAAAGAAAGCTCACTTCCTGGGGCTGAGAATCACCACTGAGTTCCTAGGGTCCCAGCTCTGCCTCACTGGGTTTGCATTTAAGAAACAGACAAATGGAGTCCATTCATACTGGGGTCTTTGATTCACTCTCTTTTCCCTACCTGAGAGCTCCCAACTCCTTTCAGGTTGTGGGGGACTAAGAGCACTCCTTGTTGATCTATCAGGTACCCAGGTACCCTTTTCTTCCACCTTCTCTCTAGCCCTGTGGCTGTGCAGGTCAGACCCTGTGTAGCACATCCTGCATGTGTTTCTCTGCTCTGCTCCCATGATTTGTTCATAGACCTTCTCCCAGCCTGATCGTCATTGTGCACATCAGGTGCTCCCTTCACTGCACATGATAGGTGCTCCATGCATGCTCAGGAGTGTGCAGGGGTGAGTAAAAACCTGGAAGCAGAGAGGGCTCTTGGGCAGCTGCAAGGACTTCCTAACCACTTCCTTCCTCCTACACCTCTAGAGCAGAGCTTGTCCTTGGCACTATAAACATCTGGCTCTGTAAACCACTTTATTTTCGCTGTCTCCATCTCACATGTGTGGGCTCTTAAACGGCTATTTGCTTCCCTTTATAACGTGCCCCTTGGAGAGGCTGGATGATAAATGAGAGATGAATAATTCCTTATTGCTACTTATCTGCCCAATCTATAAACTAGTGTCAGCATTTGCTCCGTTGGGTCGAAAGCTGTGCCTGGTATACTTATTAACCTGCTGAAAATACGCCATAAAAATGGGCTTGGTAGGCAGTTCTTTCGCTAATTTTTAAAAATGACATTGGTCATTTTCCACTAACTCATGAGGTGACCTTTGGCAAATCCCTTGGCCACCCCCTCTCCCGGGCCCCACTGACAGAATGAACCATGCAGAGGGACTGTGGGGGGAGCTAGACAGCTTCTAGAACCCTACACTTTGCCCTTGATGTTTCTCAAGGGATCTGATGAAGAGGGCCTGGTTCAAGCTGGTAACCCCATAGGTGCCAACTTGTGGGCAGATCTCTCCCGGAAGGGCACAGAGCTTGGGCAGGTTCAGTGAAGGGCATTTTGATTTCTGCTGTTCTTTGTTAGGGTCTATCTCCCAGTCTATTCCTCGTCCACAATTGGACACAACATTTTTGCTAACATCCACCGCTCTGAATCTGTTTTCTCCTCTCTAAAGGGATGCGACATTCTTGCTGACCACCCTGGGAATGAGCCAAAATAGGACCTGCGACTGCACAAATGAGTGAGTTGCCCAGATGCCTAGAAGCGTTTTTTTGGAGAAGGCAGCCCAGCATTTTGTGGGTAGGCATCAGATACAGTCTTTCTCCTTTCCCGGGCCCTGTTCTTTCTCCCACACTCTGCTTTGGGGTGTCCCAGCAGTGCCTGGGGTACTTGGGTCTGGACAAGGCTTTGAGTTTGCTGCTGAGCTTGTCTGTAGATGACTGAGGCAGCCGAAGTATGTGGGACATGCCTGGTGAGCCGCTCTTCATAGGAGAACCCCTAGTGTACTATGCAGCAATACCTGCAGCAGAAACTCATGGCGGAAATGTGCCCATGGCCCAAATCCCGCTTGCCTCACAGGTGAAGGAGGGTAGAGATGAAGGGACCCAAATTCCACTCACATTCTTTTTTTTTTTTTTTTTTTTTTTTTGGGCCACACCCGGCGATGCTCAGGGGTTACTCCTGGCTGTCTGCTCAGAAATAGCTCCTGGCAGGCACGGGGGACCTTATGGGACACCGGGATTTGAACCAACCACCTTTGGTCCTGGATCGGCTGCTTGCAAGGCAAACGCCGCTGTGCTATCTCTCCGGGCCCTCCACTCACATTTCTTACATGAACCAGCCAACCAACCGAAATCGAGGTGGCCTCTCAAGGTTAGGAAGGGAGCTTTGGGCCAGGACAGGGCCCAGGAATGCAGCACAGGGTTTGCACTCAGGGGATTCAGGTTCTATCACTGGCACCACATGGTTCCCCCAGGTAACAGCAGGAGGGTCCCTGAGCACAGAGCATGGAAGTCACTCTTGAGCACTGTTGGGTATGGCCCCCACACCAAAATAAACTGAAATAAAATAAAGAAGAATTCCAGAGAGTTGAGGTGTTCAAATCCACATGCCCTTCACACCCAGAGACCACAAAGGGTTTGCTAAATGCCTGCCCAGCTAATAACAATATAACTAATTGGTCTCTAACTCATGTTACTTTAAATGTTGCATTCAACCCAAGTCTTGGGAGGGACCTTTTGAAGTTTTCCTGATTTTCTGTTGGGGTTTTAAAACGTTTTCTGTTGCTTTGTGTTGCCACTGGCCAGCCCACTCCACCTCACTCGCGGTCAGGAGACCTGGCAGAGGGGCTCTGTAACTGTCATCTTAGCAAACTGCTAGTTGCTTCTCTATTATAATTCCAGTTCTAAAACCAGAACTTGGATTCAGCTGGCCTAGTGGCTGGAGTACTCAGCTGGGAGCCTTCTTGCTTTCCCAAGGTTCTTCCTTCCCAACACACTTGCCAATTCTCTGGTCCCTGTAAAGAACCCCCTTCTCCCCCAACTCCTGCCTCCCTTATCCTCCTCCTCTTCCAGCTCCTGTGTGCAGCTGCACCAGCACCTGGCCTTACATTCCATCATATCCCTCTACCAGAAAAGGGAGTTTGGAGAAGAGGAAAAGTTACAAGAACCTCCACTATTGTTTTGTGTTTCTGAAACACTCAAGATTACGGGGAACTTCTGAGTGCTGTGGGATGTGGGAACATTTGGTGAGATGGGGCAGCTTGTTTGTGGAAACTTCACTCCCACCAAGGGCCTGAATCATGGAGTCCTGAGTTCTTGGACCGGAAGCCACCGTTAAAGAGAGCTCTGCTGTTGTGGCACATCCAGTCAAAAAAGGAGGATTCAAGACATTCCCTGGATTTCATCTCTCCTCCCACCCCTTCCAATTTTTTCCCCCCTCTAACTTAACAGAAACAGGAGCTCATTGTAGTTCATAGCTGGGAAGGGAGAGTGGAAAGTGAAAGTTGAACAACAAAATCCATCCTTAACCACAGCAGCTGGAAGGAACCATTGAAAAGCCATTGAGCTGGCCGGAGAGATAGCACAGCGGCGTTTGCCTTGCAAGCAGCCGATCCAGGACCAAAGGTGGTTGGTTTGAATCCCGGTGTCACATATGGTCCCCCGTGCCTGCCAGGAGCTATTTCTGAGCAGACAGCCAGGAGTAACCCTTGAGCACCGCCAGGTGTGACCCAAAAACAAAAAAAAAAAAAAAAAAAAAAAAAAAAAAAAAATTAAAATAAAAAAAAATAGAAAAGCCATTGAGCATATACAGTTTCTCACTTTCCCCTCAAGTCCACATTTTATAGGGACTTGCAGTCAACTTTTTGGCCTTTTTTTTTTTTTTGGCTATACCCAGCAATGCTCAGTCACTGCAAACTCCTGACTCTGCACTCAGGGATCCATTCCTGGTGATACTATGGAATGCTGAGGATTGAGCCCTAGTCATCTGCATGCAAGAGACGCGTCCTAACTGCTGTGCTATTACTCTAACATTTACAATCTACTTTTTAGATTAAAAAGATACAAACAGAAATTTCTGTATTATTAAATGTTTTAAGAAAGCAGTTGAAATGTATATTGTGGATTCAACACAGTTTATCTAAGCAAACTATTATTGTTCAAAGTTTATTTTCTTAATTTTTTGGGAAAAAAATGTTGGGGACTTGGGATTACTTCTGGATCTGTGCTCAAAGATCACTTTTGGCAGTGCTCAGGGGGGGGGGGGACTTTATGTGGTAGGTCACCAGAAAGCAAATTCCTTGCCCTCTGTACTATTACCTCTCTCTGGCCCTGAACTTAGGTTATTTTCTATTTTTACTAGAAATAAGCGTTTGTCATAGCCTTGTCAAAAAATGCATACGTTTTATGGTTCAGAGAGGTAGTACAGTGGGTAGGTTGCTTGCCCAGCACTCAGCTCGCCTGGGTTAAATCCTTGGTATCCCCTGAGCATTACCACGAGAGATTCCTGAGTGAAGAGCCAGAAGTAAACCCTGAGCATCTCCAGGTGTGGCACCCAAAACAAACAAAACGGAACAAAAAACTATATGCCTTTTTAGTAAGTGAAGCATCTTGTCATCCTCTGATGATTTCAAATCTGGGGCAGATTTCTATGACTAAATAAAACACAAAATTGTGAGCCTACATCAGATTTTAGATACATGTATTCACACTAATCACCTGCTCTCTAGTGAGACTGCTCCTAAAAATCCCTGCTCCCTCCATCAGTGTTCAACTGGGGCCAGATGATTTTAATAAAGCATTTTGCAGCTCTTTTGGGTAGACCTCCACCTCATTACACAACTCAGTTTTTTTTTTTGTTTTGTTTTGTTTTGTTTTGTTTTTTTGGTTTTTGGGTCACACCCAGCAGCGCTCAGGGGTTACTCCTGGCCCTATGCTCAGAAATCTCCGCTGGCAGGCACAGGGGACCATATGGGATGCCGGGATTTGAACACTGTCCTTCTGCATGAAAGTTAAATGCCTTACCTCCATGCTATCTCTCCGGCCCCACAACTCAGATTTCTAATGTGTTTCAAACCAGCAGCTAAGAAACCAAACCAGCAAATTAAGGCCCCCACCCAGGCCTCATGAGGGACCCCCTCATGAGGTGTTTGTTGCCTGTCCTTGAAGTTTTTTATTCAGATCTCAGGAAAGTAAGAAACCCAGAAATGCTGAGTAATTTGCCTCAGATAAAAGAGCTGGCTAGTAGTGAAGACAGGACTGAAAGCTGGAGCCTAAACTCTTGTCTAGAGCAACTTGGGACAATGTGCACTTGTATCTTATCAGATCAAAAGTTTCCAGAATGTTCTTTGTGATGAAGGGATTGTGCAGAATCTGCCTTTTGGAACTTCCCAGCCTCTGAATGGCCAATGAGAGTAATTAAACCATACCATACCTGGGCCTGGGAGGGGGGGAATTTTATCCTTGAAACAGACACATCTTCAATTCTTTGCCAAAACATGCCAATGTCTGAATCTAGAACATTCTAGAAATGCATGTGAACGAATTCATCATGTGTGGGTGTTGGGGCAGCTTGGGGGGTCCTGCTGTTGTGAGTCTTCTTTACCTGGATTCCAAGACCTTACCCAGTGCAGTAGAGGAAGCAGCAGGACTTTCATTTGCCTCCCAGCTTTTGGCCTGTGCCTGGCACTGGGATGCTCCCCCTTCCAGGCTAAAAGGAGGCAGCACCAAGACCTACAGGACCCCTGGGCCACTGTATCTGGGTGTGGGCAGATAGCTGTACTCCAAGAAAAGTCTTCTCATTGGAGGGGCCATTGGGTTTATTTATTTTTTTGTTTTTGATTTGTGTGTGTGTCTGTGTGTGTGTGTGTGTGTGTGTGTGTGTGTGTGTGTTGTGTTTTGGGAGAGTCACACCTGGCAATGCTTAGTAGTTACTTTTGGCTCTGTGTGCAGAAATCACTCCTGGCAAGCTCTGGGACCTTATGGGATGCCGGAGATCAAACCCTGGTCAATCACATGCAAGGCAAATACTCTCCCTCTGTGCTATCGCTTCAGTCCTTGTTTGTGTGTTTTTGAGCCAACTTGGTGGGAATTGGGGAGCTACTGGGCTTGGCAAGAGCCCCTGGCAACCTGGAATCAGGTGCAACACATCCAATCTGGCCCTTGCAGCAAAGCTGGCCTGGGCCCTTTGAGCTATCTCTGCAGTCCTTGGGGGGTGGGGGTGGGGGGGGGCTGGGGCTGATTTCAGGTCCTTGCAGGGAGAAAGGAGAGAAGAGAAAGGGTCTGGTCCCCACCTGCTGGGCAGGGATTCCTGCATTGAATGGAAAGCTGGACCAGATAACCTCTGTGGCCCTTCCAACTCCCTGCGTCTCCGGAGTGTGTGTCTTGGGGGAAAGGGAGCAGCAATCACGGGACTGGAATCGTTAGTTTTGGGTCCGCCCTGGTCGCCAGGCCAGTGGAGTTCTCATCTTGGGCAAATAATTTAACCTGTCAGTACAAGGCACAATGCCTGGCCCAGGCAGAAGTAAAGCTTTGTAAATGTTTGCTGAATGAATGAAGGAATGGGTGGATCGGGGACTTAAGTTCTGGGTCCCTAGGAATACTGGGCAAAGGAGGGTCTTCCAGGCCCTCGGGCTGATGCAGTGGCTAAAGGAGACAAGGGAAAGTGAACTAAACTTTTCAATAGAAATTGATTCCCTAACCTAAAGTGCCAGGACTGGATCTGCGGGGAAGCCACTTCCCTCACTGCAGTCCAGCCCAGAAGGGAAGCTCCCAGCTTCTGGTGTGCAGAAAATGCTCCTCAGTACCCCCACAAGGGCAGCTCTGCACCCCTCCCTACTCCCAGCCTAGAGGGTGGATGGGGCAGCCCAGTCCTGTCCCCCTTAAATGCCTGGATCTAATGGATTGTCCAAGCTGCTGTCCAGATTAGATAGGCAGCCCTTGGTTATCGCGGTTGAAGCAAGTTCGAGCTGCAGCACGAGCCTTCTAAGGCAGCCTGGGGAGCCCAGAGGCCAGGCTGCACCCAGAAATTTTAGGACTCCCTAGTGCACCCGCCTGGAACCTCTTCCAGAACTGGTCCCACACCCAAAGCTCACCCCCAACTCCAAAGCACCAAGTTAATCAGGTGTGGGAGGGAGTTCTCAGCAGAATCTCAGGAGACAGTGCTTGAGTTCCAAGACAGTTCCTTTTATTCTGATTCCCCCCTCCCTTTTTTTTTTTTGAAAAGGAAGTATGGGAGCACTCCTGGCAGTGTTCAGGGGACCCTATGAGGTGCCAGACTCAGGGAAGGGTCTGGGTAGGCTGAGTGCCTGGCAAGGGACTTTCCCTTTGCTCTCTCTGGACCCTTAGAGAAGCAGGGGAAGGGGGAACACTTGAAGACCTCCTCTCTCTCCCCTCCCCTCTCACCCTCAGAGGAAATCTCGTTCTAGAATCTTCAAAGTGGAAGCACCCTTGGCTCTGACTACCCTCAACTTGCTCATGATCAAGTTTCCAGCTATTAATGATGGATGTTGTTAAAAGAAGGGCCCTTTTAGCCTCTTTTAAGATCTATGGTTCTTTCCTTGTTTTGAGGGCAGACCCAGTAGTGCTCAGGGGTGACTCCTGGGTTTACACTCAGGGATCACTTCTGGTAGGTTTGAAGGACCATATGAGGGGTTCTGGGGATTGAACCCAGACAGACACCCTACCTGCTATATTTATATGTTCTTTCTTTCTTTCTTTCTTTCTTTCTTTTTTTTTTTTTTTTTTGGTTTTTGGGCCACACCCGGTGACGCTCAGGGGTTACTCCTGGCTATGCGCTCAGAAGTCGCTCCTGGCTTGGGGGACCATATGGGACACCGGGGGATCGAACCATGGTCCGTCCTAGGCTAGCGCAGGCAAGGCAGGCACCTTACCTTTAGCGCCACCGCCCGGCCCCTCTTTCTTTCTTTCTTTCTTTCTTTCTTTCTTTCTTTCTTTCTTTCTTTCTTTCTTTCTTTCTTTCTTTCTTTCTTTCTTTCTTTCTTTCTTTCTTTCTTTCTTTCTTTCTTTCTTTCTTTCTTTCTTTCTTTCTTTCTTTCTTTCTTCTTTCTTTCTTTCTTTCTTTCTTTCTTTCTTTCTTTCTTTCTTTCTTTCTTTCTTTTCTTTCTTTCTTTCTCTCTCTCTCTCTCTCTCTTTCTTTCTTTCTTTCTTTCCTTTCTTTCCTTCCTTCCTTCCTTCCTTCCTTCCTTCCTTCCTTCCTTCCTTCCTTCCTTCCTTCCTTCCTTCCTTCCTTCCTTCCTTCCTTCCTTCCTTCCTTCCTTCCTTCCTTCCTTCCTTCCTTTTTGGGCCAACCTTGTGGCGCTCAGGGGTTACTCCTGGCTCTGTGCTCAGAAATCATTCCTGGCAGGTTCCGGGAACCTATGGCATGTTGGGGATCAAACCCTGGTTGGTTCCAGGTCAGCCACATGCAAGGCAAATACCCTACTATTGTGCCATCATTCCAGCGCCAAGATTTATGTTTTTTTTTTTGTTGTTGTTGTTTTTTGTTTTTTTGGGCCACACCCGTTTGATGTTCAAGGGCTACTCCTGGCAAAGCGCTCAGAAATTGCCCCTGGCTTGGGGGGGACCATATGGGACACCGGGGGATCGAACCGAAGTCCTTCCTTGGCTAGTGCTTGCAAGGCAGACACCTCACCTCTAGCGACACCTCAACGGCCCCAGATTTGTTTCTTTTTTCTGAGCTATTATTTGGTCTCTAGTCATTTTGTGAAAGCAGAAAGCACCCACAAGAAAGCACCCAGCAGTAAGTACTCTTTAGAAAATTAAAAAGATCGAATGGCAAAGCACAGGCTCAGGTTCACACGAGTGAAGCCCTGGAACCCAGTCCCTACCCCCCAATTTTCCCAAATATGTTGTGAAAATTCTACATATTTCTACCTAAAATCTACAATTTATAAAACTCAATTCATATAGAAGTCTACAAATTCTACATAAAAAAAGCTCAGTTCCATATCCGTAAGAAAATAGAAAAAAAGACAAATTATCTACCACGATCATATGAGAAGTCAGTGATCTACTGAAAAGCAAATACAATCTTAACTTGTGAATAATGACATTTATTGATCGGCACCAACCATTTTCCTCTTAAACCTTTGTTTACTAGAAAGTCAAATTATAGGACTCAGTTAGCTAAAGGTTTTAAAAAATCGGACGGGGGATCCACATCACGTTTAGAGCAAGGGAATAAATCTCTTACTTCCTCTAGTTGCCGGAAAATGCCCCTACCCCCACCGTGCGATATTTATTTAGAAATGTAAACTGAAACAATCCCTTAAGGACAACCAAAACAATCACCAGGCGGCTGATGTGCAGAGATTAAAACCACAATCCAGACTTCGGGGCCACCCCACAGACAGGCTTTATAAAGTGAGTTTTGCCTGTAAAAGGCATTGCAAATACTAGAAAACGAATTTCTTATGAAGACTCAGGAGCCCGGGCTGGGAGGATACTCTGCTATGTCTTTCTGGGTTAGAAAGGCTGCAGGTAGAACTGTGAGGGCTTCGGGAAAGGGAAGGGAAGAACTAAATACCCTGGCCCTGGGTTAGAGAGAGCAGGACAGGGACGCGAGCTGAGGAAAGGGGAGGCAGGGGAAGGCAGAAACAGGGACTCCAAGATGTCAAAGAAAGAAAATAACGAATAAAGGAAACCCCAAGAGAGTTCAGTGGGCAGCAGGCAGAGGAGGGCCGCAAGGGGACCGTTCAATGCCCCAGTCGGACGCCAATCCCCTGGGGAGTACCTATCACCACCGCGCCCAGCCGATGGTGCAGTTTTCCTAACACGGGAAAGGACGCGCGCCAGGAATGGGTGTTGTTTAGGGGCGCAGGGGACACAATGCAGAGAAGGCCGACGCCGTTGATGGGTGCTGCGGCCCGAGTCCTGGATGAGGGGTTCGCCACGACCCTTCTTCGTAGCGGGGTGCCAAGCCCCAGAGCAGCCTAGCCGATGGGTGACACTGGTCTGAAAGGAGAGGGACGCCTGCGGCGCGATGCCCGCGTGATGCGACACACAGTCCCGGCATAGCCCACGCGCGCGCGCCGTAGTCCCATAGGGCCCACACGGGCCTAATGGCAGCGTCGTGCGCAGACCCCGAGAGCCTGGGCCTCGCAGGGAAGGGCTGGGGTGAGTGTCTGTCTAAAAGCTCTCAGCAAAGACGCGCTTCCACCTAGTCCAGCCTGGTACCAGCCTGGCCTGGGCTCCTTCTCCCTGGAGCCCGGGAAGGGGAGTGTTTCTGAGGACGGTGGCCGGGAACCCCTGTCTCCCTTCGCAGTGTCCCTGGATCCTCCGTCCTCCCTATGCGACAAGTAAGAGAGAAAGCTCTGAGGAAACGAAATGAGGTTGGTTGTTCCTCTCCCAGACAAAGGGGCCTCAGAGCGGCGATGAGCAGGCTGATTGCCCCCTCCCCTGGTCCCCAGGTCCTGCTGTGGTCCTGACTGGCCACATACAGAGGGCTCAATCTTCCCCAGTAATATTGACCTGGCTTTGGGGGGACAAGGAGACATTCCCTTTGTACCTCCCTGAGGAGAAAGATGGAATACCTGGTTTGGACCGACATCTGCCTCCCCCGCATCTTCCCCCCAGCTCTGCCTTCCTGCAAGTTGTCCTCAACCTCAAGCACCACCAAGCAAGCCTAGGTTGAAGGACCCTAGATCTTCAGGAGTCCTGGTGCCCCACCCCCACTCCCAGGCGCAGCAGAGGTTCTCTTTAAGCTTTTCCGGAACGTTCTGTCCCCTCCCTGAAGGCCCAGAGCACAGGGCCAAGCTCACTCTCTGACTCCTGAGGTAAAGAAGGCCCTTGACCATTTTTGGGTGTCTAAGGACACCTAGTTACTTGTTGGATAATTCCACTGTATTTAGACAACTGGAAATCAGTCACTCTAATCTCTCCAGTCCACAGTTCTGCCTCATCCTCCCCATCCCCAAAGCATCTCTGCTCCACGCACATGCAGATGGTTATATTCTGATTGGTAAATATCAAGCTGGTAAATCTGAGTAAGGCATTAGAGGCATTAGAAATCTTTTGTTTTGTTTTGTTTTGTTTTGTTTTTGGGTCACACTCGGCAGCACTCAGGGGTTACTCCTGGCTCTATGCTCAGAAATCACTCCTGGCAGGCTCGGGGGACCATATAGGGTGCCGGGATTCCAACCACTGTCCTTCTGCCTGCAAGGCAAACGCCCTGCCTCCATGCTATCTCTTCGACCCCTAGAAAATAATTTTAAACTGGTGTTTTATTGGTCAGGAGAAACAGGATAGGGATAAGGACCAGCGCACCGGGGCTGGAGAGATAGCACAGAGGCGTTTGCCTTGCAAGCAGCCGATCCAGGACCTAAGGTGGTTGGTTCGAATCCCGGAGTCCCAAATGGTCCCCCGTGCCTGCCAGGAGCTATTTCTGAGCACACAGCCAGGAGTAACCCCTGAGCACCGCCGGATGTGGCCCAAAAACCAAAAAAAAAAAAAAAAAAAAGGACTAGTGCACCAACACACCCACCACAGACCAGCTCAGGACAGCAAACTCACTCAGACACAAACAGCAAGGAAGGTCAGTGAGTACCACACGACCACATTAAGGCAATGAAAGTTGCTTGACTTGAATGCAGCCAAGCTGGGTCCTATCCCTAGCGCCCCATTTGATCCCACCCACCCACCCCACCCCCGGCCTGACCAGGAATAATCCCCTCAGCATAAAGTCAAGAGTAATCCCTGTGCACACCAGGTGTGATCCAAAAGCCAAGGGGAAAAAGAAGTCAATACATGTTCTTTATTTTTTAAGTTCAGAGTGGGACTTTTCACTTTTCCTCTGCAGCTATTCCTCCAAAGAAGAGAGAAGTCAGGTCTCTTCTGCCAGTTACTAATGAGAAAGCCCAACAAGGTTTGGGTCCTGTACTGGGGGTCTAGGAGTCTTGCACAGCAATGTATGTGTCTCTTGAACTGACCACATGTCCCCGGTACACCTGACCCAAAAACAACTGCTGGGAGCACATGGGTATATACACACACACACACACACACACACACACACACACACACACAAGGCAACTACTGAAGGGCACATTGGTACACACACATACACAAAACACCCAAAACAAGCAGCAAGTTTGCCTGAGGGAAGGCGAGGGAAGGTGAGCAGGCCTGAAGGTCACTTTGTTTGGTGGAGAGGGGCAGGGAAAGAGGCAGATTTTCTGCCCCCCCCCCCCCACTCTGCACAGCCAGTATCTGAGCAGTGCAGAGGCCTGTTCACTAAGCACAAAGCTGTGGATTCTAGAAGCCTCTAAAGTGGCCCACTTGGGGGTTCAGTCTCTGAAGCTATGCTCCCCCTGAGTCTGGGGCTCTCTCTCCTCTGGGCCCTCCCACCTATCTGTTCTCTAAGATTGTGTTTGGCTCACCAGTGAGGCGGCATAAGCAAAGGGGCCTCTGACATGTGGGCATCACAGTCTCCACACAAGTGGGGGGCCATGCATAGGGTCACTGGGGCCATCCTTGATGGCTCCCACCCTTCTTTCCTATCATAGGGTAGGTTCCCAAAGAAACAGAAGATGGTGCCCAGTACCTGGAAGGCCAAGCTGACCCTCGGCCTCTGAAGTGGCAAAGATATACCCTCTCCCAAAGGCTCAGAGGCCTAGTCATTGGAAGTGTCCGAGACTCTCCTAGGAAAGCTGAAGTCCCTCATGGTTCAGGAAGGGCCCAGTACTTTCCAAGGGGCTCTCAGGAAGGGGTATGAGTGGCGGGGATACCCTCCATTCCCCCCCCCCCCCGGGAAAGCCTCAGCTGGGCTGAGAGAAACAGGCAGGGGAGCTCGAGCACCTGGTGAGATGGGTTTGACTTTTATAGAGGCCATATTTTCCAGATTCACCACCGCCTTCCATTTAACCTGTTAGGAAGCTGGCCCAGGAAATAGAGAAATGGAAATGCCACCAATCTAAGAAGAAAGAGGGAGGCAGAAGGAGAGAGAGAGAGAGAGAGAGAGAGAGAGAGAGAGAGAGAGAGAGAGAGAGAGTGAGAGAGACAGAGAAAGGGAGAGAAACAGACAAGAGAGCGAGAGACAGAGACAGACACAGAAACAGAGAAAGGGAAACATGAGAGAGAGCGAGAGAGAGACAGAGACACAGACAGACAGAGAAAGGAGGAGAAACAAAGAGGAGAGAGAGAGAGAGAGAGAGAGAGAGAGAGAGAGAGAGAGAGAGAGAGAGAGAAGGGGGCTGAGACTTGGAAGGACAGAGGACTTGCATCTGGCTGGCCACCCTTCCCAGCCAGTCCCCAAGGCCAGGGAGGTTCTGCATCTCTGGAGTCAGACACAACCAACAGCACCAGCTGCACCAGCCCTCCCCCTGCTGCTCTCTGCAGCCCTCCCTGAACACCCCTTCCCTGAGAGTCACCCTGCCCTGAGAGTCACAGGGACCTCAGAAACTTACCTACTTTGGGGGTGCAGTGTCCTGAGTTCCCAGGCTCCTGCAGACTCCCCAGGACTTGGGGCTGCTCAGGGCGGGTGGGAGGGCCGGCTGTGTCTCCGGCTCCCTCTGAGCTCCCAGCTTTCCCCTCGGAATTAGATAACAGGAAAACCAGATAAGAGAAGTGGTTCATTAATTCAGCCGGCGCTTTTTTTTTTTTTTTTTTTTTTTTTTTTGGTATGTGCACTAGTGGAAGGAAACTCAGCTAGGGAATAAAGCCCTGGTTGGATGTTTTTGGGAAACTCATGTTTGTGAGGTTCTAGAAAAGCTTCTGCAAGGCCCTGAGTGGGACAGGAAGTATCCTAGGAGGCACCCCAGCTTGTCTGTTTCCTAGGGTGCTGAGGCTCCCTGGGAGAGGGGAAGTGGACTTTCAGAGCAGGGGTGCTGGGCTCCTGGTGAGCTCAGAGGCCAGGAAGCTGCTTAGAGCTATCAGGGCCAGGAAGGGCTGGAGGCCATCTTGGATTCCAGATCAACTGGTTCCTAAGTGGGTAATAAAAAAGCCAAAGGACAGACTCATTTGCCCTGTCCTTGAGAGCTCTTGATAGTGGGAGTAACTTGGACCCACGGCTCCACTGGCCACTGCCCCCCACTATATCCAGTTCCAGAGCAACAGCAGGCATGAGGAGGGCCCAGGACCTTGGAGAGGCTGCTCTGAACAGCCTTCCTGGAAAGGGAGTTGAGCAGGATACCGCAGCCTAGGCGGTGGCGATATTTCTCTGCAGGAGAGAACAATACTTTTGTTTGTTTGTTTGTTTGTTTGTTTTTGGGCCATACCCAGTGGCGTTCAGGAGTTACTCCTGGCTCTGCGCTCAGAAATAGCTCCTGGCAGGCTCAGGGGACCATATGGGCACAGGGAATTGAAACCAGGTTGATCAGGGGTTGGCTGCACACAAGGCAAACTCCCTACAGTTGGAACTATCACTCCAGCCCCAGAACAATATATTGATTTCCAAACATAGGTCTGGAGCTGCAACAGCCAGACTGCAAACATGTGGCAGAGAAGGACCGAAACAGAGACAAGCGCCAGGAAACCAGGCCAACCTACGGGACAATGAAGAGATTCATCTCGGGTACTTTTACTTAAGAATATTTGTGGTGTGATGGATCAAGTGTCTATTCTTGTTATCTGCCTTGAGATTCTCTTGCTGCCAAATGACTTGTAGAAGTATGCCCCAGGAAGGTTTTCGTGTAAAACTCCCTGTGGTGTTAGATCATTAAAATTCCTGAAGAGTGAGGGCTAGGCCAGCTCAGAGCCACCTTCTGACTACTCTGCTCCTCTTTCGGCTTCCTCTCACCAGCTAGAAAGATTGGGGTGAAAAATTTACAGCAGACCCACCAGTCTTTAATCCTGGCTGTTTGGGCCCATACTCAGGATGTGCTAGGGTTGCTCCTGGCTCTGTGCTCAGGGAACTGAAGCAGGGTGAATGCAAGAATGGCCAGCGCCTTAGTCCCTGAGCTGATTCTCTGACTCTATTTTTATTATGTTATATTGGGTGGGGGTAGGGACCACACCTGATTCTGTGATCAGGGGATGTTCTGTGGTGCCAGCAGGATTGGGGTTCACACAGGCCAGTGTCTCCCCTTCTCATCATCTTCACTTTCTGACAGTCATATAGGAGGTGCATACTCATAGGGTTGTGACCAGGGTCAGCAGCCTGTCCCTAAGACTGGTGATTTGTCCAAACCAAAGGAGATATACCACTGATTCCTGGCTCCCAGGAACCCCCAAGAACCCCACTACAGACCAGCAAAGGTCCTGGTTCATACACAGCATATAGGGAACCCCCATGACTCCCCTACAGATAGGGAGAGGTACAGGTTCACACACAGCATCTTTTTTCCCTGACAGCTTCTGCTTTGTGTCACATCCTCAAGCCTCATTCTTGTTAAAGCCCAGAATGTCAGTATTTCCTTCTCTTTTTTTTTTTTTTTTTTTTTTTTTTTTTTTTTTGTGGTTTTTGGGTCACACCCGGCAGTGCTCAGGGGTTATTCCTGGCTCCAGGCTCAGAAATTGCTCCTGGCAGGCACGGGGGACCATATGGGATGCTGGGATTTGAACCGATGACCTCCTGCATGAAAGGCAAACGTCTTACCTCCATGCTATCTCTCCAGCCCCAGTATTTCCTTCTCTTGACTGACCTTTTAAAAGGTCAGAGCCATAGCACAGCAGGGAGTGTACTTGCCTTGCATGCAGCCAACCAGGGTTTGATCCCCGGCATCCCATAGACCCTGCCCCAAGGTTGCCAGGAGGAAGCCCTGACCACCACTGAGTGTGACTCCAAAACAAACAGAATCAAAATTGAACCCCCAGGGGCTGGAGCAATGGCACAACAATAGCGCATTTGCCTTGCATGCGGCCAACCTGAGACAGGCCCGGGTTCGATCCCCGGTAGCTCATTAGGTCTCCTGAGCTTGCCAGAAGTGATTTCTGAGCACAGAGCCAGGAATAACCCCTGGGTGCCACCAGGTGTGGCCAAACACCAACAAACAAACAAACAAATAAACAAACAAACAAATAAATAAATGACCCTCCAAAAACTGACCTCTCAAGAGAGGCTGTGTGTGAGGTGCTGGAGTCTCCTTTCAATGATTCTCAGTAGTCCAGCTGGTGGTCCAATAAATGCAAGGTCTTGAGGATGGGATGCTTCTCGGACCCTATGGTACAAGATTCCAGGGCCACTGCAGCAGTGTTTAGGGGACTGTCTCTCTGAAGGCTGAGTCGTATCCCATATGTGGATGGTCCCCACCTGCATTGCCTCTCCCACAATTCTCCAGGCCTTGAAAGGGGCTGTTGAGTCACACGGGCAGTTTTGCCTCTGAGTTTGGGAGGCACTGTCCAAAGTATATTGGAACTGGGGGGCCACACCCAGTGATGCTCAGGCTGACTTCTGGCTCTGATCTCAGGAATCACTCCTGGTGATACTTGGAGAACCATATGGGATTCTGGAAATGGAACCCAGGTTGGGCACATGCAAGGCAAGTACTCTGCCCTCTGGACTATCTCTCTGATTTCATGATAACAATCATTTTGTATCATAATATTTAATTTGTCTTTCTCAAGTTAAATGTTTATTCATATCTTTTTCACATTTAATTTTTTGTTTGCTTGTTTTTAGGTCACACTGTGTGATACTTGGCACTGTGTCCTTTGTCAGATATGTGATTTACAAACATTTTCACTAAGGCAAAGTTCTCAATTTTGATGAAGTGAAATGTATTGGCTTTTCTTTTGTCCATTGTGAATGGCCACTCCTGAAGATGTAGGGGTCTGGCAGTACCTGGGAGCCCCCAGGGCCACACCCATCAGTATTTATGGGTCTTTGCCATGTCAGGGATCATACTCAGGGCCTTTGCACATGCTAACCTTGTGCTCTACCACTTAAACCACATTCCTGGTTAAACTGTGTTCCGCTTTGAGGTAGTTCATATCACTTCTCTTTATCCTACTAATATCATCTCAATTCATATCATTTCTCTTTAGCCTACAATGTGGTGGGTTAGATGGAAGCTTAGATACTAAACCAGCTTTGTATTCTGGAATAAATCCCACCAGTCAGGGTGTTAAGTTCTTTTCACATAATGCTGTATTTTATTAGCTGATATTCTGTTCAGGACATTGTATCTGTATAAATAAAGGTTACTGGTCACAGAGTTCTTTTTGTGTATTTGTTTTAGGGGTTCACATTGGTGTAGTTTGGGGGACCATGTTCTACTGGGGCTTGAATCCAGGATTCCCAAATGAAAAAACATGCACTCCAGTCCTTTGAGATATTTCCCTAGATTCTTTATTTGATGTATTTTCTAGTCAAGTTTTGGAACTAGGGAAATAATAGTGTCAAAAATACTGTGGGGAATGTTCCCTGTATTACTTTGGTCTTGATGAGATTATATAGAATTGGTGTTTTCTGGCCCGAAGAGATAGCACAGAGGCGTTTGCCTTGCAAGCAGCTGATCCAGGACCAAAGGTGGTTGCTTCGAATCCCGGTGTCCCATATGGTCCCCTGTGCCTGCCAGGAGCTATTTCTGAGCAGACAGTCAGGAGTAACCCCTGAACATCACCGGGTGTGGCCCAAAAACCAAAAAAAAAAAAAAAAAAAAAAAAAAAAAGAATTGGTGTTTTCCACCCCAGCCTATATTTATAACATTTGCTAGAATTCTTCAGAGACTCATCTGGTCCTGGATTTTTCTTTTCTTTTGTTTTTTTTTTTTGGTTTGTTTTTAGAAAAAAAAATTTTTTGGAAGGCCACACACACGGCAGTGCTCAGGGATACTTCAGGCTCTGCACTCAGGAATTTTAGCAGGCTCAGGGCAACTATACAGGACTTGTAAGATTAAACCCACGTTGGCCACATGCAAGGCAAACACCATACCTGCTAGGAATGTTCCTAAAAGTTACAGGATTATCTAAATGCTTTGCTTTATATCAAATAAGTATGGTAGATTTATATCATCCAAGCTATGGACATTTGAACATAGCAGTCTCATTACCTTTTATGGTTGTGAGGTCTGGAATAATCGCTCCTGTTTTATATTATTTTAGAGAATATGATTTTATCTCTTTAAATTTTAGTTTTGTGAATTTTACTGATCTTGACAAAAATCAACTTTCATTTAATGATTTTACATACAATTGTTTTCTTTTTTGGGGGGGCACACCCATTAGATGCTCAGGGGTTATTCCTGGCTAAGCACTCAGAAATTGCTCCTGGCTTGGGGGGAACCATATGGGACGCTGGGGGATCGGACCACGGTCCTTCTTTGGCTAGCGCTTGCAAGGCAGACACCTTACCTCGAGCGCCACCTCTCCAGCCCCTATGATTTTATATACAATTGTTTTTCAATTTAACTGGTAGTTGCCTATATTAACTATTTTCGGGGCTGGAGAGATAACATGGAGGTAAGGCATTTGCCTTGCATTCAGAAGGATAGTGGTTCAAATCCCAGCATCCCTTATGGTCCCCCGAGCCTGCCAGGAGCGATTTCTGAGCATAGAGCCAGGAGTAACCCCTGAGAGCTGCTGGGTGTGACCCCCCCCAAAAAAACCAAAAACAAATAAATTGGGAGAACTATTTCCTTCCATATTATCTATTATCCTTCTTTCTTTGGATGTATTTTGCTTTTATTGTTTTCGTTCTTTGAGGTGCTCAGTCTTTGAACTCTGCTCTTAATGAAATTATTGTCTTATGGCTTGTCTTATGTTTTTGTTTTTGGTCACATCGGGCAGTGCTCGGGGATTACTCCTGGATCTATGCTCAGAAATTGCTCCTGATAGGCTCAGAGGACCATATGGGATGCAGGGATTCGAACCACCGACCTTCGGCATGCAAGGCCAATGCCTTACCTCCATGCTATCTCTTCGGCCCCTTATGACCTAGGATACAGTCTCTATATTGATTTCACAAACACTTTAAGAGGGAAAGATATTTATTTTTGTTGTTTTTGGGGTCACATCCAGCAGTGCTCAGGAGTTTCTCCTGGCTTGGTGCTCAGAAATCACTCCTGGCAGACTCAGGGGACCATATGGGATGCCAGGGAATAGGTGTGGCTCCCAAACCAACCCTCATCCCTCCCCAAAAGTTTCTTTCTAACACTACTTTAACTATGCCCCTCTGATATTCTTTGTTGTTTTGGGGCAACATCTGAAGATGCTCAGAGCTTACTCTTTCTTTTTTTTTTTTTTTTTGTTTTTGGGCCACACCTGGCGGTGCTCAGGGGTTACTCCTGGCTGTCTGCTCAGAAATAGCTCCTGGCAGGCACGGGGGACCATATGGGACACCGGGATTCGAACCAACCACCTTTGGTCCTGGATCGGCTGCTTGCAAGGCAAACGCCGCTGTGCTATCTCTCCGGGCCCAGCTTACTCTTTCTTCTGTGCTTAGGGATCACTCCTGGTGAGCTCAGGAGATCATGTGGTGGCTCTAGGGATTGAATTTAGGGTGGTTGGTGAGTACCTTAACTACTGCATTATCTCGCAAGGCCATGTCGCTCTAAATTTTTATATCGTATTTTCATTTTAGTTCAATTCAATATATTTGAAAATGTTCCTTAAGGAACATGTTCTCGTTAAGCCAGGGGTTATTTACAAGTGTGTTGTTTAGTTTCTAAGTATATAGAGATATTCTAGTTATTTTTTTCTTGCCATTGATTTCTTGTTTGGTTTCATTATGGTCAGAGATAGAAAAGATTTTTCTTTTGTATTTGTTGAAGCTTGTTTTGTGACCCAGAATATAGTCTCTATATTGATTTCACAAACACTTGAAGAGAAAAAAAATGTATTCATTTTTTGCTGTTTTGAAGTCACACCGGGCAATGCTCATGGGTTACTCCTGGCTCGGTGCTCAGAAATCACTCCTGAAGACTCAGGGAACCATATGGGATGCTGGGTATTGAACCCAGTTTGGCTACATGCAAGGCAAATACCCTACCCGCTGTGCTGACTGACGCCCTACTCACTGTGCTATCTATCGCTCTGGTCCCAAGAAATGTGTTCTACTGTTGGGTGGAGTGTTGATTATAACCCCATTAGTGGAAGTGTTTCTAATACTTTTGATTGTATACCTGTACTTTTTTTTTTTAGTGATACAAAAGTATTACCATATATATACATAACTTATCACTGTCTATGGTATCAGTATTTTATCAATTTGAGTGAAGTGTAGAAATCTGACTTCCCTTTATGTTACACTCTACTCTCTCTTCCTTAAGTATGACTAACCTAAATATTTCCTCTACTTGCACTCAAAACTATCCCAATGTTGACTGTTCTTTCAACTGTCAAGTATAACTTAAAAAACTCAAAGGAGAAGGAAATCTAATTTATTATCCTTTTTCCTACTCATGCTGTCTTTCTTCCTGATGTTCCTTGATTCATTGCTTTTGTGTGTGTGTGTGTGTGTGTGTGTGTGTGTGTGTGTGTGTGTGTGTGTGTGGTTTTTGGGTCACACCCGGCAGTGCTCAGGGGTTATTCCTGGCTCCAGGCTCAGAAATTGCTCCACAGGGGACCATATGGGGCTCCGGGATTCGAATGGATGACCTCCTGCATGAAAGGCAAACGCCTTACCTCCATGCTATCTCTCCGGCCCCTCATTGCTTTTTTTGGTTGTTTCTTCAGTTTTTTTTTTGAGACACAGCCACATCTAGCAATACTCAGGGGTCTCTACTGGTTGTGCTTAGGGGACCAGCTGATTCCTTATTTTATTTTTTTCTTTCTGTTTCTTTGTTTTTGTTTTAGTTTTTGTTTTTTTTTTTTTTTGGTTTTGGGGGCCACACCCTTTTGATGCTCAGGGGTTACTCCTGGCTAAGTGCTCAGAAATTGCCCCTGGCTTGGGGGGACCATATGGGACACCGGGGGATCAAACCGTGGTCCTTCCTTGGCTAGCACTTGCAAGGCAGACGCCTTACCTCTAGCGCCACCTCACTGGCCCCTTCTTTCTGTTTAAAGCACTTTCTTGTTGTTGTCTTTGTTGTTATTTTGTTTTTTGGGTTTTTTTTTGGGGGGGGTCACACCCAGCAGAGCTCAGGTTACTCCTGGCTCTGTGCTCAGAAATTGCTCCTGGCAGGCTCGGGGGACCATATGGGATGCAGGGATTTGAACCACCATCCATCCTGAGTCATTGTGTGCAAGGCAAATGCCCTACCCTATTGTCAGGCCCCTAAAGCACTTTTTATGGGGGGGGGGGGCTCACACCCAGCTGTGCTCAGGGGTTACTCCTGGCTCTACTCTCAGAAGTTGCTCCTGGCAGGAACAACGGATCATATGGGATGCCAGGCTTTGAACCACAGTTTGTTTGAATGAGCTGCTTGCATAAGGAAAATGCCCTACTGCTGTAAAGCACTTTCTTAAGCCATAATTTAATGTAAGTCTTCAGCCCTAAATAATTTTTATTTTCTTTCATCTGAGAATGACTTAATTTACCCTAATCCCTGATGAATATTTTTCTGAAAATATATAGAGCTCCAAGTTGACAGAACTTCATACATTCTGCTGGTTCTTTTCTTTAGTGTGTAAGAAAATTTCATGCCACTTCCTTTTGGTCTCCTATCTGCTGATATATTGAATTCTTTCCATAGTCTGCACTGCAATGATGGGGATGAAACAGGGAACCCCACTGCTGCTTTTCTAGTTGGCCATTTGTTGATTTCTGCCCAGAAGGCACCTAGGGACAGGGACAGTCCAGCTCAGACAGGGAAGGGAGCGGCCCTCACCATTGATGGGCCTTGAACCAGGACACGCAAACTCATTCTTATGAGTTAGTAGGGGATTATGTAGTTGGTGATAACTGTGCATCACCCAAAATCAGCATCTGTTCCAACCCATTTAAAAGCATGGCTGCCAGAGAGATGGTGCAAGAGTTAAGGCATTTATTTACCTTGCATACTGTAGACCTGGTTCAAATCCCTGGCAATCCAGCACATGCAGCTCCCAGCCCCAGAGCACCATCGGGTGTTGTCCCCAAACCAACTCACTCCTTGCCCAAAGCGATACAACTAGATAGCTAGGGACAAAGGTGGGAAGGCATGCAGAGGCTATAAATGAGAAAGAAAACTTCTTGTTGTAACTATTGGGCCACACCCAGAGGTGCTGTGCTGGACAATGAACCCCAAGCCCTGCCTGCAAAGCACATGCTTCAGCCCTTGGCTCCAGGTAAGGAGCAGCGCTAAAAGCCAGGGACAAAGGAGTGGCCTTATAGGTGGGGGGAACAGAGGCCTGAAGCAAAATACTGGCTCTGGATCTCTCTAGACTTCAAGTCCAGAGCTGGGCAAAGAACATGGCCCTGAAGTCCACCACCAGCAACTTCTTCAATGTCCCAAACCACAACCCAAAGGACTTCTGGTAACTACAGGGGACAGGGCTGGGGGACACAGCAGAAGCAGAAACTGTTCCTTGGGCCTTGACACTGCACTTACGAGGTGCAGGGCTGGGCAGCCTGGGGACACAGGGCAGGGAGAGTATGGCCCGAGTACCATGCAGGAACACCCGGCAGCTGTGGTACAGGGAGCAGCCTAGCTTTGAGAGGCAGCATGGCATCCCAGAAACTTAAGTCACTGCATGACTCCATGGCTGCTGAAGCCCTCACCACTTGTTCCAACCAGGTCTCACAAAATGATCACATTCTGGCGATGGATCAGATCTCGAGACATGATCCAGTTCTGGCCTATGTGACTGCATGTCTTAGCTGATTGGAACACTTCCGCCCATGTGCTTCCTGCGTTTGATGCTCTGTGGCACCTGCTGGCCCAGGAGGTCACCGGAGTGGAGCCCAGTGACCCAACCCTCTGCCCAGTGTTCTTTGGAAAAATCTCGGATGTATGAACAGAATTCAGGTCCGCCGCTGCTGTTCCTTAGCTCGGTACTCCTGGATTTTGGGGGTGCTGCACAGGATGGAAGATGCTTGCACAGTAAATGTTCAGAGAAGCGACAGTCTGCACAATGAAGGACAGGCAGGGAATGCAAGAGAGCAGAAAAGGGTCCACAGTCACAGGAGGGTTTTTATTTATTTATTTTTTTGGATTTGGGGTCACACCCGGTGGTGCTCAGGGGTTGCTTCTGGCTCTGTGCTCAGAAATTGCTCCTGGTAGGTTCCAGGGACTATATGAGATGTCAAAGATTGAACCCAGTTTGGTCCCAGGTCGGCAGTGTGCAAGGCAAGCACCCTACCACTGTGCTATCGCTCTGGCCTCAGTTGACTTTTCTTGATCTAAGTCTTGTTCATTTCAGTTGCCTTTATGCTGTAACAAATATATGAAGTGTGTGTGTGTGTGTGTGTGTGTGTGTGTGTGTGTGTGTGTGTGTCTACTAAGGGGGCAGGCCTAGGTGGTGGGTGGAAAACTGGAGATATTGGTGGGAGTAAGGTCACATTGATGTTGGAACATGTAAAGCATGAAACAACTGTACCATTATAAACAACTTGGCAAATCACAGTGTTATAATACTTTTATTTACTGGGGGTTCATCCTGTGTTAGCCTTGTGCAAGGCAAACGCTCTACAGCTGTGCTATCGCTCCGGCCCTTATTTATTTACTTTTCATTTATTTATTTTTAGCTTTTGGGCCATACGTGGCGATACTCAAGGCTAACTCCTGGCTCTGCACTCAGAAATTGCTCCTGGCAGGCCCACTGACCATATGGGATGCTAGGAATTGAACCTGGATTCATCCTGGGTTGGCTGCATACAAGGCAAATCCCCTACCACTTTGTTATCACTCCAGTCCCTATAATACACGTTTTTTTTTTTTTTTTTTTTTTTTTTTTTGGTTTTTGGGTCACACCCAGCAGTGCTCAGAGGTTACTCCTGGCTGTCTACTCAGAAATAGCTTCTGGCAGGCACGGGGGACCATATGGGACACCGGGATTCGAACCAACCACCTTTGGTCCTGGATCGGCTGCTTGCAAGGCAAATGCCACTGTGCTATCTCTCCGGGCCCATAATACACGTTTTAAATGAAAATGGAAGAGAAAGTGGAGATATGAAAGCAATCATTCTAGAATCAGGACTGACAATAAGTGGTGAAGGACAGAAAGAAAAGACAATGGCAGAATTTAAGAAAAGAGTTTTCCATGGCATAAAGGAAAGAAAGTGGTTATTTTATTGATGTTCAACAACTGTATTTGAATGTCAGTCTGTTTTAGGGCTGCAGAGATAGTACAGATGTTAGTTAGTTGCTTCACTAAGCAACTGACTTCTGTTCAAATCCCCGGTGCAGCAGATGGCCCCTGAGCACCACCAGGGGTCACTCCTGAGCACAGAGGTAGGAATAGTCTCTAGTAAGCACTACTGGGTATGTCTTCCAAAATGTTAGTTTGCACTAATCGAATTTTATAAGTAAAGTCAGTTTTGCTATACTTAAATAATACATGCAGGACAATAAAAACAATATTTAAGAATAGGTCATTTTAGCTCCTTCCACGCCTCTCCCTCCATTGGCCCCTCTCTCTCTATCTCCTCACTCTTTCTCTCCCTGACTCTACTCTCTTCACCCCCTCCTTTCTTTCTCCTTTCTTGCATCCTCCATTTCTCACTCTCTCACTCACTCATTCACTCACTGACTGACTCACTCACTCACTGACTCACTGACTCACTCACACCCCCTCCATTCCCAGGCTCTCCTTCCAGAAAAGGAAAAAGAAAAGAAAAAAACAAAACAAAAAATTAAGAATAGGCCACTTTAAATAAATAAGATTTTAAAAATATACTAGGCCCCAGAAAAGTGGAATTTAATTTAAAAAATCAAATAATAATTCATTTAAATTACCATTAAGAATTTCTAATTGGGAGAGATAGCACAGTAGTAGGGCATTTGCCTTGCACACAGCTCACCCAGGATGGACCTCAGTTCAATACCCAGTGTCCATATGGTTCCCCAAGCCAGTAGCAACTTCTGAGAGCATAGCCAGGAGTAACCTCTGAGTGTCACTGGGTGTGCCCCCTCAAAAACAAAATAAATAAATTCTTAACTGGAGTAAAAATTATGAAGAGATTTTCATAAATTTCTCAAAATTATGAACAAGAAAATAATATATGATTGAAGAATTCCTTTTAAAAAATGACTATTGAGGTCACAGTGGTTAGGGCTTTGTATGTGGCAGACTTGGACTCAATCCTCAGTACCCCACACGGTCCCCATGTACTGTCAGGAGTGAGCCCTAAGTGCAAACCCTGAGAATTGCTGGGTGTGCAAAACTCCGGCTTGCAAAAAAAATGATTTGATGGTTTTTCCCACAGTATAAAAATTATGTTGGGGGCCGGGCGGTGGCGCTAGAGGTAAGGTGCCTGCCTTGCCTGCGCTAGCCTTGGACGGACCGCGGTTCGATCCCCCGGCATCCCATATGGTCCCCCAAGCCAGGAGCAACTTCTGAGCGAATAGCCAGGAGTAACCCCTGACCGTTACCGGGTGTGGCCCAAAAACCAAAAAAAAAAAAAAAAATTATGTTGAAGGCCCGGAAAGATAGCACAGTGATGTTTGCCTTGCAAGCAGCTGATTCAGAACCAAAGGTGGTTGGTTCGAATCCCGGTGTCCCATATGGTCTCCCGTGCCTGCCAGGAACTATTTCTGAGCAGCCAGCCAGGAGTAACCCCTGAGCACCGCCAGGTGTGGCCCAAAAACCAAAAAAATATATATATGTTGAAAACATTTAACTCAGACATGCTTAAAGTATGATGTGTTGTTTGTCTGAAATTGAATTGATTTTTTTTTTTTCTTAATTTGGCAGCTCTTGACCTGAAGAGCTGGCTGTGTATATTCAGGGGTTAAGAATAGGTGGGGGCATGGGGCTGGCAAGGTGATGCTAGAGATAAGGTTTCTGCTTGCAAGAAAAGGACCGAGGTTCTATCCCCCAGCGTCCCATATGGTCCCCCCCAAGCCAGGGGCAATTTCTGAGTGCTTAGCCAGGAGTAACCCCTGAGCATCAAACAGGTGTGTCCCGAAAAACAAAAACAAAACCAAAAACAAACAAACAAAAAGAATAGGTGGGGCAAAGAAAGCCTCTTCAACAAGTTGTGTTGGGACAATTGGTCAGCCACATGCAAAAAAGCGAACTCAGACCTCCATCTAACACCATGCACAAAGGTCAAATCTACATGGATTAAAGACCGTGATATCAGACCCAAAACCATAAGGTATATAGAACAACACATAGGTAAAACACTCCATGACATTGAGGCCAAAGGCATCTTCAAGGAGGAAACAGCACTGTCCAAACAAGTGAAAGCAGAGATAAACAGATGAGACTATAGTAAGCTGAGAAGCTCCTGCACCTCAAAGGAAATAGTGGCAAGGATACAAAGAACACCCAAAGAATGGGAGAAATATTCACCTAATACCCATCAGATAAGGTAATGACAAAACTTAACAAGAAAAATCATCTAACCCCATCACAAAATGGGGAGAAGAAATGAACAGACACTTCCTCAAAGAAGAAATAAAATGGCCAAAAGGCACATGAAAAAATGCTCCACATCACTAATTATCAGGGAGATGCAAACCAAAACATCAATGAGGTACCATCTCATGCCTCAGAGAATGGCACACATCACAAAGAACAAGAACAATCAGTACTGGAGGGGATGTGGAGTGAAAGGAACTCTCATTTACTGCTGGTGGGAATTACATCTAGTCCAGCCTTTATGGAAATCAATATGGAGATTCCTCAAAAACTGGAAATCGAGCTCCCATAAGATCCAGCTATACCACTCCTAGGGATATACCCTAGGAACAAAAAAACACAATACAAAATGCTTCTGCACACCTATATTCATTGCAGCATTATTTATAATATCCAGAATCTGTAAACAGCCCAGATGCCTGACAACAAGCTAAAAGAACTGTGGTACATATACATAATGGAATAGTATACAGCTGTCAGGAGGGATGATGCCATGAAATTTTCCTATACATGGATGAACATGAAAACTATTATGCTGAGTAAAATAAGTCAGAGTAAGAGAGATAAACATAGAACAGTTAACTCATCTATGGGATTTAAGAAAAATAAAAGACGGGGCCTGGCGGTGGCGCTAAAGGTAAGGTGCCTGCCTTGCCTGCGCTAGCCTTGGACGGACCTCGGTTCGATCCCCCGGTGTCCCATATGGTCCCCCAAGCCAGGAGCAACTTCTGAGCACATAGCCAGGAGTAACCCCTGAGCGTTACGGGGTGTGGCCCAAAAACCAAAAAAAAAAAAAAAAAAAAAGAAAAAAAAAAGAAAAATAAAAGACATTATTGTAATAATGACCAGAGACAATAGATGAGGGTTGGAAGGACTGGCTCAAGATATGAAGCTCACCATGATGAGTGCAGTTAGAGAAATAACTACAACAACAACTATCATGACAATGGTAATGAGTGAGAGAAGTAGAATGCCTCTCTCAAATACCGGCAAGGGATGGGGGAGGAGGGAGATGAAGGGCATTGGTGGTAGAAATGTTGCACAGGTGAAGTCTTTTTATAACTGAATCCCAGCTACAAACATGTTTGTAATTATGGTGCTTAAATAAATATATTATTAAAATTTTGAAGAAATAATAGAGGACACACAAAAAATTTTAATAAAAAATTAGAAAAAATTAAGAAGTAGGAAAGGGCCAGATTGATAGCACAGCCAGGAGGGCATTTGCCCATACATGGCCAACCCAGGTTTGATTCCCATATCCCATATGATCTCGCAAGCTTGCCCGAAATGATTTTTGAGCACAGAACCAGGAGTAACTTCTGAATACTGCTGGGTGTAGCTCTAACCTACCCAAAAAGAATGGGTAGGTAGATGTTAATGGGATGGTGTATGAATATGGGTCCTTGTCCAAAATTCATGTACCTTGAACACATGCTATTTCAGAGTTTGGGGTGCCCATTAGGAGAATCTTGGGTTGAGCACTTATTTGGGTTATGAGAAAGTCATAAGTACAACAGAGTGTTTTAGGCACTAGGCCTGCCTGCTACACTTTTGATCCTCATCCTTCTTTTTTTTTTTTTTTTTTTTTTTTTTTTTTGGTTTTTGGGCCACACCCGTTTGACGCTCAGGGGTTACTCCTGGCTATGTGCTCAGAAATCGCCCCTGGCTTGGGGGGACCATATGGGATGCCGGGGGATCGAACCGCGGTCCTTCCTTGGCTAGCGCTTGCAAGGCAGACACCTTACCTCCAGCGCCACCTACCCGGCCCCGATCCTCATCCTTCTTAATTTTTGCTTCCAGTGGCTCAGCTCCACAGTTTCACCATGTGTCAAGCCCCTTGCACCAAGTTGACCTGACTAGATGCCAGTGGTCAAGTCCATAAGCCAATGGGTGGAGCTCTAGGCTGGAGGGAAGAAGACAGAGCAAGGCTGAGACAGTGTGTCTGGGAATCACGCCCCCACCCCCATGAAAGGTGGCTGAACTCTGTTACTTGCTCCATGTCACTGCTCCCAGTCATTGTTCCTGGCAGGGAGGGCACCCCTCCATCCCCAAAACTTGCTGCCATGGAACTATTTGCCTCCTACCTCCACCTTCTTTGGAAAGGAAAAGCACATCAATGTAGATATGCAAGGTCATGGTTGCATGATGCATCTGAAAAGATACTGCGGATATAAAGCTTATGACACTGGACCTAGGGTTTATAAGAGTGGGGGCAGGAGGGCCTCACTTTATCTATTCGATGGGTGGTATAGCTTCATAAAAAATTTCCACCAAGAAAATGAATGCATCATTAATTGGCTAGTCAGAGTAATAATATTATGTCAAATTTACAGGTAAAATTTGGGCCCAAACAATTATTTCATTCATTTGTCAGGCTGCTTTGGGCCAAAGAGATAGTGCAGGGGGTGAATTGCTGGCCCTGTGCAAAGTCATCCTGAGTTTGAATCCCTGTCACTACAGATGGTCTCCTACACACTGCCAGGAGTGATCCCTGAGCATAGAGACCTGAAGTACACTGTAAACACCTCTGGATCTACACCCCTTCTTTGCCCACCACCTACCTCTTGGCACAGCTGGCACCCAAGGATGGGGTTCCTGTGTATACCTTTATGGGGTTGAACATTTCATCACGGCCTGTCTACACAAGGCTAAGAATTGCAGGTAGGAGGGTGGAGTCCACTAGGCTCATCTTTCCTGCCAGTCCATGCAAAGGAAGGAGACGGCTGACTTGTTTGTTTAGTTTTGAATGAGGAAAATGAGACGCTGCAAGCCAGTTCTCTCTGGGTCCTTTCCAGGTCCAATCTGCGACTATCAGGAGGCACATCGTAAATAACAATCACCTGGGCATAATTCTCTGTAAATCTGTATTTAATCCACCAGCCTTCCTGTGTTGATCTCACTTGGCATAATGCAGCCCATTCATCTTCATCACCCATATGTGGTGGTCCACGGACGTTTCCCTTCCATGTGTGGAGAAACTGAGTCCAGAGTGTGGTGTGATTTACAGCAGCACCAGGCCCTTATCATGGAGCCTGGGGTGTAGCGCGCCTGTATTGGGGGTGATGGATAACAGGCTAGATCTCAGCAGGGCGGACACCGTGGGTGAGCGGGGCCTGGTTACTAAGAAGATCCATCATTCCCCTCCCTCCTTGGCACCGTTTCTCTGTGGCATATTTGTAAACGCATTTCTGGATGGTGTTATTTGGGGCATGTGTGTGAATGGGCCCTTGAAGCCAACATACACACAGAGTACATGTGCCCAATTATACAGACATATGCAGAACACACATATAATCGTATAGATACATTACATGTGCCCCAAATTATACAAGCACATGCAGAACACATGTCTGATCATGCAGACACACACACAGATTATACATAGACAAATACCACACACACATCCGACACACACACAGACCATTTGATCACACCTGAAGGAAGCCTGCCGCAGGATCTGGAGATAAGACCCCGTATCGGACAGGTAACACCCAATTACAGCCCAGCAGTGTTGACTTACACTAGTTCTTATCGAGGAGGGGGGGATCAGGGATTCGTGTAAATCAGAAAAGAGTTTGATGGATTTTCTTTCCTCCTAGGCTGCAGCCAGGGGACAGGTTTGGTCAAACAAAATATATATCCCCCTTATCTTGCCGGACAACCCATGCAGGGCCCGTCTCTCTCCTCTCCTCCAAGCCTATAAAAACTCACCTTATCTCTAGTGTGTGAGATCCTGGTCTCCAGGGCCGATGCTCAAATCACTTCAGCTACGTGGGCGCAGGCCCCGGCGGCAGACAAATGACCTTCCCTTATCTCAGGGGGGCTCTCCCATAAATGTCTTCTCTGCAGAGGCCTGTTTAGACTATCCTGGAGAGGAACAGGTACCTTACTTGATGCAGGGAAGTTGTTAAGATGTGGGAGACATAAGAAGAGTCCGGTTGTTTTGTGAGGTTCAAGGGCACGGCAGGACAGAACTCAGCAGAGCCTGAAACAAGAGGCGTCGAGCCAGGGCCTATCCTGGATTCTCCCCTTCCCCACAGTACCCCAGAGCTAGCCACTCTGAGGTGGTAGGGAGCAGCGCAGTGGCAGGAGTTGCCTGCTCAGTTCCCAGGGAGACCCAGGGAGGTAGAGAACACTCTCAGTTCTAGCTCTGCTGGCTTTGGGTTTGTAGCATCTCAGCTAGTCATCAGGAAATTCTGGGGGTGCTCCACATCCCTCAGACCAGCAGTCTGAGGTAACAATTTAGAGTCACCTCAACTTTCCTGCACTGAGAGCACCCCCCCCCCCGAAAAAGACCAAGTGGAACCCTGGAAGTCTCCCTCCGCTCAGCCCTCAGCCTCATATAGTGCATGGGAGTCTCTTTCTATGAGCTTCTGGAATCCTGGCCATTTCCTGGGCCCTTCTTTAAGCCATGGTGTGTGTGAGGAGCCATGGGATTCGAGTCAGTACCAGAGGTGATAGGATTAAAGCAGAGCCAGAGAGCCTAAGCAGTGGCGCTAGAGGTAAGGCATCTGCCTTGCAAGCGCTAGCGTAGGACGGACCTTGGTTGGATCCCCGGCATCAAATATGGTCCCCCAAGCCAGAAGCAATTTCTATTGGGGGGGGGGTCACACCCAGCAGCGCTCAGGGGTTTCTCCTGGCTCTATGCTCTGAAATCGCTCCTGGTAGGCTCGAGTGGGGGGGAGGGGAGGGGAGAACCATATGGGATGCTGGAATTCGAACCACCAACCTTCTGCATGCAAGGCAACCGCTTTACCTTCATGCTATCTCTCCGGCCCCCAGAAGCTATTTCTGAGTGCATAGCCAGGAGTAATACCTAAGCGTCAATGGGTGTGGCCCAAAAACAAACAAACAAACAAACAAGCAAAGCCAGAGAGATGTGTCCTAAAGCACATTGGAGATCTTCTAGAAGCCAGAAAGACAGGGGAGATAACATCCTGTCTGGTGTCCTCCTGATGTAGGTGAAAGGTAACATTTTCACTTCTGAACTTGGGCATTGGGTCCCCTCCCAGCTGCTCTGGGCAAGGGAGTGCCTCTGTCCATTGGTCCCGCCTTTCTGATCCTCTGCTTTTCCACAGCCTTAAAGCAGGCAAGCAGGGAGCTGGCAGGGCGGCAGTGCCAAGACAAACAGCAGAGGCCTTGGGGATGTGGCACCCTCAGTCTAAAGGTGCTCATGACGCAACTGCTTCTGGGTGTTCCCAGGAGGTCATGGTACAGCTGTGCCCATGGTCCAGCCAGCCAAGGCCCAGAACCAGGTAGGAGCCTCCAGAATTCACAGACCAGCAGGAGGAGGAAGCTTCCTTGATGCTTCCTTCTAGATGCTTCCTTGGGGAGCCCACGCAGGGAGATCCAAGGATGGTCCTTCATGCCTTTGGCTTTTGTGGAGAAGCAGTTCCCAAATAATGCAACAGAAAAAGAGGAGCATGCGTGAGCATCAAATGGGCGGTTGGTATCACGCAAGAGTTGACCTGCAGTGGTCTCTGCCTAGTGTGTCTGTGAGCAAAAAAGGCTCATGGTGGCTGGTGGGCAGGAGTGAGGGATTACCAGGACCCCAGATCCCCCAGCAGAGCAGCCCTAGATGGAGCCCTATGTGTGAGGCCACTGAAGTTTCCTCAAACTTCACCATGGGAGGCTTTGAGACTGCTCTGGTCTGTGAAAACACTGAGGCCCCAAAGCCGATCTTGTGCCACACACTGAGCCCGAAGCCTCTAGAGAAATCAGCTTGGGGGCCCAGAGAGATAGCACAGCGGCGTTTGCCTTGCAAGCTGCCGATCCAGGACCAAAGGTGGTTCGTTCGAATCCCGGTGTCCCATATGGTCCCCCGTGCCTGCCAGGAGCTATTTCTGAACAGACAGCCAGGAGTAACCCCTGAGCATCAAATGGGTGTGGCCCCCCAAAACAAAACAAACAAACAAAAAAAAAACACCAGGATTTATTGGGGCCGAAGCAATAGTGAGCAGTCGGTGGTTTGCCTTGCACATGGTTGACCCAGGACAGATTGAGGTTCTATTCCCCAGATATGGTCTCCCAAGTCAGAAGCAATTTCTGAGCACATAGCCAGGAGTAACCCCTGAACGTCACTGGGTGTGACTCAAAAACCAAAATAAATAAATAAATAAATAAAATAGGATTTATTTCATAAATTGATTTAGGGAAAATAAAAGTGGGCCGGAGGGCCGGGAGAGATAGCACAGCGGCGTTTGCCTTGCAAGCAGCCGATCCAGGACCAAAGGTGGTTGGTTCGAATCCCGGTGTCCCATATGGTCCCCCGTGCCTGCCAGGAGTGATTTCTGAGCAGACAGCTAGGAGTAACCCCTGAGCACTGCCGGGTGTGACCCAAAAAAAAAAAAAAAAAGACTGCAGCTGGGATTAAGATTTGGGAGCTGGGGGCCTGGAGAGATAGCACAGCGGTGTTTGCCTTGCAAGCAGCCGATCCAGGACCAAAGGTGGTTGGTTTGAATCCCGGTGTCCCATATGGTCCCCCTGTGCCTGCCAGGAGCTATTTCTGAACAGACAGCCAGAAATAACCCCTGAGCACTGCCGGGTGTGGCCCAAAAACCAAAAAAAAAAAAAAAAAAAAAAAAAGGAAGAAGAAAAAAAAGAAATCAGCTTGATAAAAAGAAAAATTGGGGTGCTAGGGGCTAGGGAGTACTTGGGGGGGTCAGTGCTGAAGAGAATTTGCTCTTTGGGAAGATGCAGTTCTGGGGACAGATGTGGGGGGGATGGTTATCCAGCTTCTAAATGTACTTTATTATTATAATTATTTTTGGTTTTGTTTCTGTGCCACAAACAACAGTGCTCATGACTGACTCCTAGCTCTGTGCTCAAGAATTACTTCTGACCTGTTTGGGGGACCTTATGGAATGATTTGAATGTATGCAAGGCAAACACCCTCCCGGCAATGCTCTCGCTCAGGGCCCATGAATGTCTTTACATCCCTGCCCTGTATACCCCATCATAAGTTGCATTTTTTTTCTTCGTTGGTTTTGGGACCATGCCTGCTGGTGCTCAGGGCTTACCCTATCTCTGTGCTCAAAGATCACTCTTGGAGGTCTCAGGGGACCATATTAGATGCTGGGGTTTGAACCTGGGTTGGACCTGTGCAAGGTGAGTGCCTTCCTATTGAATTATTTCTTCTACCCCCAGCAGTAATGTTTTGTGCTCTGCACATTTGAACAAGGAAAATGTGTGGAGGGCTTGGCCATACCCAGGCCTGGGCCAGCTGCGACTCAGGCCAGACTGTCATATTTGGTTGGGGTGAAGATGGACCAAATGCACCCAGTTCTGCATGGCCTTTTCCTGAGAGGGGCCTGCCTCCTAGGGTATGAGGGAGTCTGACCATCAGTCACTGTGCTCTGCCCCCATTCCCAGTGCAGTCAGCAGCAATAGTCACCTGGGAAATGGGGTGTTGGTCCTGGACTCAGGGTCTGCCCAGCTGCTCTTGGCAGAGAGTTGGCCTTCCTGTAGCCTATTTTCCTCTCCGAGGGACTTGGTGTCCCCTGCCCTCAGGGCTGTGGCTTCTACCACAAAAAAGCTACACACACAGAGTTGGGGACTTGCACAGTCAGGGTTCGGCCCTGCTACTTGGTCTCTCTCTCTCTTTTATCTTATTTTATTTTATTTTTGGATTTTCGGGCCACACCCAGTGACACTCAGGTAACACACAGGGGTTATTTCTGGCTCTGCACTCGGGAATCACTCCTGACAGGCTCAGTGGACCCGATGGGATGCTGGGAATTGAACTTGGGTTGGCTGAATACCAGGCAAATGCCCTCCTTGCTGTGCTATCATTCTGGCTCCAAGGTTCCCCCTTTTAGTGGTCTGTGTTTGAGTCCATCAGACCACGGCGATATAATTTCAGCCTGGGGATCGACCACACAGAGCTTGAGAGACTGGAAGGCTGGTCGTATACATTTTCGGTCTGGATGTAGTAGGATCACTATGTTGGGGTTTGGGTGAGGTCTCTCTCCCAAAGTTACCCTCCACTCACCACTTCCAAAAGTTGTGGGTTGGGATTTGAGTTGCAATACAGATTAAGGGTGTGCAGAGGTACCAAGACTTTGATAAGATCATCTAGGAAAGACACAGAAAGCTCCTTTCCTTCCCCCAGATTGGGGCTCTTTACTCTAGGAATTATGGGAGTCAGAGGTGGGAAAAGGAGGGTGAGAAATCCCAGGTTTATCTTCTCTAAGTAGAGAAAGAGGCTCGTAGCCGAGTCAGAAGTCCTTGGGCAGAAGCATTAGTCTCCACCTCTATGCAATGGGTGTGTGAGTATCTTTGCAGCTGGGACCCACATCTTGGCTTCTCCAGGGCCAGGGAACCACGTTTTCCTGCCAGAGGTCAGGAAATATTTATAAGATCATTCTCTGGCCACCAAGTGCAGGCAAGAAACTTCTAGACTGTCCTCCCTGCTGCCTTGCCCCCACCCTGTGTCTTGCAGCAGTACCAGTTTGTGCCCACACTCTGCAGCTGACCTGCCAATTTGGGAACAAGGAGGGGACACCCATGGTGGGCAGTGAGGTGCATTCATAGGTCTTTTCCAGGTTCTAAGGCAGCCAACACAGAGAATCCAGAGCAGCCCAGAGCAGGTGCTTCTGCAGGCTGAGTCTTCCTCAGATGCTGTGGGGACAGGGCTGCTGTGTGTCCTCCATGCTATGTGCCCTGAACTGGGCAGAGCCTCCCAGGCCTGCTAAATTGGAAGGACCAGGAAGAGGTCAGTTGGGAGCCTCAGTTCACCCATGGCTGAGTGGGCTTACTTGCGTCGGGGGCAGATTGTGGGCTGTAGACATTTGGGTTTCCCACTTCAGACCCCGGGTGCCAGCCTGAGTTACACAGAAGAGATCCCTGTGGGCTAGAACACAGGCCAGGACATGTATGCAAATGCACATGTGCAGATGGAGGTACATGTGAACACTCACGCAGACAACACATGCAAACACACAGAGATACATGTAGGCACCAATTTGTGTAGCATAGATATTTGCAGACACACCATGTAGGTATGTTTGTAGATACATGTGTAGGAAAGAGTATATATACTACACACATGTGTGCAGACACATCTATGTGAAGTGCATGAATATGCAGGTGTGCTCCTGATTCTGTGTGCTCATGTGATCACGAGCATCTTCCTAGGGTGCTCAGAGATGAATACATGGAGGCTGCTGCACTGGGGTCCCCCTTGGAGACCAGGAGGCTGCAGAAGCTGACACGGGCATGGGCAGTTGTGTGTTCAGGGCCCTGTGAGGTTCCACCCCAGCTGGGTCCCTTCCTCCTGGCTCTGGGGTTGCCTAGATGGGGCTTCACAGTGTCCCCCAGGTCAGGAGTTGCCACTGCAGGGCCTGGAGAAGGCCAGCTTGGACTGAGGGAGCTGCCCCTAAGCTGTTTATTGCTGCTGGAATTACTGGGTAAATATTGACCCGAGGCCCTGAGCTACCTGACATTTCCACAGGCCCCTCTCCAGGGTGCTTTGGGCTCTGCCAGCCAGTGATGGGCCTCAGAACCAAGTCTCTGTCCAGATAGGGGAAAGGGGATGACCTTATGGCTTACAGCAAACAGCAGACAACAGCTTCTGCTTTCGAGGTCCTAGACACAGCTGTGTCCTGTGGAGCCCTGAGGACTCTGTCCAGAGGCTCCCAAACTCCTGGATGTGCACAGTAGAACCCAGAGTTCAGTTCACCTGAGGTGGAGGAGGGGACTCCATGGGGTACAAGCAGACTGGACACAGAAGCTGTTGGGAGCCAGTGGTATATTGGCCCATGGGACAGACCTTGTCTCCCAGCCTCGTCCCCCAATCCACCCCTCCAGCCTCTGTCCTTTCTCCGGAATTGCTCTGCCTAACACCCACTGTGCCTGATTTCGCTGGTTTCCCTCACATCTGGTGGCCCACAGTGTCCTCAACACTGTCTCCTCCCCTTGCTCAGGTGTGACACTGGACTGGGGATCTTTTCCTCTGGAGCCTGTTCTGAGGCCTCCTTCCCAGGGTGAGCCCCTCTGTAGACACCCCACTGCCTCATCTCTAAGAAGGGGGTCACAGGATCACTCTAACATCTAAGAAATACGGTAAACAAAATGGTGCCACAAGGTCTGGACTGTCGCACAGGGCTGAGCTCTGTGTTGACCCAGTACGAGGTTGCCAAAAGCTTCTTCCCTTGTGATGGTCACTGGATTGCAATGCCTACCCTGGCAGCATCTTAGTACAAACCCCGAGAGGATAACTCCCCCAGGACTTCTATGAATCATGAGGTGAGACGGTGAGACACATGACACCCCGTCTTCCTGGAGTCATACCAACAACCCTATTCTGGACACTGGAGCAATGCGTGAGTCCCTATCCATTACGGATTCAGCCCATGCCAGTGTTATTCACTTTATCTACTAAATGAGGTGCCCTGGGCTTGAGCATGTAGCCCCATGGGGCTATGTCTGTACAAGGCCGGGTTCTTCCCCTGGCACCACACAGCCCCCCCAATACTACTGAGTATAAACTTCCTCCAGCCAGTACCAATTAAGCTGGGAATAGCCCTGAGTACCACCAGGTGTACCCCAAAACAAAACCAAACAAGAAAAATCTGACACCTAGGCAGGAGAGATAGCACCGTTGGGAGGGCATTTGCCTTTCACAAAGCTAATCTAAGTTTGATCACGGCATCCCATCAGGTTCCCTGAGTCTGCTAGGAGTGATTTCTGAGTGCGGAGTCAGGAGTAACCCCCGAGCACTGCCGGGTGTGGCCCCCATATAAAAGCAAAATAAAAAAAATATGACCCCCCACTGGATGCCCTTGGCCTAGGTGTGTGTAGATCTCTTTGGGGTTGTCCCTCTGGCAAATGAGGCACTCAAAGTCAGACCCCATGATCAAATGCTGAGCAAGGATCCCCAGTGTCCTTTCCTGCAATGCAGAGTTCTGGGGGGGACTCTGCAGTACCAGTAACCTCTTCCTACGGCCCCTCACCCCATCTCTTTCTCACGCCCTTTTGGTGAGTTCTGACCCTCAGACATACCTTAGCAATAAGCCTGCATGGCAATTTTTTGGATTTAGTTTGGGGCCACACCTGGCTGGCTCAGGGCTTGCTCCCAGTTCTGCCTCAGGGATCACTCCTGGAGGTGCAAAGTGAGTGCCCTACTCACTGTCCAATCTCCCCCGCCCCTGGTCAGGTTGTCCCGACACCTTCCATTCAATATCTCCCTCTAGTCATTGTTGCCCACTGCCTCCTACTTGTCTGCAGCTGGACCTCTCATTCTACTGTCCCCATTTTGTGGGGCCTCTGAGCTCCTGCCCTGTGAGACCCCAGCGCCTGTTCTCTTCCCTCGGGCTGGCCCCAAAGAGCTCTCCCCAAGGGGTACAAGATCCTCCTTCTGTTACCAGCGCCCTATTCCTGATGGCTGCTTGTTTTCTCCCCAGTTGTCTGACCAGCTGTTTCATCTCTTACGAAACATGGGCGGGGAGGAGCAGCCTCCAGGTCCCACAGATGCTGTGGCTCTCACAGAATGCAGGCGCATATGTGAAGGCTTCTGTACTGGCCCCTCTCTCCAAAACGTTGGCAAAGAGGACCAAAAAGAGAGCTTCTGTGGAAATTATTTATTTAGTATTAATGGGGCAAAGTGAGATCTTGGCGAGACATTTCAAGTAAACAGGCTCCTTCCACATGGAGTGTTTACAGCCAGAGACTTCTAGTGACCTCAGAGCTTTCCCAAGAGCCAAAGCCAGAGAAGTCGTATTTCTAGAACTTTGCTGGATTTCACCCACCGCTCCACCCCTGCGTTTAATCCCAAACACAACACTTAAGGGAGTGTCCACAGGCTGGGCTGGGGTGATGGATGAGGCTGGGAGGCCGGTGCAGAGGCTGTTGTGGTGATAAATGGGGCCCTAGATGGAAGTGCTTGTGGGGGGACTGGGCAGAGGCCAGTGGGGTACAACAGAGTTTTGAGAAGCTGGGAGCACAGCTAATTAATAAAAACATGAAGTTTGGCACCATGTCGGCTGGTCCTGTGTCATGTCATGGAGGGCTTTGCAGGTCGCTCCCAGCTCAGTGGCTGCAGGAGTGACAATGGTCCTATGACAAGACGAAACCAAACCTGTCCCCATCACCCCTTAGTCTCACAGCACAGTGGGAGCTGCCTAGAACTACAAAGTAGGGAAATCTCTGGTTGTCCCCGCTGTGTGTGTGTCCTGAGGTACAGGGGGCCGATCATGGTAAGAGATTTATAAAACTCAGATCCTGTTTCTGACAGCAGTGACCATAAGAGGTCCCCTGGACGGAGGTTTCTTACAGTTTTCCCACCCCCTTTCTGCCCTGGAAATTGATACAGAACCCCAAGTGTCTGGGTATATAAACTAGGAAAACAAATCGAATGTCTACTGATCATGCATCATCAAAAAAAACCCCTCAAAACATTAAAAGGGGCCAGAGCAGGGCTGGAAAGATAGCACAGTGGTAGAGTGTTTGCCTTGCAGTCAGTCAGCCAACCTAGGACAGAAGGTGGTTTGAATTCTGGCACCCCATATTTTCCTCTGAGCCAGCCAGGAGAGATTTCTGAGCACAGAGCCAGGAATAACTCCTGAGCACTTCCGGGTGTTACCCAAAATCCAACCCCCCCCCCAAAAAAAGGGGGGCCAGAGTGATTGCATGCCACAGAGGACATTTGTCTTGCATGTATTAAACCTGGGTTCAATCCCCGGCATCCCATAGGGTTCCCCAAGCTTGCCAGCAGTGATTCTTGAGCACAGAGTCAGGAGTCACCCCTGAGCATCAGTGGGTGTGGTCCAACACCCCAAAAAAATAAATAAAAGAGGGTGTGGCCAACTGCAGTTCCCTGTGTGGCTAGAAGATAGGGTGACAGGGATCATTCTAACCACTACCCTGCTTGGGACCTCAGGGCTATGCCCAGGTGGTGTTTGCGAAGAGGATCACTGGGTGCTGGGGGTTGAGCTAACTGCAGTCACCACTGGATGGGTACATCTTGTGAGACAATGGTATGGAGGACACCCCTGGGATGACCAACAGGATGTGGGAAGCCCCAGCAAAGGGAATAGCTCTGGCATTGAGCCCCATGGCCAGCATGCCTTCAGGTAGATGGGGGCTCCATATGTCTTGTACCCAGAGCTGGGAAGACAACCGGGTGCTTGTCACTTCTCCGCCTCTTGGCAGCCAAGGTGGACTTGGATCTCTGCCTACCCTTGGCTAGGCAGCCAGACCAAGGTCCCCCAGGACCTGCCCATGGACAATTTCACTCATAACCTCTTCCTTGACCATAGCAGACCCGCCAGCTTCTGCCTGCCAACTGGCACCACCTTCATTTCTGTGTGTGTGTGTGTGTGTGTGTGTGTGTGTGTGTGTGTGGATGTGTGGATGTGTGGTTCCCCCAAGTAGAGCTCAGGATGTCAAGGGCTACTTGGGCAATACTTAGCCCAGTAACCCAGGATTTCCACACTCAGCTGCCACTGGTCAATGGGCACTGCACAGCTGTGATAGAGATGTAACCTCACTAAACTGAGCCTAAGACTGGGAAATGCACCAAAGGGCCAGGTTGTATGGGGTGGGGCCCCCATAGGTGACAGCCCTCCCCTTCCCCCCGTTCCTATATGTCCTGTCCCAAATCTGCCTTCTACAGGGGCTGGGCCCTTCTGGTCTGAGATCATTGGGATGGTGTGGATGAGCTCCAGGACTCAAAAGACCCTTCTACACCCAGAGCCACCTTGAAGGAGCTTCATGATATCTCCCCCTACATGGGGAGACTAGACTCTGCCACATCTGCCCAAAGAAGAGATCAGCTTCCCCTGTTCAGGAATCTTGATTGTTCTTAGGGAATAACTGTCAGATGTAAGGTGAAGAGTTCTGGAGACTTATGTGCTTATGTGCTTGGGTCCCAGAGCAGAAGGAAGCCTCAGTGGGGATGGAAATCGGACAGGGGCCTCTAATGGAGGATAATTTCTAGCACTGGGCCTCCAACCCAGGAAGCTGTAACAAGCTGAGTCTGAACCTCTTGTATAGGCAGAGGGACCCCAAGACCTTGCTGCTCATTCTCCCCCACCTTACACCACTGTCCCGAAGCTGACACCCGCCCTCGCCCATCAGTGTCCTGCTCCTCCAATTGAGTGTCTTGATCAGCATGCAAGCTGCTCCCCCAGACAGGCCAACTCAGCCAGACACCCAAGAGGGTGGGTGGGGGCAGCTGTCCAAGCCAGCTCGGGTTCTCCAAGAGTTAACACACACATACCAGGCTCGCAATTAGCAAGGAATAATGGGGTGTGATGGGTGCGGTGAGGCTGGGACTGATTTTCTGCAGGCCAGGTCTGGGGCTGGTGCTGGTGAGAGCTGAGGCCCCTCCTCTCTGCCTTATTTCCTGGTAACTGCAAGCAGCACTGGGGTAGAAATGCGGGTGGGGGGGGTGTGTGTGTCTGTCTTTGACTACTTTACACAGCCAAGTGAAATGGAGCTTATCAAACATTACACCTCTTAAAGAAGCCAATAGTCGCAACAGACTCGCACCAAGCCCGTTTGCTCAGAGGGAAACTGAAGGACAGATCCGGGGGTGGCAGGGAGATAGGCCCACTTTGGAGGTTGGAGGGAGCAGTATGAAAGGAGAAATCCACTGTTGGCAAGGCAAGAGAAGGGGCACTTCCTGGACACTGCTAGCTGAAGAGTATTGGCACACTGTGATGCTTTGGTTTGGTTTCTGGGTCACACCTGGTGATGCTCAGCCCTTTGTTCTGCCTCCATACTCAGGTCTCAGGGGACCCTGCCAGGGGTGCCAGGGATTGAACCTGGGTTGACAGCATGCAAGGCAGGTGTCCTCCTCATGACACTATCTCTAAACCTCAGTCCAGGCCTGTGAGCCATAGTTTTAAAAGAGAAGCAAACAAACCACATAAAACTCCACCTGCAGAAACCAGCAAACTCCGACACTACTCAGCTCCTCTCTACTGCCTAAGTCAAGGGAATTTTCCTTGTGGTTAGCCAAGAAGTTGGGATTGCTTCAGACTGTAATGTCTCCAGGTCTTGCTTTTGTCCAGCCGGGCTCCGCCTTCCCCTGATGGGGCTCAGGCCCTTACATTTCTACTCAGAGGGGAAGAAGAGCTCCCAGTTCTGTGGCTTGCACTAGGATCCCCACCCAAAGAGATGGGAGTCCAGCATAAAAGGACAGTTCCTATGTCAGGGTCCCTGAGAGCACAGGGACTGAAGGAATCAGGAGGCTCCAAGGGAACCTCTGTGGGGATGTGGGGAGCTTCGCAGGGGCACTGATGTGTTCAGCAGAGCATGGATGGGATCATCTGCAGCTCAGCAAAGAGTTCCTCAAAAGAATAGGCACCATCATAGCTCAGGATTGTTCACAATTGCACCCAGGGTGCCACTGAGGGCTTGAAAGGGTGGACATCACCAGCCCAGAACTTGAGGTTGTTCTGGTACTGGCAGATGAGTGAGACAGGTGAACCCAGAAAAAAATGAGCTGCTCTCAAGGAGCAAATCTGATTCCCAGATTCAAGCTCAGGGATAGGAATAAAATATAATTAAATGGGTGGACCAGAGAGACAGCACAGTGGGGAGGGGGCTGGCCTTGCACACAGCCAACCTGGGTTCGATTCCCAGCATCACATTGGGTTCCCTGAGCCTCCAGGAGTGATTTCTGAGGATCAAGTCAGAAATAATCCCTGAGCATTGCCCCCAAAACACACAAAAACAAAACAAGACAAAAATAAAAATGGATAAAATTGCACCCAGAAAGTTGGGTTCACAATGCCTGCCCATGGTGTCACCCCCTCCCAGGGCAAAATGCTAATATTACCTGTGGTCAGACCCTCTCACATCTGGGAGGGGTCTGTGGAAGGTAACAAAGGGGTTGCCTGAGGATGTAAAGGGGATTTGAGGAGAGATTCATAGGATTTTAGAGAGGAATTCCGCAAGAGAGAGGCCTGAGGAGAATGAAGTGGGATGGAGGGATCAGAGACAGTTGGATGCAGAGAGACTGTTTAGCTTAGAAATCACACATGGTGGCTAGGGCTTAAATAAAACTGCTTGTCTCCTGACTTCTACTGACTGCTTGTGGATCATTTCCTCGCTACTACCCTGAACCTGCAGACCCTCCAGGAAGGGGATGCAGGCACCCGGGCTGGGGGAAAGGCCTTACCATCCATCCACCATTCATCCAATGCCATCCAGGACAAATATTAATTTAATTAATACTACACATGGGACAGAGGCCAGAAAACAGGACTCAGAGTGAGGAAGCACCAGCCATTGGAGCAGAGGCCAGAGTAATGGACTGATTAGCAAGCAAAGAGACTGGAACACTGATTGTTATTGTTCTTACTTATTAGTAGATTTGGGCCACACCAGGTAATGCTTAGGTCTAACTCCTGGTTCTGTGCTCAGAGATCACTTCTGGTGGTGTGCAGGGGACCCTGTAGAATGCTGAAGATTGAACCCAAGTTGGCCAAGTGCAAGGATGTTTTGCCTGCTGCTGAACTATCTCTCTGCTCTCCTGGACACTTATTTAATTTATTTATTTATTGGTTTGGGGGCCACACCTGGCACTGCTTAACTGTTACTGCTAGCTCTGCACTCAGGAGTCACTCTTTTTTTTTTTGGTTTTTGGGCCACACCCGGCGGTGCTCAGGGGTTACTCCTGGCTGTCTGCTCAGAAATAGCTCCTGGCAGGCACGGGGGACCATATGGGACACCGGGATTCGAACCAACCACCTTTGGTCCTGGATAGGCTGCTTGCAAGGCAAATGCCGCTGTGCTATCTCTCCGGGCCCAGGAGTCACTCTTAAAGGTGCTCAGGGGCCCTATGAGGAGATGCAGAATGGGCAAAGCAAGCATCTTGCCCTCTGTACTATTGCTTACACCCCTAAAACACTTATTTTTAAATATGTATTTTATGTCCAAGAAACAGAGGAGGGACCAGAGAGATAGTTTGAGGTCAAGAGTTTGTTTTGTATCCCACCCAAGCCAGCTCTGATCTCAGATACTCCACTGGCCACTGGAGTACCACTGGGACACTCCTGAGCACAGAAGCAGGAGTAGCACCTGAGTACTATGGGCTGCACTGTTTCTGGTGCTCAGCTCTGAGAAAAGAAAAGTAGAGGTGTACATGGTGTGTGTGTGGCCTGTGTATCACAGGATGCATCTATCTGTATAGCTGCTCCATCCACAGCTATGAATGACTGAGGGTTGGAACCGTCCATGGTAAAGCTTCTTTCCCACCTCCAGATGCTCCCTGTGGCCTGGGTAACTGCCACCATATATTCTCCCACCGACACAGCATTGTGGCTCACTGCAGTGCACTGACACAGACCTTGAATAAGTGAGCCACACACGCTAACATACAGACCCAGGCACTTGTGTATCACACATACCAACACAGACACACAAACACACACTGCAGACCCTATCTCTGCTGTGCCCACTGCCCAGGGCCTCTCTAGTCCTTTCTGCAGAGCCCATGTATGGACAGTGTTCAGCCCTGGTGCCATTGGCTGGTGCAGGCCTGAGCTCGCTCCCCACAGAAAGTGCAACTTTGCTTAGGGGCAGCGGGCGGCTAGGTCATGGCTCTCCCTGCACTTAGCGTGTCCAGATATGAGACCATCCCCTCCTACATGCCTACACGCCTCCTACACGGAGGAGGAGGGGTAGTCCTGGGAGATGGCCAAGCAAGATCCCATGGGGCATTCCTGTTCCCTCCAAGAGTAACATTGGGACTGGGTAGCACATGGAGTGTTTCCCAAGAAGAACAGCAGTAGCCTGGAACCAGGAGCCTGGTCAGTGCATGGCCTGACTCCACAGGGCTTTCTCCGATCTCTTCTGAGAATTGGGGAGACAGACTGGGACTTGCAGAGAACAGCTGGTCATCCTAGGGAAGGCTCTTTAGCACCTCCAAATCTGCTGAGCCCCTTCTGCTGGCAGACAGGTAGGAGGTCAGCCATCTGGGGGGAGGACAGATGGCCAGGTTTGGTCTCAGAGAGGATAGAAAGGGGCTGCCCTGCTGGAACTGAGACAGTGAGTCGCCCTTATGGGACAACAAGCAGGGGGTACCAGGACTTCTTCCCCACATCAGTGGGGAAAGGATTGGCAAACTGTAGGTAGAATACGTGGATCATAAGTTGGGGGGACAGGTGTCTGAGATACCTCACCCTGGGCTGGCCCCAGATTGTCGATCAGATGGGGATTTGGCAGGTGGGAGCATTAGGCATCTGAGCTGGGCCGCTCTGGCTGGGAAGAGATGTTTTGGGAGCTAATTTGGCTTGTGTAGACTTGGGGGGCTGCTAGAGGCATCAGGGTAGAGCTGGGAGAGGCATGGGGTGCAGAGGGCTGGCAGTCTAGGGGGCTTCTCTTCAGCATCACCGATCCTCCCAGCCAGTCTACTCTCCTGGCTGGGCTTCCCTTCCCAGTTGTGGGGAGTTGGGGTAATGTAAGGCCAGCTCTGCAGGTGTGTTTGTTTCCGTCTTTCTGGTGTACCTCACTGGCACGCTCATTTGTCCATGACTTTCTGTTCTCCCTTACTCTAGAGGCATGTTTGTCTGTGTCTTTCTGGTCTACCTCACTGTGCTGTATTCAAGGGCATCCCATAAGTCCCCCGAGGATACTACCCTTGAGCCTCGAGCAAGAGCTCCCATGGGTGAGGATGGGAATTTCTCCCAAGGAGGGTACTTGTGAGTATGTTTTTATTTACACTCAGGCCCTACACTGGGGAGGCCTGGTTCTGGTGCTCATCTTGGGTTCCCTACACACATTTTGGGATGAAGTAGAAGAGACTAGGCCACACTTCTTCCTGTTCATCCCACACCATCTGGAAGAACCAACATCACAGTTTCTAAAAGTTTCCTCCAGACCTACTGATACTGCATTTCTCTTTCCATTAATGGGGTGATGGGTGGTTCTTTGTGGGGAGCTAAGAGAAAAAAAGGTGTCAGCTCCAATCACCTACCTAGAAGACCCTCCTTTGCTTCTAGAATCCTCTCTATAGGTCCCTGAGAAAACTCAAGGAAAGTTCCAGGGTCCTAATCAGCTCACTCACTCCCCTGAAACACACCCACTGGGGCTAGTCCTGGCTGCTGGTTGGCCGAGTGTGCACTGGGGTGTGGTCGGTCACCTGTGTCTGGGCTCATGTCGGTGTGTGCACAAGTATGTATTCTTGTGTGGGTTTTCACACTTCCGTGTGTGCGTCCATGTGTGCACGTATGTGCATGCCGGCGCGTGCGGATGTGTGTGGGCCGCGTGGGCCGGCTGCTGTGGGTGGAGGGAAGGGGACTGTTTGATTAATGGTGTCCTGTGGCTGCATTCCTGGGCTTTCTTGCCAGGCAGTTTGATAAGCAGAGACCAAAGTCCGGCTTTCTGCAGCGAGAAGAACAAACAGGCCGCGCTAATCCCAGCCCCAGTCTCTGCCCTGGTCTCTGGGCAACCAACTTGCAAGTGGCCATTCACAGGCTGATCAATGAGGCTGCTGAGCCCAGCTTGTCCTGTGGGGAGGCTGCTACTTGCTCCCCTCCAGCCGACACAGTTGAGGGGACTCCTGTGTGGTCTCTGCATCAGGGTTCAGGCCTCTCCCCTTCCTTCTCAACTGCCGCTTATCAACAGGACTTCCTCCTCTCTTCCCCACTGGCCCAGGAGTTTCTTGGCCTTTGAGATCCTGCCTTGGGTTTTCCTCCTCCAGGAAGATCTTTGTAACTTCTCCAACTCACTTGGGTCTGTTCTTCCTTTGGACCTCTGGTGGTATAGGAGGTCAGGCACCTTTTGAGGGCTACATTTATCCACTTGGTTTGCCCACTGCTCTTTGAGGGCTCCCAAGGACCACTGGTTGATCTGGGAAAACACTGGTGTGCAAGGAAGGCTGAGAGGGCAGAGGTGGAGAAACCATCAGCCTCAGCATGGTTCTGAGGTAAGAGACAGCCCATGGCAGGGCTGGGGGTACACTTTTTCTGTGAAACCCTGCAGTGCAATTCAGCTTGTCACCTCACCCCCTACTGTCTCCTAAACTGTCTCTTTCTTGTGGAGCCTCTCTCTGGGCATCCCTAAAATAGGATCTTCCAGGTTCTGCTCCAGGAAGCCCTAAAACAGGGTCTTCCCTATTCTGCTTTGAGCAGGGGTTGGGACTGAGGACATGCTTATACTTATCCAGGGAACCTACCCCTAAGGCTGTGTCTGTTCATCCCCTACTTCAGAAAAAACAGCTTCCAGGCCGGAGCAGTGGCAGTAGCTTAGGACAGACCATGGCTCGATCCCCCGACGTTCCATATGGTCCCTCAAGCCAGGAGCAATTTCTTTCTTTTTTTTTTTTTTTTTTTTTTTTTTTGTGATTTTTTTTTGTTTGTTTGTTTTTGGGCCACACCCAGCAGTGCTCAGGGGTTACTCCTGGCTGTCTGCTCAGAAATAGCTCCTGGCAGGCAGGGGGACCATATGAGACACCGGGATTCGAACCAACCACCTTTGGTCCTGGATTGGCTGCTTGCAAGGCAAACGCCACTGTGCTATCTCTCCGGGCCCTACCAGGAGCAATTTCTGAGCGCATATCCAGGAATGATCTCTGAGCATCACCTGATGTGGCCCAAAAACCAAAAACCAAACAGAAAAAACAAAAGAACAACAACAACAACAAAAAATGAACAAGCAATCAAAACAAAACAAAAAACCAGCTTTTTATTTGTGGCCCTGCAGGTGGAGCATGGAGATCCCCACAGAGATGCACTCCAGCTACATGTCTAAGCCATGCTCTCTGTGCTACAGCCTTGTCCACTATGGGTAAGCAGTGACTCAGCACAATACACATACCGTGGCCCATGGTCTGAGCATAGTCCACCTGCTGCCTTTCCCAGTGCTCTATCAATTATCTGTTTGTAATTGATACAATTATCTATTCATTCATAGTTTTATTTATATATCATCCATCTTTCTGTTCAAGAATTCATCTACCCATCCATCAACCCACCTGTCCATCCATTCATCCATTCACTCATCCATCTATGTATCTACCTACCCATTCATCCACCTATCCATTTGTTCACTCATCTATTCATTTATTCAACATCCATTCATCTATTCACCCAACCAATTATTTATCTATATGCCATCCATCCATTCATCTATCCACCATTCATCTACCTATCCATTAATCTACCTATTCATCCATCCATTTTTTCTTCCATCTATTTATCTACCCATCCATCAATCTACCCATTCATCCATCTATCCATCAATCCACTCATCCATTCATCTACCTGTTCCATCCATCCATTCATCCATCTACCTGTCCATCCATCCATTCATCCATCTATCCATCCATTAATCTACCTGTCATTCTCTTCACTCATCCATTAATATCTACCCATTCATGTATCATCAATTTATTCATTCATCCATCCATCAATCCACCCATTAATTCACTACCTGTTCATCCATCTATCCATCCATCCTCTCATCCATCTATCCAACCACCCATGCACCCATCCATTTATCTACCCACCCATCCATTTAACTAACCATCCATTCATCCACTCATCCATTTATTTACTTGTCTATCCCTTCATCTACCCATCTACTCACCCATCCATCCCTTCATCCATCCATCCATCAATCTATCCATTCATCTACCTGTTTATCTATTCATCCATCTATTCATCCATCTATCCATTCATCCACTCATCCATCCACACATCCATCTACCCATCCATCCATCCACCATCCATTCATCTACCTTTCCATCTATTCATCCACCATCTACCCACCTATCCACCAATCTACTCACCCACCCTCCTACCTATCCATCCATCCATCATCTATCCATCTATTCATGCAGCCATTCATTCACCAATCCATCAAATAGTCCATCCATTTATCCATCCATCCATCCACCTGTCTATTCATTAATCCACCCATCTACTCACCCACCCATCTACTTACCCTCCTATCCACCCATCTACTAATTCACCCACTCACTCATCCATCCATCTATCCATCCATCCATATACCCACCATCCACTCACCTACCCACCCACCCATTTCAGGCAATCCAGACACAGCAGCAGTGTGGACCTGGCTCTTTCCATTCCCACCTCCTCTGCCATTACCCAGAGTATGCACCTCAGGCCCCCAGAAGTCATACCTGACAGCCCAGAACCCACACTGACACATTGACTCCATTTCTAGCTCTTCCCATGCCCCACATCCCTACCTGGGACTCTGTTCCCAGCCTCCCATTCCAGTGACTCTTTCTCACACCCTATCTCCCACTCCTGTTCCACAGCCTGCTGAGGTGAAGTAGGTCTTCACCCCCTTGTTTCCCATTAGCACGTGTGAAAGAAAAGGAATGTCTTTGGGCAGCCTCCTGAGAAACTGAAGGACACGCTTGGAAGTGTGAAGAAAAAAAAAAGTGCAAGGCCAGAACAAGCCAAGAGGGCCCCAGGGGTAGGTTAATCATCTGGAACAGCCCCTCTGCATGGAAAAATTTCTACTCCAACACCTGCGGCCATTAAAGGAACCTTCACTCTTTCCTCTCTGGGTTCCTGGGGCTGCATGCAGCTGAGCCAGCAGCCAGCACCCCACATTCTTCCCATGGCTTTGGTCTGCCAGCCCCTGCAGCTTTCTTCCTGAGCCTCTCCCCTAATTTTTGGGTTGGCTTCTGTGGCACCCCTTTCTCCCTGCTCCAGCTCTGGCCACGGAACCTGAAGACAGAGCAGTACTGTGCCTTTTCCCAAATGATGGTGCTCCCTCCAGCAAAGTAGGGATGAGGCCTCTTAAGCCTCTTCTGATCTGCTCTCTGAGAAGTGCTCCTCTGTTCTTCACAGAGCACAGAGCACCTGCTGAGTCTAGACCATGCAGGTACTGGTGAAATCCAACATGGCTCCTTCTCACCCCATCCTCCTTGGAGCACCAGGAAGCCCAGAGCAGACTCTCCACTTCTCACTTCTCATCATTCAAACCATTACATCCACCACCACCCTACACCTGCAGCCCACCTCTCCTCTGTGCTCCATTTGCTTCCTTTCTCATGCCCTGTGGGTGCCTCAAGCTTAGCTGGTCTCAGACAGAACATATGGGCATCCCTAACACTTGCAGGTGGGGTGCCACAATTCATTAGAGTCCCAAAATAAAATATATTTTGCTCTGGAACCCTCAAACCTAGTCTCTTAGCTCCTGGGCTCACTGGACATATTTCAGAACATGGCCAGGTCCTGCCTCCAAAAGAGTCTCCCCACATGAGCTGGCTGCTTCTTGGGGTGATTTTGGAAAGTTTGCCACTCAAAGAATCCTTCCTTTAATATAAACAAATTAACACAGTAGAACAAATTAGAAATAGAGGAACAGAATCTGAAGCCCACACTTGCCAATGTTAAGATTCCCAACCTAGGGGCCGGGTGATGGCGCTAAAGGTAAGGTGCCTGCCTTGCCTGCGCTAGCCTTGGACGGACCGAGGTTCGATCCCCCGGTGTCCCATATGGTCCCCCAAGCCAGGAGCAACTTCTGAGCACATAGCCAGGAGTAACCCCTGAGCGTTACCGGGTGTGGCCCAACCCCCCCCCCCAAAAAAAAAGATTCCCAACCTAGGGCCAGAGCGGAAAGGGTGTTTGCTGTTTGCCTTGCACGCAGCTGTCCTGGGTTCAATCTCTGGCACCTCATACTGTCCCCTGAGCACCAATAAGAGTAATTCCTGAGTGCAGAACCAGGAGGAACCCCCAAACAGCAGTGGGTATAACCCCAAAACAAAACAAAACAAAACAGAAATAAAAGATTCCAAATCTACATTAATAACAAGTGTGGTTCTGATTCACAAAACCAAGGACCAAGGTAGAACTCAGTGGAATGTATTTGCCAGTTGCATATTTGTAAACATCTAATATCCACAATGTACAAAGAACCCTGAAACCAAGCATGTGTACATAAACACACAGAGACACAAACACATACACACAAGTTTTAAAAATGGGCTCAGGACTTGAATTTCTTGCCATTTCTCCTGAGATCTACAGGTGACCAACAGGAAGGTGAACAGAGCTCAGTGACAAGGGACATGCAAATCCAAGCTACACACCCAATTTCCCAGACTCACAGTTACAAGTTACAACTAACTTGAATATTGAATCTAGAATAACGACAAGTGACTAGTGTTGGCAGGGACCTGACCATCTTGTGTTCATTGAACTTGGTGGGAGAAAAAGTCAAATAGTGCAGTGGCTGTGGCAGATAGTATTGACTCTTCAAAAAAAATTTTTTTTCGCCAGTTCCTCTAGTTTCCGGAAACACTACTTTGAGGTATATGCCCTAAATATATCAATATTGGGGCAGGAGAGATAGCACAGTGGGGAGGGCATATGCCTTGCACATGGCTCTCCCAGGTTCAATCCCCTGCATATCATATAATACCTAGAGCCTGACCAGAGTAATTTTTGAGCTCAGAGCTAGGTAGAATCCCTGAGCGCTGCCAGGTGTGGCCAAAAAAAATTTTTTTTTAATTTGGTTTGAATCCCAGCATCCCATATGGTCCCCCAAGCCTGCCAAGAGCAATTTCTGAGTGTAGAACCAGGAGTAACCTCTGAGCTCTGCTAGGTGTGACACCCCCCCCCAAAAAAAAAAAGAATAGACAGATTGGACAGACCAAGCAATTATGCATGCACTTATGTCTTGATGGGAAAATGCACAGTCTGAGGACTTTCGACAAGGGGCTGTGTGTTATTCAGGGGTAAAAGCCAAACTTTTCCCCAGGAAGGTCCAGCTTGGAGGAATGACAAAGCACACCTGAATGGCCAATGGGTGAGTGGGGGAACAGTAGGGAGGGGTTTATGGCTGTGGCTTTGCTTTTAGGGTAATGAATGCAATTTGGAATCTGAAAGTGGGGGTGGCTGTGGTATGCACTGTGCTGCAAGCACTATCTACCCCTAAATAAATACCTCCACCTTGCTGCCACTGCTATATGCCACTTCTATATATCCTGTTGGGGAGAGAGGTGCAGTTTTTCTGAGACTCATTAAGGTGGAGACTGTCTCAGCGCACAGTGCATCGACAAGGCAGAGGCTAAGGGCTATTGGAAAACTGGTCACACTTCAGCCAGTGTGGTGGGACAAGAACCTCACAGGTATTTTTTTTTCCTGGAGCCTGCAGAGTTATGAAATGAATGTGTTGAAAAAGCATAAGTTTGGGGGCCGGAGAGATAGCATGGAGGTAGGGTGTTTGCCTTGCATGCAGAAGGACAGTGGTTCGAATCCTGGCATTCCATATGGTCCCCGAGCCTGCCAGGAGCGACTTCTGAGTGTAGAGCCAGGAGTAACCCCTAAGCACTGCCAGGTGTGACCCCCCCACCAAAAACAAAAAAAAAAGGAAAAAAAAGCTTAAGTTCGGGTCTGATTACACCCAGGAAGCCAACGGAGAGAACTGAGCTGGTTGGAGTTTCCTGTTGTCTTCCTCTGTCTCAGCGCTGGAAAGATGTTGGAGGCAAAAAAGGGAGTTGGGTACAGTGACTCAAGCATGTGCTGGACGAAGGTGCCAGGGCCAGAAGGAGCTTTGGGGGGTCAGTAGGAGTCTGGTGTGGCCAGCAGGAGCACAGACTTTTCATGTGGGTCCCTAGGACTTCAATCCCAGCACCATGTGGTCCCTGGGCTCCTTTGAGAGGTGATTCTGAACCCTGTGCTGGAACTATGCCCTAAGACCAACAGGCTTGGCTTGGAAAAATCAAACAGTTACCACCAGCTGCCCAGCACTCTGTGGAATTGCACTCTCTGGAAAACTTGCTATATTCAGAAGACAAGAAGGAGGGATGAGCAGTGGGGGACAGGGGAGCTGGGTGGGTTTGAGCAGGGCTGGGGCTAGCAGACTTGTTCCTCTTCAACTTTTCTCTCTAATGAGCAGCTTTAAAAATCTCCAAACTTGGGCCCGGAGAGATAGCACAGCGGTGTTTGCCTTGCAAGCAGCCGATCCAGAACCTAAGGTGGTTGGTTCGAATCCTGGTGTCCCATATGGTCCCCCGTGCCTGCCAGGAGTTATTTCTGAGCAGACAGCCTGAGCACTGCTGGGTGTGACCCAAAAACAAACAAACAAACAAAAAAAAAACAAAAAAACTCCAAACTCCAAACTGCTGAAGAGAAAACATGGAGGTAAGGCGTTTGCCTTGCATGCAGAAGGACGGAGGTTTAGATCCCGGCATCCTATATGGTACCCGGAGCCTGCCAGGAGCAATTTCTGAGCATAGAGCCAGGAGTAACCCCTGAGCACTGCCGGGTGTGAGCCCCCAAAAAATAAATAAATAAAATAAAATTCCCAAACTCCCATGTGTGCAACACAAACAAAACACTAGGAAGAATGAGTGTGAACCTAGAGAATCATGGGCGGAGGGAGCTGGGAACAGAGTACTACATCCTGCTCTGCAAGAACTGTGAGCCTCAAGTCTGGTTCCTGTCTGAGTCCAGGCTGAGCTCAGGACTCTTGAGGCCAAAGGCTCTGGAGAACTCGACAGCAGGAGAGAAAAAGCTTCAATCAAAGGATGTGCCGGTGCCGGGTGGACTTTGTCTGTTTGTCACATCTGGGCCTTGCTGAGACACTGGTAGCCCCCACAGTCGGCATTTGCTCCCCTCCCTGCCCACAGGCTCATGCCCCCTGCCTGCCTGCCCGCCGGGGCTGGGGTCTGGAATCCCAGAGGTCTGAGCCGACAGTGGACAGACAATGGTGTTTCCCATCAGCCGGGATCAGGAGCCGCCTTATCCCTGGTGTTTTTCTCTTAGTCTAACACCCCATTGTCCGCCGCTTATCACTGGCCGCGGTTGATGTCATGCCTGGCTGGGAGCTGCCCTGCATCTGGGCCGGGGCTTTAATGGGGCGGGGGAGGGGTGGGGAGCCCGGCAGGATTCTCACGAGAATTTTCCCCTTCCCTCCTTTTAAGGGAGGGGCATGGGTGGGGGGGGGACGACAAGGTGAGACAGTTCCCAGCCGGAACCCAGGCTTTTCTCTCTGGCTCTGTCTAGGGAGGAGGAGATAAAAGGGCCCTGGCACCCTTGGACACCCTCTTGGCACCCGGGCACCCACACGAGGGGCTCCTCTTGCCTGGAAGTCCCTCATGACCCCACAGAACTGTTTTAAGGGACTCTGTGCTTTGTGTGCTGGTCAGCTGGGGGGCCAAGAGTCCACTCAGAGTCATGGTCTCCCGGGACTGCTGTGCCACTGCTGGTGCTTCGGGCACCCAATCTGTGTCCCCACACTGGGTGCTGCCCTCAAAGAGTCTGCATACCGCATACACAGGGACGTGGCTGCATGTAGACGTGTGTCTATGAGTGTACATGTGTGTACACACGTGTGCATGTGTTAGTGTGTATGTGTGAATTCCTCAAGGGCACATGTGTGGTTTCGAGTGTGAGAGCCTTGTGCATTTGTATACAGGTATGAGGACACATGTGTGAGCGTACATATATGTATGTGCCTCTGTTCAATGTACTCCTCTAGGTGGCTACATGTATGTGGGAGTACGCATGCATGTGCTCACACTGGCAAACGTGAGTCACATATGCCTCTGAGTGTGTGTGAGTGTGTGAGCCTCAGGGCAGTTGTTAGAAGCCCCTGAGAGTCTCCCTGACACCCCCCTTGCAGGCCGGCATCTACATTTTCACTGTCGAGGATAGGGTGGGGGCCTGTGTCCCTTGAAAAAGCAGGTCCCAGAGGGGGAGGTACCCCCCAGCTCACAGCAGGGCCCTCTCCTCAGGTTCCAGGGAGTGCTTGGCCTTGGACACATGTGTTCCCTGACTCCGGTGTGAGTCAGAGTGAAGGGGCTTCTGAGCACTACGGGCCAGTTGGCCTTGGAGGTGGGCCGGCGTGGGCATGCAATCAGCCAGGGACAGCGCTGAGGAGGTGGAAACAAGTGCCAGTGACAGCCAACTGGGACCACCACCCCCCCACTCAGCTGTGATCTGACCCCTCTGTTCCTTCACTTCTCCCCAGCACTTCTTGTCCCTGTGTAGCTTCTCCAGAATTATATAGCTAGCTATATATTATACTATATATAATATATCATATAACATATTCTATATACATTATATTATATATATTATATAGCTAGCTCAGGGGTGAACCAGGAGCCTGGGTCTGATCTGGGCCTCTGAGACCCCTGCAGGCCTTTCTTGTGACCTCACTGACAGGCAATAAAGCCCAGGGCTTTGCCTCTGCAGCGATGAGACATGCCATGTGACTGTCGCGGGGTGGACAGTTGGTCCTCACCATCAGGTTGTGCTGTCCTGGGAGCCTTGTGCAGACCTTGGAGGGGCCAGAAACCCAGGCCACACATGCTTTCCTCCCAGGCTCCCGGGAGATCATCTGGGAGTCACCTTCTCTCCGACAGTATTGAGTCTTCTAGAAGTTTCTGAAGGCTGGAAGGCTGAGAATGAGAGCTTCAGAGAGCTGTGAGCTGAATGAATCCCTGCACTGGAACTTTCTGACTGCCATGTCTCATACTGTAGAGGGCCACCTGCTAGGAGTCAGGGGCAACTCTTGGCTTTGTGCTCCAGGATCACTCCTGTAAGTGCCCAGGTGGCCATATGGTGCTGGAAATTGAACTGGGGTCCCTATCACCAGGCACATGTTCTCCTCCCTCCTGAACTAGCAAGATGAAATATTTCTGGCAAGCAAGGAGATGTGTATGTTTCAGACTGACCTCCCCAGAGAGTGGAGGTCCCCTGAGGTTGAGGATCCTAATAGCAGAGGCCAGATCTGCCACCTCATCTCCCAGAGAGTTTGACCTTCCTTTAAGTCTGTGCTGTGGAAGGCAAGTTTTCTGGGGGCCTGGTGAGGGGATTCCTCATGCTGGGGCCTGAATGACCTCAGAGAGTGAGTCAGGGAGTCAAAAGGCCCAGCAGCCTTTCTTGGAAAATTCTCTGCATTGGCCAGAGCCTGCTCCGGTCCAGATAAACAGCAGTGTTATCAGTGCTTGCTCCACAAACATGGTTTTAGCACACAATGCTGCCTTCAGCTCGCTCTCCCTCTCTCTCCTTTCTCTGCAGCCGGCCTTCACCTTTTGCCTTTCTCCCCATGACCCCCCGAGATGCTGTATGCGTGTGGGCTCAGGGATGGAAGGGAAGGCAGCTCCTAGATCACGTCCCCTCTGGCCCCTGATGTCCAGGGCCTCGCTGGGCAGTCCAAGGTCCCTGCAGGGGCACAGAATGGATGATTCCAGAGAGAAGGTTCTGAGGAGAAGGCATCGTGGCCCTAGTTTGGAGCCAGCCTGGGAGAAGACCCGAGGTCTGAGATCCGCAAAGGTGGAGAGGGATATTCTGGGGGAATTCTGAGGGAGCTACATGGTTTGTGACACTAAAGCCACCCTCGGTCCCCACAGCTCAGTGTCCTGACACCGCAGTGGATGGGATGGTGGGGAAACCTAGATGTTTGAAAACAGAGCGGAGGGTGAGGGAAGCCGAGAGATAGGCCAGCAGAGAGGGTGCTTGCCTTGCAAGTGGCCGGTCCGGGTCAGATCCCCAGCACCCGAGAGGGTCTCCTGAGCACTGTCATGAGTGATTTCTAAGTTCAGAGCCAGGAGTAATTCCTGAGCATAGAGTCAGGAGTGAGCCCTTAGCACAGAGCTAGGAGTGAGCCCTGAGCACAGAGTTAGGGCTGATTTCTGAGCACAAAGACATGAGTTATTCCTGAGCACTCCAGGTGTGCCCCCAAACACTAAAACAAATTAACAGAGCTAGAACAAATCTGGAAGCTGAAGAACCCAGGCTCTGGGGGTTTTCTGGAAAGGGCAGACATTGGGCAGCCTTAGCTGGGCTTGACTGGACAGCACTCAGGGGGCAAGTTGGGAGACACCCCATCCCTCCTGGGTCTCTGGAAGCCCAAGGGAGAGGAGAATGTGAGTGTTGTCAAAATCTACTCTTGGTCAGAAGCAGGTGCTACTGAGTTACCCCTGGGAAGGACTCAGCCATCCCCCACTCTTCCCCTGATTCCATCCCCCTGTTGCCCTGGGCTCCCCCACTGTGCACCGCACCCACAAGTGGGCATATTCAGGAGGGGTCCGGCCAGCTGTGCCAGCTTCTGGCCCTGAGTCCTTTCTGCTCAGCCGCCTAACCTCAACCCATGTGCTCCTCCCTGGCTCTGCAGGTCTGGGCCTGGGGCCCGTCTCCCCGTTATCTTGTCCCCCCCACCCTGCTTCCACCAGGATCAGCTTTTATCTGCACCCCTTGCCTTGGGGCCGGCAGGAAGTGCCTGTCCCCCCTGCCCGCCTTCCTGTGACATCGGCAAGCCCCCACTTCCCACTCTCGTTTGTCCAGCAGTGGCGTCTGTCCCCGGGAGCCAGCCCATGGCCCGAAGGCCAGCCTGTCCCCTCCCTCCCGGAGCCAGCATGTCCCCCAGCGCCGCCGGCCTGTCTGCTGGGTGGGCCGCACTCTGGCCTTCCTCAGTGCGGCGTCTCTGATTAGGGTCCCAGATTGAGCTTGACTTCTTGGCCGTGGGGGCATCATGCCCCCATGAATCATGTCATGGGAGCCTGGAACCCCACAATGAGACCCTACTAGCCTTTGCCTCTCTTCAGCAGATTTTTGGGGGAGGGGGAGGTTTGAGCTGGGGTCTGGAGGGAAATATTGCCCCCCTGTTCAGGGGCCCCTAGTGGTCTGGGTGCTCTGTGAAGTGCCAGCAATGAGTGTACCCTGGACCAGGGTCAGCCCCTAATTGCCCAGCTTGGCCAGCTGCCCCAGAAGGCCAGTTTAACACCACCATGTCTTTGGCCTGGCCTGGCCTGGCTGTGACCCTGGCCTGCTTGTTCACTCTTGACTGGGGCTCCTCAAGAGTCCTCTGGCCTCAGACCCTGCACAGCCCATTTTAGAGTCAGCATTTTCTTTGCCTGTAAACAGGTCAAGCCAGGCTGCTTGCAGACCCCATTTCTTCCTGATTTCCTGCTGGCACCCAGCCTGAACAGCTCAAAGGGAGGGAAGCCAGACAAAATGGCTTCTGGAACTTCATTTGTTTCTGGTTTTCAAAATGGGGGTAAAAATCTAGGAACCTGCTTTGTTGATTAAAATGGCCATTTAGGGCCCGGAGAGATAGCACAGCATCATTTGCCTTGCAAGCAGCCGATCCAGGACCAAAGGTGGTTGGTTCGTATCCCGGTGTCCCATATGGTCCCCTGTGCCTGCCAGGAGCTATCTCTGAGCAGACAGCCAGGAGTAACCCCTGAGCACCGCCGGGTGTGGCCCAAAAACCAAAAAAAAAAAAAAGAGAAAAAAGAGTAAAATTACCATTTTATTGATTATAAATTCTTCTTGGTTATGTTTTCCATCTGTTCATCCATTTGCTGTCACTTTAGGAGCGTCTCATACCCAAGAGTTAAACGGTGTTGCCCTGGGACCACACCCTAAATCCTGCACTTCATGTGGGGTGGGTGGTGGGGGTCCAACTCAGGGTCTTAGGCCTGCAAGGTATGTGCTCTGCCATGGGTAGCCCCAGTCTCAAGATGAACAGTTTTCAACATTCCAAGTCTTTGGAGTTCACTGACCTCAAGTACATTAATTTCTTATTTAGAATATTTTCGTTTTTCCCAATTGGAAACTCTCTAACCTGCCCCCAAAGTTCCTGGGCTGGGCATTTCTTTCTGCTTTTCTGTCTCTGACTAAGTTACCTCAGAGTCCTCAGACCCACACAAATGTGCAGAATGGAGTCCCTAAATTGACTCTACAGTGAGGCTGGCTTGTCTGGTTCATTCCCAGGGTGCCTGCTCAAGATTTAAGGATTTAAGATTTAATCCCTTTAAGGATTGGAGGTCTCCTACTGCATGCAGGGGACCCACCCCCCACCCACCTCCTCTTCTCAAATTCTTCTGAGTGGGCCCGGCTGGAGCTGAGGGACCGGCTGGAATTCCACATTTATGGACCCATTTTTTGTTTGGTTTGGTTTGGTTTGGTTTTGGGGTCACACCCAGCAATGCTCAGGGGTTCCTCCTGGCTCTATGCTCAGAAATCGCTCTTGGCAGGGTCGGGGGACCATATGAGATACCAGGATTTGAACCATCATCCTTCTGCATGCAAGGCAAACATACTACCTCCATGCTATCTCTCTAGCCCCCTATGGACCCATTTTTGTTTCTTTTCTTTGGGAATAATCTTCTGGGTGATGCCAGAGACAAGTCTCAGCTGACCAGGCTGTGTGAACAGCACCAAGGGTCCCACGCCTGCAGCAATGTAAACAGAAGTTCTGGGACCTGCTACCACTCCCTCTTCTGACCTGATTTCCCACCTAACCTGGAACCATTTCTGGGTCTCACAGCATCTGTGCCAGGTCCTGCTCTGGAGTGTGTGTGGGAGCTCTGTCAAGCTATTGGTAATTCCTGGCATAATCGGGGCTTTATCTGACTGTTGGAAGTTCCTGGTGTATGTGGGGTTTTCTGACTGAGGTGTTTTCTGACTGAGTGTTCCTGCATTGGCTGGAGCAGCTGCTGTTCTGTTGCTGCACCCTCTCTCCTCGCCCTAGGACAGTTGAGGACTGAGTGAGAGTTAGAGGCACCCGTGAACCCCCTGGGCAGAACCAGAACTACTCTCAGCAGAGGAGGGAGGTGAGGTGCCAAGGCAAAGGCTCCTTGAGAACCTAAATTATGCTTGACTTAGAGTAGAGCCTCCCTAGTGCCCCAGGAGCATCACTCCTGCCACACTCACAGGCCAGGCTCTGCTTGAGGGAGCTGGCTCACACCGACTTGGGAGCTCATCCATCACCCAGTTCTTCAGGGAGATTTGGGCCAGCTGGCCAGGAGGGGGCTGCCTGGTGCCACTGAAGGCCCAAGGCTCTCTCCTCTTCCCAGACATCCCAGACTCTGCTGGGACATAGCAGCCAAGTGTGGGTGCTGGTTCCCAGGAGCAATGGACGCAGGGACAAAGACACTGAGCTCAGGGTCAGCTGGGACAGTAGGGGTGTAGAAATGTGGCTGCCCTCAGCCACCCACCCCACCTAGACCCTGTATTTCTTGGGCAAAGTTGAGAAGCTCCATGGAGAAGAGTCTCAGCTCCATCTCTCCGTGACCCTGTGAACTTAACATGCTGGACTATCTCCTGCTGCAGCCTTTGACTCTGACATTTCCGGGACCCCAGGAAAAGAGGCAAATGGCTGCAGGGATTTTCCCATACAAGCTCAGACTCACCTCAAAGACCAGCTTGGGGTTTCCCAGAGGTGTAGAGATGCTCCAGTTACCCTTGACCCTTCTGTGATAGGCTGGAACCCCAGTTCCTGACATGCTACTGCATAAAGCAAAGAGGGCCCCAGCTGGACCTGCCATACATCATGACTGGTGACCAGGGTCCTACTTTTTAGCTCTGCCTCTGCTGCTGGTTGTCATCACCCCAATTCTGATGGCCAGTTCTGGGGGCCCACACATAGTCCAAACATGCCAGAGTCCCCTCAAGGGCAAGCAGATCCCTCCCGCAGGCAAAGTAGGGGATCCCACTGTCAGTGGGGCAGGTCCAACTCTCAGGCCTCTCGGTACTGTCCTTCCACATGCCTGGACCCTGGAGAAGCCACCTTTTGGGGCTCAAGACAGCAGAATGAGCCCCCCAGGGCCCTGCATTATCCATCCTCTACTCAACCCCGGAGCTGTCCAAGGTCCTGTGAGCACCTTGACCTGTTGGTCTTCCACACTGTGGACTGACCTTTACTGCCCAGTTTTGACTCTGGATTCTGCCACAGGTCCAGCTCACCTGCTGTCCATTCTCCTCCCATTCTCAGCCACCAGGACCCAGCTCACCTGCCCGTCTACCCAACAGCAGAGGCCAGACTTCTTCCCAGCTTCTCTTTGCCACCTGCCCTGCACTTCCCATGGCAACCAATAAATGTCCACGTTGGGGTCCTCATAGCCACATTGGGCTCTGGGGTCACTCTCAGCTTGAGACCCTGTGGGGGATGGAATTCAGACCTCATAATGGTAAGGCAGGTGCTGTCCCCTGAACAGGGATTCTGGGAGTCTCAGCACGGCCTGTCCAGGGCCTGGTAGGGAATCTCCTTCCTAAAGTCCTGCGACTATTCTTGTCTCAGTTCTCAGCTTCTTCTCCAATCTCAGGAACACTGACGGCTGAGACCCCAGATCAGAGACACCTCTGGTCTCTAGTCCCATGCCTGAGGACACTTATGGCCTGTGCCCTGGATGGTCACACCTTCTGTGGGTTCTTTAAAGGAGAATAAAATGTGCATCTCCATCACCACCACCTTCTTTTCACTCAGGAAGCAAGTGACCAGCTTGCAGGCAAGTCTCTGACAAGTCTCAGTAAATGTTTCCCAGGCAAGCACCTAACTCGGGGAGGGTGAAGCAACCAGATTCCCAGCCCCGAAATATTAATCCCTGTCTGTAACTGGAAGTCGCCGCCTCCATGTAGGTCTTAGCAGCAGGCCCCGAAGGCATGTGGTTGGGAGGTGACCCAAGAACCAGAACACAGTCTCCCAGTGATCAGGCTGGGGTCCTGAGGCCCAGCATTAACAATGCTCCAGCCTGGCAGCCGCCTTGGCCTTGACCCAGCACCACCCACACCAGCTACCATCTCTCCCACATTCACAGTCTGCTGGTCCAGCCCACACAGCCACACAGCTCAGTATCCATGGGCCAGGGAGGGTGGAATCTGGAGAAGGACAGAATTCAGACAGACAGACAAGTGTGTCTTTAGCTCAAGGGCGCAGAGACATCTGGCAGCATCTGGAGTTGCAGGGAGAGCCAGCACCCACCACCACCACCACCCCACCCCACCCCCCCCGCCCAGGGGAAGGGAGGCTGCAATTGGGGAACTCCTAAAGGGCTGGGGAGACAACATCTGATGTGGTAGATATGTGCCACCCACATGCCCCTGTGCTTTCTCTCAGCCCAGTGGCATAGGGCAGGTTGGAAAAATTGAGGATCAAAGCTGCAAAGACAAGCCTGGTGTTCTGCTGTAGGTGGTGGCATTTGCATTGGAACAGATCTGCGGCTTCCTGAACTCAGACTCTGTGCCTCTATAAGCAAACCAGATCCCCTGAGCCACCTACCTCCAAATCCCCTACATCAGGACAAAGATTTGGAGGTTTATGTGCTCCTCGTCAGCTGGCTACAGGCCTCTGGCATTTCCTCCAGTTCTCTCACACTGAACCAGGGGAATTCCAGGGAGACCAAAAGGTTGGGGACACAGATCTGACCTGGAGGAGCAGCTCATCTCAGTGGGTGTACCTGGTTGGTGTGGGGGACTCCCTGGCAGCAACTCCCAAACCCACAAACTTTCAGAGCACGTCCAGCTAATGGGTTGGCCAGGCAGGCTACGGCAGTGGATTGAGTCAAGTCAAAGTCAAAGGCAGGGCAGCCACAGCCTCGAATGCTGGGTGGGTTGATCAGTTTCTCCTCCTAGAAAAGGTGGGCCATCCACCCAGACTTCCCCCTTTGGGCCCCCAGAATTACAGATCAGAGTTGTAGTCAAGGACTGAGCACTTCCCAAATTCATCATGCCCACAAGGCCACCAGCTGTGCAGGCTGCTCCTCGCCACAGCCCCTTGTCTCATTCAGGGCACGGGACAGGCAGAGTACTATCCTCAGAGCACTTGAGACTCAGTAGATGCTGTGCTAAGGAGAAACTTGGTTCCCAGGACCTCTCTGGGGGCACAAGGACAGAGGCTGGTCTCATTAATGAGGCCCCAAGACATTGGCACAGGGCACTGTCTTGTCCTGTTGTCACACACCTGTAAAATCATTTCTTTCCGGGGCCGGTGAGGTGGCGCTAGAGGTAAGGTGTCTTCCTTGCAAGCACTAGCCAAGGAAGAACCGGGGTTTGATCCCTTGGCGTCCCATATGGTCCCCCCAAGCCAGAGGCAATTTTTGAGCTCTTAATCAAGAGTAACCCCTGAGCATCAAACGGGTGTGGCCCAAAAAAAAAACAACAAAAAAAATCACTTCTTTCCTTTTTTCTTTCACCTTTTCTGAGTTAATTATCACAAGGGCCCTTAATTACCTCAATCCTGCTCCTTAGGTGATTTACATTAAACTCTGATTAATAAAATTGCAGGGAAAGCAGTAGAGAGTGAAAACCTTGGCTGGTTCAGTAAGAGCCAAGAAGCTGCTCAATAGCCCCTGGCCAAAATAGACTTTCTCCCATGACTCCATCTGGTTTCTTGTACACTGCTCCTTGCTGCTGACCAGTCCATTCCAGGTTTGGCATGAACACAAACATGGCAAATACTGCCAGCTACTGCAGGTGTGTGCAAGCAAACTGCAGGTGACAGCCATCAATCCCCGGGGAAACAAGCCAACTATAAATAAATCCATTTTATGAGTTTACCCCACACACCATATTTTCATCCCCAGGTGAATGGGTCTGATGAAGGAAGGGTAGCCACAAAGAATTAATAAACTAAGCCAGTCAGAAAAAAATTATGGAGTCAGTTTTCTTGTCACCTCATGGTCTCTCTGCCTCCAAAGCCAAATGCTCTTTCTTTATTCTCCCAGAATAAAATCTGGATGGGGAAAGTGGAATAAGATCCAGACTTTTACATATCAAAGGGCTAGGCAAGGGCCAGAGAGATAGTATAGAGGTAGGGCATTTGCCTTACATGCAGGAGGACTGTGGTTCAAATCCCTGCATCCCATATTAGTCCCCGAGCCTGCCAGGAATAATTTCTGAGTGTAGAGCCAGGAGTAACCCCTGAGCACTGCTGGGTGTGACCACAAAACCAAAAAAGAAAAGAAAAAATAAAAACCAAAGGGCGGGCCCGGAGAGATAGCACAGCGGCGTTTGCCTTGCAAGCAGCCGATCCAGGACCAAAGGTGGTTGGTTCGAATCCCGGTGTCCCATATGGTCCCCCGTGCCTGCCAGGAGCTATTTCTGAGCAGACAGCCAGGAGTGACCCCTGAGCACTGCCGGGTGTGGCCCAAAAACCAAAAAAAAAAAAAAAAAAAAAAAAAAAAAACCAAAGGGCTAGGCAAAAAGAAAAGAGGAAATTGGGGAACACCTTTGTTTTGGGTTAATAGCTGGATGTCATATTACAGCCAACCAGTGAGTCCCAGAATTTTTCTCCACAGGGTCCTGCAGACTGTAACACACTACATCTGAGCCACCATGACATTGTCTCATTGTCACTCTGTCCAAGGTCGTGTACAGGGACAGCCCTGGGAGGGGTCGGGACCCCAAAAGACGCCATTTGTCATGATTGATGGGTGCTGAGTGCCGACCTCGGGATCAAGACCATGGGATTTCAGCTACTCTATGGCTATGTGGGCTGTTCTCAGGGCCCAGAGCCTGACCCTGTAGTGGCTGCCCCAGGAGAGCTTGGCCAATCCAAACCTCAAGCCCCTTCAATCCAGGAACCCCAAAGTCTCAGACCTTAGGGTCCCACTTTACCCAGGAAATGGCTGAGCTGGACCAAAAGGAGTCCAGTCAGTGCCGATAGCCTTCAGGAGTGGCAGAGCAACAGGTGGGCACTAAGCCTAACAGTGCCCCCAGCCCCAGGGAGCTGATGGCACTCCCCCCACAAGGCAGTGAATCTGGCCAGCAAGTCTGGCCCAGAGCATCCATGGAAAGACTACTGAGTCACCACCTTCAAGGGTCTGGTGCAGACACAGGAGGAGGCAGGTGTCTGCTGCCTGAGTGATGGATGAGTCATCATCATCATCATCATCATCATTAGAATTTTTTAAAGAATGTTTGTTTCTTCCAAATCAATCAGAATTCTGCACAGAGTAGAATTTCCTTCATCATTTCAGCCAAGTACAAGCATCCGTCTATTCACTTCATAGAACTAGTGCAATATGGCAGGGTCTAAGCGAAGGTGCAAGGGTGGTGGTGGAGAAGGTTGGAGCAAGGGAGGCACCAACTGGGTGGGGCTTTGAAGGATGAATAGAACTTTGATGGGAATGTCCTTTTTTTTTTAGATAAAAGGCTCTCTGCCCCCCCCCCCCTCACTCTTTCATTAGATTTCTAGATCTGCTTTCTTTGGATGTTACTAGTGAAACCTTGGAAACGTGATGCTTGGATGGGTGCGAGGGACAGGAGACTCAGAATTCAGGTCTTGGGGGACAACAGAAAAGGGAAAGTCATCTCACACACATGCCCAGGGCTCTGCCCACCATGGAGGGCAACAGATCTAAAGCTCTGGGCCCTCCTAAGAGGCATCAGGCCAAGGCAGTGCAGACTTGGGGTTTAGAAACTTGTTTCAAATGCAGAGATGATGGCTAGATTCCACTTTCCCACTTCCTGTTCTCTCTTTCCTTCCTTCCCCACGTGGACCAGCTGGCCGGCATGACCATAGACCAGAAATAGAACCATCTGGGAGAGTTCCAGGACCCAAGGCCAGAGCTTAAAATTAAGCACCAAGAGATTTTTTTTTTCCTCCTCAGTTTTTTCTTCCTCAGTCTCTCTCTCCTGCCCACTACTCCCCCTCCAGTTCCACAAGCAGAAGCCTTGAAAGGGCAGGTGGGCGGGGGCAGGGTTGCCCTGGGACTAGAGAGGGCTGAGTGGGGTGTAGACCAGAGGGGCAGAGAGGGGCAGATAAGCTAGGCTCATTTGTCTTTTTAATTGGAGGTACAGCAGCCTTGTTATCCTAGCTCCAGGCTGGAAGGAGTCCAGCACCCAGCAACCAGCCACACTGTGGGTCTGGAAGGGTGAGGAGGGGGTGGGGGCGCCCTTCACCGGCAGACCCTGGGGAGGACAGTCCCTAGAGGAGGCGGGAGGCAGCCACACGTGGTCGGAGGCGCTTTTGTCTCTCTGACATGCCAGAAATGCCGTGCAGCGACTCCTGAAATAGAGTCTGGAAGAATCCGCGGCATCCGCAGGCCCTCGGTGGCCGTTCTTGCCCGCGGCGCCAGCTCTGCGATGGGCTGGTCTGGTCTTCCAGGGCTCTGACACCCCCCCCCCCCCAGGGATTGGCTATTTAGACATGTAGCACCTATAGCACTCATGGTTTGGGAGGACTGTAGATTTGGGGTGCTGTGGAATGGGATTTACAGAATCAGGGTGCAGTCAGTTTCCCTAAAGCTGTGTGGGTTGTCCTCAGGACCCCAGAGCTGGAAAACTACCTTGGCCTGGATGCCCCTGGAAGTGGGCACAGGCTGGATGGAAGGGGTCAGGCTGAGACCTGGAGTGACCCCAAGGAGTCTCCTAGGACCTGTTGAATGAGGGGTACTAAGCCCTGATAGGCCCCAGAACTGACTGTGGATTGTCAGCTAGGCCCCAGACAGGACCACACAGCACTTTCCGGGCCCCCAGTCCTATCCACAACAACATGGCCAGAGTGATGGCACTGAATAGTGACCAGTGTGTCCTCCCATTTACTCTTGCCCCAGATCCTCCTGTTGGCTTTATTTATTTCTTTCTTTACCCCTACCCCGTGGTGCTCAGAGGCTCTACCAGGAATGATCCCTGAACACGAGATAGGTGTGTGCCCTGAGCACTACCTCATCACTTTGGCTCTCACCTGACCTCCCCTCCAAGGCTGAGGTGCTGAGTTTTGCTGCTTAGTTAAGGACTCAGAACGACTCGGGTGAGGGAAACTGAGGGGAACTAAGGGGACCCACCCCAAGTCCTGAGAGGCTATGTTCCTGGTGTCCAGCAGATGGCAGTAGAGGGACACAGGAAAAGCAGCTAAAAGTCATCCAGGCCCTGGGTGGTCTCTAGGCATTTCCACGGTGGGGGGAGTATGGGGGGGGGGGCACTGCCTTCAGCATCTCTGGGGCTGGGGTGGGTAAGACCAAGAGCACTCGGCTGGGCAGGGTCTGGGTTTACCCAGGGGAAACATCACCAGAAGGTGTGAGTTGGGGCTACTGAGTTTGTGAGTGGCATGGCCACATAGCTGCACTGTGGACTGGGAGTGCTCCCGATTGGAGTCCACACTGACACCCTAAATCCCCAGCCCCCCACTCTTGATCCCGGCGTTGAGGGAAGGAAGGAGAGAGGGGGTTTAGAAAGGCAGGCGCCATAGACAGATAAACAGACAGACAGGAGGATAGCAGTCAGCCCCAATGGACAAGGGAGAATGGAGAGCTGGAGGCCCCTGGTCTGGCCCCTTTCTGCCTCATTAGAGCTTCTGGTGTGAATTCCAAGAGCCGCAGGGTGATGCCTGCAAACCTTCCTGTTCTCCCATATGCCCCGCTCATCCCATCCAAGTGTCCTAAAAATACCCGTCCCACCAGCCCTGCCCCAGATCCTGACAATAACCATATGTCGCCTCCGCCACTCAGCCACCTCGGCAAATGTCAGCCGCAGTGCTGGCAATCTGCAGGAGGCCGGGTGGGGCTCTCTCACCCCCAGATATAAACAGCACAGGAGGGGGGCTGTGGCAGGGAGACCCCCGGCCAGGAGTGGGGTCCTAATAGCTCCCGCAGGGCAGCACCAACCTTATCTGCACGCCCAGCGCACCTCGGAGCCCGCCCGCCCGGTAATCCTCTCATTTATGTCCGCAGATGAGATCAAAGCTCCGGGGTGCCTGAGCCTAGTCGGCTAGGGGGCCCGTCCATTAGAGCCGACAAATGCTTTGTCCAGCTGACGGCTGCCAGATAGCCCCCCGTGGCTGCTGGGGAGGGGGAGGCCGGAGGGCGCCTGGTGCGAGGGCCTGGAGAAGCAGAGAGGGGCACGGGGACACCTACTCCCTGGCACTCCAACCCTTATGGCAGTTTTGTATGGAAATGCAGGACTAATGTCTCCTATGGGAACCCCAGGACCTTCTGTCGGCCACCCTGGGTCCCCAGGAGTAGGTGGAGGATTCCTGGGAAGGGGTCCTGGAAAAAGGACTCAGAAAAAGTTGGAGACAATGCTGCTGCGGCTGGGCTGAAAGTCCTGAACCTTCCTGGGGTCTGCCTGAGTGTGGCTCCCCTTAGCTTTGAGGGGTCCATTACTGAAGGGGTCACCAGTGTCCTTGAGAGGGACCATGAGTGGACACGAGCCTATTAGTTCTAGATAAGGAGACGCATAGGAGGGACTGCTTGTGAGTGTGTCATTGTGAGCGTCTGAGTGTGTTATGATTTATAAGAGTATGGGTGTCCGTGAGTGTATGAGTGAGATTGAATGTGTGTGAAAGAGAAAGACAAGCCGAGAAAACGGAGAGAGAGGAGGTGGGGCGGGATAGGGCTCCCCAGGTCCCATGTGTGGGATGAGGTGGCCCTGGACTGGCCCACGGGCTCCTGCTCCCTTACTTGATGTGTCAGGGGTGCTGGCTCTTTGTGTTGTCTCAGCTGCTTGTCAGGTCTCATTTGTCCTTTTAGGGTCCCATGGGATAGCTGAGCTTGTGGCAGCCGGGGTCTCCCCATGCCCTGGATGCTGTGGGAGTCAGAGGGGATGGCCAGGCCAGTGTAGCTCAGTCCCCAGGGCTGGGGTCCAAAAAAAGGCCTGTGAGGGGCCTTCAGGATGGCTCAGTAAAGGTGGACATGAGGCTAGCACTGTGGGGCCCAGACAGGCCTGCCAAGGGACAGTGCAGAGTGGACAGGAAAGGGATAAGAATTGAGGGGCCAGAAAGGCCCAGGTAATGCTCCTACCTCAGAGGACTGTTTGATCATCCTCAATTTTCTTGGCTATAAAATGAGGCACACACAGAACCTGCTCCTCAAAAGCAAGAATTGAGGGGCCAGAGAGATAACCTGGAGGTAAGGCATTTGCCTTTCATCAGGACGGTAGTTCGAATCCCGGCATCCCAGATGGTCCCCTGTGCCTGCCAGGGGTGACTTCTGAGCATAGAGCCAGGAGTAACCCCTGAGTGCTGCTGGGTGTGACCCAAAAACCAAAAAAAAAAAAAAAAAAAAAAAAAAAGCAAGAATTGAGTGATAGGATGGACCCTGAGTAAGGTGCTGGGATTCAGTAAACCCTGAGTGAGGTGCCTACATTAGTCAGCAGGAAGTGGGTGAGAGTCTCCATAGTGGCACCCTGGATACCCTGAGTCATAGCGCCTAGCAGTGGCTCCCTTATGAAGAGAGGGGCCAGTGCTGTCTCGGGGAAAATGCCTCACTGAGCTTGAGCTGCTCCACCTTGGCCCTGTGCTGGGCACCTGGGGGAAGAGGAAGCAGAGGAGGAGGAAGGGATGGGATGAGGCCCAGCTCAGCTGAGTCCAGATCTGCCTCTGTGTCCCTGACATCCCTGGGAAAGGACAGACACTGGGGCTGAGAGCCACTGGGAGCAGTTAGGCCGGGGGCTGAGGTTAAGGATTGGGTCTGGGGACAGGGAGATCTAGGACAGGGAGCCAAGGCCAGATGGGTCTCACTCCCTTGACCTTTCAGTTCCAGGTAACTAACTGAGGCAGCCATAGCCACTTCCTTGGAGGCTCAGAGAGCCTCAGCCTCTCAGGCTGCCTGATGTGACCAAGACCTGAGCCAGAAAGAGGCTCTGAGAGGACAGAGCACGCTAAGGGGCATGGGACTGGACTCAACGCTCAATGCTCATGACAGGCAGGAAGAGAGGAAGAAGGAGGGTGCATCCTTCTCACTGAAGCGATGGTGGATCCTAGCTGTCCTGGAACCCAAAGGTGTTCAGGGAGGCTGCCAGATGCTGGGACAGGAGAGGGTGTCCTGACCACAGGAGCCTGCCCCATCATGCCCCGGTGCCCACACTCTATAGAGCACTGAGCATGGAGGCTTCTTGGGCCCCAGCTGCAGTGGGGGAGACGGCTACGGCCAGGCCTGCCCTCGGCTGTGCACTGAGTCCTGCCCTGTTTACATCCGCAGTCTTTGCTCGGCTCCTCTCAGGAGCTCAAGGTCCCAGAGCCTGACCATCTGCTGGCCCCGGGCTGACCCCTGACCCCAAAGTTATCACAGGGAGACAGGCTTGTGGGGGGCCAGACCACCAAAGAGGCAGCCCGACGGGCCAGGGTGGCTCCTGGGGCTGAACCTCCTGCACACAGCACACACGGGGCTTCCTGGGCACCCCTGTGGAGAGCCCAAACTGGCACCCGTGGTCCCCAGGACACTCACTCCAGTTCACAGACACCTTCAGCAGATCCAAACAGCTTGTGGGGTGAATTGTGTATGTGCACAAGGTATGCACATGTGTCCACACACATGTGTGGGTGTGCATGCACATATGTGCACATAAGCATGCATGCATATATGTGCATAGGATTGTGTATGTATGCGTGCATGTGTCCATGTATGCATGTGCATATGTGTGAGTGCACATGTGTCTGTATGTGCGCACATGTGTGTGCATGGGTGTGTGTATGTGCATGCATGTGCTCCGATGCATGTGCCTGCATTTGTGCATGTGTGTGCCTGCAAAATCACATGCGTGTGGGGGTTGTGTAGGGTCACCAGCATACTGTTCTCTCACCAAGGGTGGACTCAGAAGAAAGCTGCTTCCCTGGGTCCCACTAGGATCACCTCCACCCCAGTAGAAGGGCCCCCGGCCAGGTTCTCCTCCCCACCACCTCCACCCCGGGTTTCAAATGTCTGAGGTGAGGGCGCCACCTTCTGGCTGCCAATACCACAGTCTCCCTGCAGGGTGGGGTCCCGGGACTATGATCAGTCTCCTCCTGGGGCTGGGTGGGGTCTCCTATCCCACAGAGCCCAGAGCCATCTGGGTACCCTGGGGGAGAGTCCAATGGTCAGTGTCCAGTAAGGAAGTGAAAGAGGTCAGACCTCGTGGCTTTATTGCAGAGATGACCCCACTGGCCAGAGTACACGGTTATACTTCGAACTGAATCAGGTGCAGCTGGCAGCCAGATCAACCGTGTGTCCGCCCTGGGGAGGGGACCAGAGGGATCATCCCTGATGGGGTGCCTGGTGCTCCCTGGTATGAAGGGATCTGGACGGGCAATCCTCTCTCTCTCTCGAGACTTTTCCTCTTCACCAGTGCCAGGCAAGTTGAGAAACGGTTGCGTGGCAGTCGGGCCTCACTGCCAGCCAGTCCTGGGGTGCAGGGCACCCCACACTGGCTTAGGGCTGCAGCTCATACTGCTGCTCGGTGGACGTATGGAAGTCCTCCAGCACGGACTGTAGAAACTCAAAGGTGGGCCGCTCCTGGGGCTGGCTGTGCCAGCACTTTGAGATGACGCTCCAGTACAGTGCAGGAGGACACATGTCTGGCCGGGCCATGCGGTAGCCTCGCTCCAGGCTGCTGATGACCTCAGGGTTGCTCATTCCTGGGGGCGGAGAAACGAGGGGGTTTCTCTTGTTCTATCTTAGATCCCACATGTGGACAGCAGCCTGGAAGGAGTCTATGCTTGGCCTCTGAATGTTGTGTGTCTACCAGTTCCCCTAAATCTGTGGGGTGTCTGTCTCAGCAGGTCTGTCCCTGGCTCTATTCCTACTTGCTGCCCTCCAGCCACAGAGATTTTAAGGTCAGGATGAGGATTTATTAGGGGCAATGTCTGTGGGATACAGATGAGGGTTAAATGATCTGCTTTTTAATTTTTTTTCTTTTACAGTGATTATTTGAGCCACATCTCAAGGGCTCAGAAGCTGCTCTTTGACTCACTGCTCAGGAGTGAGCTTTGATGATGCTCAGAGGACCCTATGTGGTGCTGGGATAAAACAGGGCTTGGCCATGTGCAAAGTAAATATGGTATTGTTTTTGTGTGTATGGTTTTGTCTGGGGACCACAGCTAGTGGTACTCAGGGCTTACTCCAGGTTTTGTGCTCAGGAATACTCCTGGTGGGGTTCAGGGGCTCCTATTAGATGCTGGGGATTGAACCTGTAAAACAAGTACCCTCCCTGCTGTGCTATTTCTCTAGCCCCAGCAAACATGTTAATTGACAGTATTGTCTCTAAACCCTGTCATTGTGGGGAAGGCCCCACTGGGTTTGGATCTCCCTGTCTCTGTGTGGGAGGGGACCAGGTCTGTGTTCCAGGCGCTGTGCCAGTGAGGGTAGATGCCCCTCCTAGGAGGGGGTGTGTGGGTCTGTCCCCTGCACAGCCCCTCTCTGAGCCATGTTCAGTACGAGGTATGTCTCTCATGGGCGCCCCAGCAAAGTAGGCAAGATGCTGTGATGTGAAGCCACCTACCTGGGTAGGGCACACGCCCATGGGTGACAATCTCCATCAGGAGGACCCCGAAGGACCAGACGTCAGACTTGATGGAGAATACCCCAAAATGCAGGGCCTCGGGTGCAGTCCACTTGATGGGGACCTTGGCTCCTGCGGACACCAGCAGCATGAGGTGGGCTACCTCATGTACACACTTGGTCCCCCGCACATAGAGCCAGTTTCTGTCACTGTCCTACTCTCCCTGGGTGGCGTCACTATCCCTGGTCTCTGACAGAGATAGCTTGGACAGCATCTGTCTCCAGTCTCTGCTGGAAGTGGCATGGTCCTGGACAATAGAACTCAGGTGAGTGTGCAGGGGCCAGAGCTATAGCACAGTGAGAGGGCATTTGCTTTGCACGCAGTTGCTCCAGGTTCAATCCCTGGCATCCCATTGGATGCCCCCCCAAGCCTTCCAGGAGTAATTCCTGAGCACAGAGTCAGGAAAAACACCCGAGAGCCACCAAGTATGGCCCCAAAACAACAACAACAACAACAACAACAACAAATAAACAAGGAAAAACCCTCCATCTGCAGCCTTGAGCACACAACACCTAGATGGCACCCCTTTTCCTCCTGGTTGTCCTCAGTACAAAACCCCAGGCCAGTGGTGCTGCCCCCCTCCAAGTCTTTGCAGAATGGAATAGAACTTCCATGGTGGCAACATGGGGCTCCCTCCTGGTCCTTCATCCTACAGAGACATACCAACACTCCACAGCCCTTTGCTGAGGACCCTTGACAGCAGGTGTCAAGCCACAGTGTGTGAGGTTGACTGGAATCTTCTATGAGGTTGGGATGCAGCTCAGGGTATGTTCAGGCCTCACATGCAGAGGATGTGGGTCTGCTCCATGCTGCCTGCCCAGCATGAGCCAAAAGAATATTCCATAGTCCAGACACTGCACTGAGTTGTGTTTCTTTTTTTTTAAAGTTCTTGGGAGCTGGAGCAATAACACAGTGGAAAGGGCATTTTGCCTTGCATGTGGTGGACCCAGGTTGGATCCCCGGCATTCCATAGGGTCCCTGAGCCTGCCAGGAGTGATTTCTGAGTGCAGAGCCAGGAGGAACCTGGGAGTACCACTGAGTGTCACCCCAAAACAAACAAACAAAACAAAAAAAGCAGAAGAAAGTGTTCATTCAGGCCAGCTCCCCTGGATCACTATTGTGTTTCACAACCAATCCCCACTCAGACCAGCACCCAGATCATTGCTGTGTCCCCAGACCCCAAGTTCCTTGGGAGAGATAAGTCCATGAGTTTCAGGACCTGGGTAGGGGTAGAACCTTCCATACAGGTGCTGGGTGGAGCCCTGAACTCCTGTGGGGTTTGGGCCACATGCCCCCCAGGGTGTCTCTCCTATGTGCAAACTCTCGTGCTGGGGGCACAGTGGGGCTCCAGTGAGTTGTGGGGACAATGCCCTTTGCTGCAGGACTTGGCCTGAATGGAGGGGACTAGGAGTGGGGCGCATGTGTATCATTTCTGTGTCAAGTAGAAGCTGCAAGCTATAGGGCTGTGGGGTCTGAGCACTTCCTCTCAGTTGCCCCACTTAAGCTGCTGTTTCCAAGAAGCAAAGGCAGGAAGGGAGTTTCCCATGCTCCACACCCATTTGGGGACGGGCCACACCTGAAGCAGATGAAGCAGGGTGGTGAGGGGCATCCTGAGGGACTGGAGGGACTCCAGGCCCACTCACCTTCCTGGGCCATGTACTCAGTATCGATGATCCGGGCCAGCCCGAAGTCTGCAATCTTGCAGGTGAGTGAGTCAGACACCAGGACATTGGCAGCTCGCAAGTCTCGATGGATGGAGTTCATACGCTCGATGTAGGCCATGCCCTCTGCAACCTGGCACACAGCCCACTCCCCCTCTAGTGCAGGGTACAGGCAGGAGGGGGCATGGCGGGCGGGGATACAGCTTTACCCACTCCTGACTCATACATTGGGTAGAAAGGCATGTCCGTGTGTGCTATGTGCATCTGTGTGTGCATGTATGAACCTGTGTGAATGAATCTGTGTGAATGTCTGAGCCTATGTGTACATGGGGAGCTCCTTTTGTATGTATGCTGGCAAGCACATGTATACAAATACTTAAGCATGCATACACACGGGTGTCTGGGTTGGTGGTGCACACACATGAGCATGCATTATGCATGTCTCTGGATGAGCATGTGCATACATGAACATGTAGTGCATGTTGAGCACACATGTAGGACTGTCATGCAAGACATATGCATGAACATAACATGCATGTATAGGCATAAACAAGTTGTTCATGTGTGTCTGGGTGAATACGCTTGTGTCTGCACCTGAGGCATGTGGAAATGGCTGAGTTTCTGGGTCCTGACACTCTGGTGCTGACCCTTGTGGCAGTCCCTGGGGCTGGACAGGAACCATAGTGGAGAGAGAAAAGTAGGCGCCAGTGACTTGCTTGGCTGCTGTAAGGTGGAGAAGGGTCCCAGGGCAGTCCTGGCCATGTGTGTTCTTCAGTAGAAAACAGGAGTTCCCAATTTCCTGCCCAGCAAGTAGAGGGATCCCACTCCCTGCAGGCACATGCCCTAGGTTGGTTCCTATTGTGGCCTGTGCAGAGCCATGCGCTCTGAATGGCCATTCCAGGCTCCACCCCATGGCCCTGGTGCTGTGCCTGAGGCTGTGGACAGAAGCTCACAGGCAGGTCACTGGGGATGGCCAGGCTCTTGTCCCCTCCTGTCTTCCTGTGCATGGGAACCATGAGGTGAGGATGCGAGTTTGACAGGTGGAGGAACTCTGTGCCCTGAGATGGCCATGCACCCCTGGCCACCTGCTCAGATACATGTGTTTGCTTCCAGATCTGGGGGACAGTTTGGGCCACACCCAGTGGGGCTCTGGGGATGAAGCCAGTTAGCAGCCGGTAGGAGAACTTCTCAATGATGGCTTGGGTTTGTTTTGGGGCCACACCCAGAAGTGCTCAGGACTTTCTCCTGGCTCTGCACTCATAGATTATTCCTGATGGTACTCAAAGGACCATAGGGGATGCCATAGATTGAACCTGGGCCAGCAGAGGGCAAGCGCCCTCCCCTCTGTTCTATCACCTGGCCCTGTCTGTGTTTAAACTGTCAGGAATTCTACTGCTGTCTCTCCCGATATCTGAGCCAATACTGTGGGCTCTGTCTGAGCTGCCACTTAGAGGTCAAGGGGACCTCCACCCTTTGGCTGTCCCTACTCACCTGGGCTGCCATGTTGATGAGTCTCGAAAGCCCCAGGCCACTGCCCTCCTCAGTCTTCAGGAAATCCAGCAGGGACCCTGGGGTAGTGTCTGAGCTGAGTTCCGTGAGTTGTGTCCTCTAAGGACACCACACAATCTTGGTCTCCCTGCATCCAGGGTGAGTGAGGGTCAGCAGCCACAGACAGAACAGAGTCTGGTCCTAGCAGGTCATGGGGGTCCTCTGGGAGCTGGCTGGACATACTCCCCCACCCCCTCAGTCTCAGGCCCCTTTGAAGACATGGATCAAGAATGAGTTGACAGGCCAGGCCTGGACAGAACCCGCAGCAGTGCTGACATGGGTCTGTGGTAGGGACCCATAGGGGCTCAGGCCCAGCACTAAGACTGCTGTTGTCTGGCCACTATCCACATCTGCTGCGAAGCCCCAGACTCACAAGCTCCAATGTCCAGCACTAGCCATGGGTGTCTGGGGACCCAGCAGAGACTGTTGAGGTACCCAACCCAGCCCTGCCATCTCAGAAGTCACACCTCGGGCCATGTACTCAGTGACTATGTAGATGGGCTCGCTGGTAACTAGGGCATAGAGCCGGACCAGCCGCTCATGACGAAGCGTCTTCATCACGTTCGCCTCTGCCAGGAAGGCCTCTGGGGACATGGTTCCTGTCTTCAGGGTCTTCACAGCCACCTTTATCCTCTGCCTATAGTAGCCTAAAAGGTAGGGGGTGGGAATGGGGCATGACCACTGGGAAGGTATGCATGAAGCTTTTTTAAATTCATTGATCAATTTGTTTGGTTGTTTTTGCCACATTCAGCAGCACTCAGGGGTTCCTCCTGGCTCTGCACTCAGAAATTACTCCTTGCAGTCTCAAGGGACCTTATGGGATGCCAAGAATCAAACCAAGGTTGGCTGTGTGCAAGGCAAACTCGCTCCCTATTGTGCTATCATTCTGGCCTCTGCAAAGAAACTTCTAGAAGGCTCTAGAACACCAGTGGAGACTTGAGCCAGAACCCCTACCATGGGCCCTTGGGTCAGCACCTGGAATAGCCTGTGATGGAGTCCCCTAGCTGCCTTGCTCCCCTACACTAGGCTGGAACTTTTACCTCCTGGGGCCTGGCATCGTGGTCCTTCCTATCACTGCCACCCGCCCTGCCTTCCTGCTAATCCTCCTCTGTGTATCCCCCACACTCCTCCCCTTGGGTGCCTGGATCTTCAGCAGAAGTCCTGACCCTGTGTATTCCTGAAACCAGAGCCAGAGAGGTCAGTACAATACCCACAGCCATACACCCGGGCAGCTGCCAGGCTGGTGGGAGAAAGAGGGACCCGTGGGCTTGAGAGGCCTCTTTTGTCCCCAGGATACTCTCCGACAGCCTGGTGGGAGCACTGCTTTTATTAACATGTTGGGGTCATTCTCAAGGCCACCCAGTGCAGAGGACCCCATGCTGCTGGGGTGGAAATGGAACTCCAGAATGCCAATGGGTGGCCCAGACCCATTCACCCCTCCCAACAAGCCCAGCCTCAGTGCCCCTCAGAACCCCAAACTTACCCATCCAGACTTCGCCAAACTGCCCAGCGCCCAACTTTCGAACCAGCTTGACAGCCTGCCGGGGGATCTCCCACTCATCCTGGGCCCAGGGGTCCTGCGGGGTTGACCTCACACAGGGGCAGGCCAGCCGCCGACACAGCCCGTCCCCTTTCTCTGCATCAGGGATAGTGACACTGTGACCAGAGCAGCCAGCCAGCATTGCTCCCCATGGCATTATTTCTGCTTCGTCTCCACCCAGCAGGTACACACATATGCACATACATGTACATATGCACACAAGCACACATGCAAACTCAGTGTCCCTCATTGACCTGCTCTGGCTAAAACCCTCCTGAGCCCCAAGATGCTCCTCTGGAATCACTGGGTTGCAGACTAAAGTTGCCAGATCTTTATCTCCAGTGAGCATCATGGATTTGGGTGCGGGAGGGGCTTCCCCCTCCCAGACCCCTTCACCCCAGTGTCCCTCATACTGGAGTGATGCTGCACTAGAGCCTGCAGAGTGGGGAACACAGCCTGTGGAGAGATGTAATAGCTGCCCTCAGCCGATGTGTGGATCTTATAGTGTTTGACAACGGCACCCTGGGAGGACACGTCCTTCAGTGACAGGGAGAAGGCACCTGCAGTGAGAGGAGAACCTATGGGATCGGACATCAGGACTGGGGGGGAGGGGGACCAGAACAAGGCACTGGGGCTGCAAAGAGTGACCATCTCTCCCTCCCCTCATTCCTCCCTTCATCTGCCCATCCCTCCATTGATGATGCATCCACTCACCCACTGATTCATCCCTCCCTCCTTCCTTCCATCTACCCACTGGCCCTCCTACCCATCCATTTACCCATCCATCTATTCATCTACACACCCATCCATCCATAGAGGGTTCTCACCCATCTATCTACCATCTATCTTCTCATCTACTCACCCACCCATCCCTAGATCTATCCACCCATCCATCCATCTATCCATCTATCATCCATCCATCCATCCACCCACTCACCCATCCATCCACCCACCCACCCATCCAACCATCCAATCTTCCCTTTTTCCACTCATCCCTCCATTGATCAATCTACTCACCCATCGATTCATCCCTCCCTCCTTTTTTCCATTGATCCACTCTTCCACACATCTAAACATCCATCTATCATCCCTCCCATCCATCCATCATCCACCCACCCATCCATCCCTTCACCCATCCATCCATTCCCTTCATGCTTCCCTGGCTCATGTGCCCACAGCCATAAACCTCTACACCAAGGTCATCTGAAGTCCCCAAAGAACCCTGAGGCCATGGGCTTGGCTGAGATGACCCCAATGTCCTCCTGGGGATTCCCAAAACCTCTGATTACAGGCTCCAGCTAGTGGTCCCTTCCTGCCATCCTCTAACACCCGACTCCCAAGGGAATGCAAGTCTGATTGTGCAACACCCCTAAAAACCTCCAACCCCATGCCCAGACATTCCCCTAGACCCAGCTCTAGACCGATCTGCCAGCCGGGGCTCGAGGAGGCACAGGCTCACCTCTAGTGCTCTCACTCTCCCGCACCAGAAAGGCGCCCGCCTTGTTCTGGGTAGCCAACAGCTGCCTCTCGGCCTCCCTGCGGCGTATGCTTCTAAAGAACCACCTGGAAAGGGGGCGGGCCGTCGCGCTCCTGCAAATACCCTCCACCCGGGCAGGTGAGGCCCGAAATCCGGGACCCTGCAAAAACCTCTGCCGTCCTCCCGCCAGGAATGGCCTTTCCTCGGCTCCTTTGGGGTTCAGCTCTGGGAAAACACTCCAGTTCTGTCCGAGGAAGCGGGTCCGAGTCAGACAAACAAAATGCTCTGGGGGTCCCAGCGAGTCCCCCTGAGCAGGACAGTGGATAAGAGGGAGAATCCCCCAAAGGCCGCCAGGAGGCAGTGGAGAGTCATCGTCCAGCCGGTGATGGGGTGACCATGACCAGGTGACGCTCTGTCTGATGATCGCCCACAAGATGGGGCAGCACCCCCTTTCTCATCCTTCTCCACCCCGTCCCCCTGGCCTGGATGGGCGAGGCCCCTGAACCCTGGAGAGAGTGGAAGACGGAGCTCGAGGTTCAGCAGACCAACCTAGTATGTGTGTATGTGTGTGTTTGTGTATGTGTGTATATATCTCTCTGTGTGCATGCCTGTATGTGTCTCTATGTGTGACATATATGTTACATGTCCCTGTGAGACATGTTTGTGAATGTTTCTGCATGCATGTCTCTGTGCGCACATGTATGTGTGTCTGTCTGTGTGTGTTTATGTGTGTATGGGGGGGTCTAGGGTTTAGGGCAGGGCTCCTCTCTCTTCTGGACTGGTGGGAACCGCCCCCCCCCCCCAGGCTGTGGCCTGTCCTCAGGGACCTTCACATACGGTTCCACGTCCAGGGCCTCCACATGGACCACAAAGCTGGCAGGCACCAGACCCTCCCTGCCCGTGATGAGCGACTGGGCCCAGCTCCAGTCTCCAGCCCTGTGAGAAGAGACAGAATGGGGGGAGGGCGATCTTAGGGGTGATGTCCTGGCCAGAGAGGTGAGGGAGCACCGAGCCCTACACCCCTCCTCCGGGGCAGTGTGGGACTAAGTGAGAGACACAGAGATGAGGGGACAGGGTGTGAGTAGAGGGGAGTCCCCAAGACTCACTGTCTAAGGATCTGCAGCTTCTCCCCCTTCCGCACCTGCAAGTCCCGGGGGGTGCGGGCAGAGTAGTCAAACAGGACCTCTGCAAAGAGCTGCCCTGGAGTGGGGGACAGCCTCAGGGATAGGTTCTGTGGTCAGGGGGAGGGGAAGGTGGGAGGAGAGTAGGATGGGAAGGGGAGAAGAGAAAGGACGGGATGGGGGTAGGGGAAGGGGAGAATGCATTTTGGGTAGACCCCCATATCGTCATGAAGAGGGGTTACCCCTCCTAGGGCTGGGGACCCCCAAGGCGCTGTGACTGGTCCTAGGGGTGACAGATTGCAGGGGGTTTGACTTTCCAGAAACCCCTCCTTACCCTGGTCCGGGTCTGGGGGTGCAGGGGTCAGGTGATCAAACACGACCTGCAGCAACACACACACCCTCATAGAGATCTTTGGGGGCCCCCATCAGCCTGCACACCTTGTTGTGGGAGTAACTGGTTTTCATTCTATTCAGGATAATTCTTCTTTGCAGGAAGTACCTCTGGATTGGTCCCTTCCCTTACCCATTCTCCACCCTAAGGAGTGGTCCTTTTCTCCCCCAATAAAGACCTTGGGTCTCAGGGAGAAACTGCTTTCAATTTCTCTTCCACAACTAGTCTTATCTGCTGGTATCTCTTGCTAGTGAGTAGAAGGCTTATGGTGGAATTTTCCTGAATCTTGTTTTATTCCTTTCAATCTGTGTGGATTACTTACTGGGTTGGTGTTTGCTTCCAGACCTGTTCACTTCAATCCCTCAGGACTGAGGCACGAGGCTTCCACTTCGCCCCACCCCAGAGAGGAGGGAGAGCCCGGGGGTCCTCGAGCTCTCTTCCCAATCATATTTTGTACCCCAAAACCCAGTCCACCCATTCCCAGGATGAGCCAGGGGACACCACACCTGCCATCCAGGAAATGCACCCGAGGCAAAGGAGGTCACCCTACATTCATGGGTGAGACCTGTATGCCCCTCTAGAATGGGTCCTGTGTGACCCAGAGAAGATGGGCCCTGTGGTGTGTGTACTGGGGATCATACCCCAGAACATATACTGGGGACCAGACCTCCTCAGGACATATACCAGAGACCAGAACCTCCAGGATATATACTGGGAACATGACCCCAAGTATGTTTTGGGATGGAGGATGGTAGATTTTATGTTGTTCCCCATCGTAAGTGACTCACTCACCAGGGGTGGCAGTGGGGGTGATTCTTGGCTCTGGGTTCTTCGCTTTAGGGGGTTCCCCCAGCCTTTGGCCTTCTCCTTGACCTGCTTCCTGCTGCTCACCAATCCCATACTGTGAGTACAGATGTGGGGGTCAGAGCATCCAAGTCTGTGTAAGCCCCCTGTGCCTCTGAAAGGAAGACATGGGAGCTGTGAAGAAGCCTCAGGAGAGACTGGACTGCCTCTCACCCATCCTTCTCTGGGCCAGAAAGAAAGAATTGGACATAGAACCACGCTATGTAATGTTCCAGAAAAGGTTGGCAGAGTTTGGTGCTAAACACTGAGGCCTGGGCAGAACAGAGCAGTGTTCTAGAAGCATCTGACCAGTGTGTGGGGGCTAACTTTTAGCCTGTGTGTCCCCACCCAGAGGATTCTGTACCTCTAGTCCCCTGGTCCAGTCACCAGAAGAAGCAGGAGTAGAGTGATATAGTACAGTGGGGAGGGCATTTGCTTGCATGCAGATGAATTGGGTTTGAGCCCTGGCATCCCATAGGATCTACTGAGCACTGCCAGGAGTGATTCTTGAGCATAGTCAAGAATGAACCCTTAAAACTGCCTTGTGACCCCCAAATAATGAAACAATCTGTGTGGATTACTTACTGGGTTGGTGTTTGCTTCCAGACCTATGTACCTCAATCCCTCAAACTAAAGATAAAGAAACAGGTGCTGAACTGTGGGTGCTGAAAGGAATCAGGGTGCCCCCACTCCAGTACTTGCTCTTTTCTTGACCATTCTGTGTCTAACCAGAGACTCACCACCAAATGTCTTCAGTTTTTCCTTGGTGATAAATACTCCCTCCCTTACCAGCCAGGCTGGCTGGCTCTTCTTCCTGGAGTTTTCATAAAGAAGTAGCTAGAACAGCATTTTGTAGATATTCCTGACCACAGAGCTTCAATATAGAGAAAAGTGTGTGAAATGAGCTGAAAAGGAGACAAAACCAACTAGAACTACTCACCTTAGCCTTGTTTTGTTCAAGCAATGTGCAATTATCTCATGGTGCACCCCCAAATCTCCAGATATATGATATTGTTTAATGTAGAGATGGCGCCAAAGAGATAATACAGTAGGTAAAATGCTTTCCTGGTGCCCCATGCTGGGTCGATCCCTGACACTACCTGTGATCCCACCCAGCACAGTCAGGAGTGATTCTTGAGTACAGAGCCAGGAATAAGCTCTGACCACAGAGCCAGGAATAAACCCTGAGCACAGAGTCAAGAGTTAAGCCCTGACCACTGCCATGTGTGACCCCAAAACCAAAAATAAATGAACCATACCTAGATTTTTTGTTGGTTGATTTGGGGTCACACCTGGTGGTACTCAGGGCTTACTCTTGGCTCAGCCTCTTACTCATTATACTATCACCCCAGCCAGACTGTATCTAATCTTACTCTAGGTTTGTTAGGTTGACTGCCATTGGTGCTCACAGCAGACTTCTGGTCTGGTGCTTGGGGTCCTTCTGGTGCTTGGGCTTAAACCCCTGTTTCCCTCTAGAACCTGAAGCCCTTTTCCTGGCTCTAGTCTTGACTCCCTGTTGATCCCTATAACAAACACTTATGTCCACTTCAATTAAGTTCTTTCAAAAAACTAAAACCCTGCAAAGTCTTCTGTGCATAGCCAAAGCCAAAATCAGAGGCTCAGCTAAATCTACAAGATTCCAAACTGTTTGAGCTGCCCTACTTTTCCTCTGTAGACCCAGAAGTACCTGTCCCAGACTGTTTTAGCCCCACTCACCCTGGAAAAAGAAAAGACTCTCACAATCTTGAAGACGACACAGAAACCACCATGAAAAACCACCAGCCAGCGGTTTCTGAGTGTGTCACGAGCAGAGAACATGCAATTTCCAGCTGCAAAGAACAATTCCATTATAGCACACGCTTTGCTGAGGGGAGCCCAGATTTGATCCCTCAGAACATCAGCATAGCAGCACTGGGAGCAGCCTCAGAGCACTGCTAGGTGTAGCTTCAAACCAACACCCACAAAACAGGGCCACCAGTCGACCCTGATTTTTTTTGTTTTTGTTTTTTGGCCACACCCGTTTGATGCTCAGGGGTTACTCCTGGCTAAGTGCTCAAAAATCGCCCCTGGCTTGAGGGGACCATATGGGATGCCAGGGAATTGAACCACGGTCCTTCCTTGACTAGCACTTGCAAGGCAGACACCTTACCTCTAGCACCACCTCACTGGCCCCGGTCCCTGATTTTTTCCAATGTTCTTTTATTTTGGGGAGTTGGGGTCACACCTGGCAGTGCTCAGGGGTTACTCCTGGCTCTATGCTCAGAAATCACTCTTGGCAGGCTTGGGGGACCATATGGGATGCCAGGATTCGAACCACCGTCCTTCTGCATGCAAGGCAAATGCCTTACCTCCGTGCTATCTCTCCGGCCCCTGATTTTGTGTTCTTGTGCTGCTTCTGTTCATGCTTCAAATTCAAATTCAAATAAAAAAAAATCAAATGAAATTGGACACCAAGGTTGGAAGCAACATCAGCGGTTTGAGAGAGTTTGGATAAGGATTAAGTTTTATTTTAGGAACGATTGCTTGTCTCCTTAGTACCTGGCATGTGTTGGTGACATGAATTCTGCTGATGAACTGCTCTGTACTGACCTAAGTCTGCGTTCCTGGAATCAAGCATGTGGTTGCAGTGGACTTGTCTGAGTGGTGTGGGGCGGCTGGAGCCAGCTCATATTTTATTTACAATGAGAATGTCTCTGGCTTAGTATGTCTCTGGGATTTTTTTCTGGGCCGAGTCAGCATTCAGATGATGGTGACTCTATAATACACACCAGACTTTTCTTTTTTTCCCCCCTATAGTCTGAATAATTTAACACACAGACACTATTTGTTCTCTGAGAAGCCAGACAGAACCCAGCCTTCTGCCCCTAAGATCCTTTAAAGAATCTTTACATGTACTTGTGATTTCTTCTGCTTCCATTTCCCCCCTCTTTATCCCATTCTGATGATGTCTTGATTTATAGGAGATCTTTCATTTATGTGTTTTATTTTATTCATTTTTTTTTGTTTTGGGGCCACACCCAGCAATGCTCAGGGGTTACTCCTGGCTCTGCAATCAAGAATCACACCTAACTAGCTTGGGGTACCATGTTAAATGCTAGAGATTGAACCCAGGTAGGCTATGTATAAGGCAAATCCCCTACCCACTGTAATATCATTCTGCCCCCTTTATTATTTTATATTTATTTTTTATTTATGTGGCATTATTTTATGTATTTTAATTTGATGCCATAAAGTTTTAAGGTGTGGTCTTGTACTTCCTTTTCCAAAACTTTGCTCATATCTTATTAGGCAAAATTACCCAGAGGTTTAGGGTTTTTTTTTTGTTTTTTTTTTGTTTTTGGTTTTGGTTTTTGGGTCACACCTGGCAGTGCTCAGGGGTTATTCCTGGCTCTACGCTCAGAAATTGCTCCTGGCAGGCTCAGGGGACCATAAGGGATGCTGACATTCGAACCACTGACCTTCTGCATGAGAGACAAACCTCCATGCTATATCTCTAGCCCCCAGAGGTTTAGGTTTGATGCTAAATTAAATAAAGTTTGAAGCTAGATTAAAGTTTTGAAAAAGAAGATGAATGAAGGGGGCTGGAGTAATAGCATACTGGTAGGGTGTTTGCCTTGCATGCGGCCAACCCAGGACAAGCCCAGGTTCAATTCTCGGCATTCTATATTGGTCCCCCAAGCCTGCCAGGAGTGATTTTGGAGTGCAGAGACAGGGGTAACCCCTGAGCACTGCCAGGTGTGCCTCAAAACAAAAACAAAAAGATAGATGAATGGAAACAGCATCAATTGGAAGACCCATTTCCAAGGGTAAGGGAAAGGGAAGTTAAAAGGAAGTAGTGGACTTGTGTCCAACTCAAATAAATCTACACAGCAAAATAAACCATCATGAAAATGGAAAGGAAAGAAAATGGAAATGGAATGGAAGGAAAGGAGAGGTTTGAAAACCAGGTCTCTGAGGAGGGATTCCTGCCCAAACTGTGTTAAGAACATGTACAATGCAACCACACAAACTACTGCTTGTGGCAGTTGCTGAAATTGCACATTCTCAGAGTGACACCATGTACCTAGGTCACAGGGATAAGGCAAAAGAAAGAAGTGTGTGGGAGGCATAGGGGGACATCTTTAAAAAAAAAAAAAAAACGGTTCCATTGGCTTCTGCTTCTATTCCAGTCCCTCCATTTCCTAGCAGCAGCTCTGGGGTGTCACCCATGTGAAAGTGGGCCAGGCAGGAGAGACAGCCCAGCAGCTGTCAGGCATGCATGAGGCTAGCAAGAAGCCAGACCAGAGGCTGCAGGAGAGAGTCTCTGATACAGCAAGCTGAGCCTTTGTAAAGGCTTCACCTTTGGGTGATGCAGTCAGCCCCAACTCTGACTTCACACAGGCTGCTAGAGCTCGTCCCTTACTTCATTCCCAGCATCTCTGACTCCCACAGCACCAGGTGTGAATCATAACCTGAGCACTTCCATGGTCCCTCAAACAGAAAAATAAAATTACTAAAATGTAAAGTTTAATTTTTTAATTTATTAAAAGGAAAAGCATTATATAGTTGACATAAGTGATAATACATTATTTTTAGGAAGACCAAAAGCAACATTTTTTAAAATAGAAAATTGAAAGAAAAAATAAAGAGATGAAACAGAAAGGAAAGAATTCTGAAATGTAAAGTTTAAAAAAAAAGAATTAAACAAGTTTTAGACAGGTGAAAAGTCTGTATAGCTCTGCATTCTGTGAGACTTCCTCGGTAGGTAACTTTTAGGGGAACTCAGAGAAAATAGATAGATAGATAGATAGATAGATAGATAGATAGATAGATAGATAGATAGATAGATAGATAGAAGTCTGTATAGCTCTGCATTCTGTCAGACTCCCTCAGTTGGCAACTTTTAGGGGAACTCAGAGAAAAAAGATGATAGATAGATAGATAGATAGATAGATAGATAGATAGATAGATAGATAGATAGATAGATAGATAGATAGATAGATAGATAGATAGATAGATAGATGATAGAGATACCTTAGAGAAAGAGAGAAATCAACCTCAGAGAAAGACAGAGAGACCAGCCTCAGAGAGCTCATCTGTGGGTTTCTGCTGCTTTTTTCTACCACGCAGCCACAGCTGCTCTGCTTTCTGCTCCCTGACCTGCTTTAAAGGGTCCCAGGCCCTCATACTGTTCCACTGTGGTTTGATGGCTGAGGCCGGGCTCCCCTGCCAGCCCCACTCTCTGACTCTGCCAGCCACACGCTTCCACTCGTCTCAAATGTAGAAATGCCCTTCGCCCACACGCTCTCCCTGTGACTCTGCAGAGCTGAAATCCCAGAGATGGGACAGCAGGACTCCAAAGCATGGCCCATTTCAGCCTTCTGCTGGCATCGGCCCGAATCCTGAGAAGTCCCTATGGTGGGCAGAGGAGGGCAGTTCCTCTGAGCTTCTTCACACATAAGAAGGTTAGCACACTAAATTCCTTTTCGCTACATTTTCACTACATTCACTTCTTATTATTCACATTAAATGCCCTCTAAATTCCAGACAGGGCTTAGGCTTGTGGTCAAGCCCGGGCCTTGCATGCCCGAGGCTCACAATTCCATCCCTGGAACTACAAATAAATAGTCTTTCCTATCTTGAACCTCATTTTCTGTTCAACAGGTAACACAAGCATGTCAGAAACTAGAAACTTCAAATCTGCGTAAAGGTGAACACAGGAAGTGCCCCTTCACACACACACACACACACACACACACACACCATCCAAGGTCTGTGGAGACAACTACGAAGATACCCTCCCAGGACTTAGCACATGCTTCCCACAAAACAAGGCCAGTCCACTGATGTGGTGTCCTAGGCAGTAATTCCTGTAGTCTCACAGCTCCAGGATTTGCCAGAGACCAACTGGGGCACCTATCTCCTGAGCACCCACTCTGTCTGCATAGACTGAGCCCTGCCTCGCTGCCTATTGGCACCCCAGCTTCTGGAGATCACGAATAAACAGGAGAAACAGGCTTAGAACTGGGTGCTGGGCTGCTGTTAGCCTCATCCCTGCCCTTGGAGTGGCTCGGTCTGAGAGTTCATGCACGGTTTGGGGAGGTGTCGCCTGAGACTGAATCACTGCCCACCCAGGCTGACATGGATCAAGCCTCACGAAGAAAGATAGAGCCCAGATGAGTTCCTTACGCCCTTGCCACCAGTCTCAACAAGTTTGAGCATTTCCCAAGAGGGAATGTTGGCTCAAAGGAATGAAATCCATTTCCTTTCTGTGCAGAGTTCTCATGGATTAATTGGTAATGTTCCTCCTGGGCAGGATTAATTATCTATGTTATTTTATCATTGAGGTATCTATTATTGTCTTAGCTATAAGGTTCCTTACCATGATAATATATCTAATTAATATATTAATGTGTCCCCTTGGCTAGAAACTTGTTTTCTTTTGTTTTGGGGCTACACCTGGCAGTGCTTAGGGGTTACTCCTGGCTCCACGTTCAGAAATTGCTCCTGGCAGGCTCAGGGAACCATATGGGATGCTGGGAATAAAACCCAAGTCCATCTGGGGTCAGCCACATGCAAGTCAAATGCCCTAGTGCTGTGCTATCTCTCTGACCCCTAGACTTTTTAATTTTGCTTTGGATCAACACCTGACAGTGCTCAGGCCTTGCTTTTGACTCTGCACTCAGGAATCATTCCTAATAGTACTTGGGAGGACCCAATTGAATATTAGGGATTGAAGCCAGGTTAGCCATATGCAAGGCAAGTGCCCTACCTTCTGGACTGTCTCTCTTCAGCCCTCTAGATTGAAGTTTTATAGGGTACTTATTATATATATTAATAATTAGGGCACACAGGGAACATCTTCCCAAATCATTCTAACACTCAACGTGTTTGAAGCCCATTTTCCAAGGTGCTTTTAAGGAACTTTATATGCTTATCTAAATTTTTTGGATCAGGGGCCAGAAAGATAGCACAGTGGTAGGGTGTTCGCCTTGCACACAAACCGATGGTGGTTCGAATCCTGGTATCCTATATGGTCCCCTGAGCCTGCCAGAGGCAATTTCTGAGCGCAGAGTCAGGAGTAACCACTGAGTGCTGCTGGATGTGACCAAAAACCAAAAATAAAATTTTTTGTGGATCAGAAACCAGAGAGGTAGTACAGTGGGTAGGGTTTTTTCTTGCATGTGGCCAACCCAGATTCGATCCCCAATGTCCCAGATGGTCTCCCTATTCCCAAGTGCAGAGCCTGGAATAACCCCTAAACTCCACCAGATGTGGTCCTCAAATGAATAAACAAACCAAAAACTTTAGAAAATTTTGTGAATCAGGGGCCAGGGAGATGCTACAGTGGTTAAAGCTCTTGCCTTGCATGTGACCAAGCCCTAGTCCATCACCTGCCAGGAATGATTCTTGAGCACAGAGCTAGGAATAAGCTCTGAGCTGGATAGGCCCCCAAAGCCAAAACTAATCAAGAAAAAAACATCCCAAATTACCCTTACTTTCTGTGATGTAATGAAGACCCAAGAATAGCAAAGCTATGGCTGAGAAAAGAGAATTTGATTGTGGGCTATGGAAGTTCATAGAATTGACTGATAGGAATGAAATATGGTGCCTGATTGGGACCAACTGCTGTGTCCTCCTCCATCCTCACACAGTGTACCAACTCTTCTGGCACATTCCAGAAAAGTGTCTAAGGATCGCTGTGGAAATGAGGAGCCACCCAACGAGTAATATTGGGCAGCAGATTCCCCGTTTGCAAAGTGCCAGCTCTGCAGTCTCAGCTCCAGCATGGTCCTTGGCCATAGTCCGAGCTGATCCAACACTGAAATGGTGATGGCAAAAATAGAGTTTTTGTGGGAAAGTAAAGTACACACACACACACACACACACACACACACACACACACACACACACACACACTATCCACTTTAATCGGCATCTAGGGGCAGCTGGTTCATCCCAGCACCCTGCTCTGCCCAGGTTTTACTAGGGGAGACTAGTTTTACACCAATACTGTGAATCAATTCAGGATTCCTGAACACGCAAACACCCTCCTTTTGAGTCTGACTCCACAGAGGACCATGTGTAGATCAGAGAGAAAAAGAGAAAGATGGCTTCCCAACGGATGGCTGGGACCCCTGTGCCTCACCCACATGGGAGGGAAGAAACCCAGAGAATAGCCACTAACCTGGGACTGAGCTTTTTCCGGCTATGCTGCAGCAGTTCTGGGTCTCAGCTCCAGAACCCAGATCCAAGACTCAGCTCTAGAACCTGGAACCAAGATGTGTCTCTAGAAACTGGCTCCAAGACTTGGCTCCAAACTTGGATCTAGAACCTGGCTTCAAGACTGGGCTCTAGAACACGGTTCTAGGAATTGGCTCTAGAATCCAGCTCCAGAACCCAGCTCTTGAGTCTCTGGTCTCAGCAGTCATCCAGGGGCCTGGATGGAGACAAAATTAGGGGGCAGACCGTCCCCCTTAAATGCCTGCCAGTTGCTGGCAGGAAGTAGCTTGGATGAGGCGGGGCCTCAGTGCTCAGGAAGACTCCTGAGTGACTCTACTGTCACTGGGTTTGTGCCATGGCCACTGTTGCCTTCAAAACCCCTAATGGCCCCCCAGCAATGCCCCACAAGGCCCTGATCCCAAAACTTGGCTTTCTCTGAGAATCTCCTCAACAATCCCTCCCCTCTCAGAGGGTCTGGGGGTGGTTTGGAGTCTGGGGAACCCTCAGAGGGTCACTAGCTCAGGAATCACCCCTCATGACATTTACCTGGACAATGGAGGCTGTTGGTCATGACCGCATTGAAGGGTTATGAGGGGCAAAGAACCTGCAGTGACTTTGGCAAGGCAGGATTCTGCTTAGAGCTGCCAGCAAAGAGGGTGGAAAGTTGAGGTTCCCTCCCTGTGTGCTCACTCCCCCCAAAGAGTGGCAGGAGGTATGGGGATGCAAGACCATCTCAGGAAAGCACCTCCTCTTCCTGTCTCCTTGCCTCTGCACCCCTGTGCTTCATTAGGCTCAATCTCCCCTTTCTCCTACCTTGCTCTCCCTACTCCCAACCTATTGACACTTGTCAGATTCAAGGTCCCCAAGGCTGAACTGACCTCCCTAATCCTAGTCTTCCATGAAGGACCCTATGTGTGGACTCCCTATGTGTGGACCCTATGTGTGGACTCCAGGACCTCAGGCCATTGGCTTTTCTAGGCAATGAGTGTTGTGGGAGATCATATTGAACAGGGGCCATAAAAATAGGTGCTGACAGGGCCAGAGAGATAGCACAGCGGTAGGGCATTTGCCTTGCACACAGCTGACCAAGGAGAGAACCATGTTCAATTCTCAGCATCCCATATGGTTCCCTGAGTCTTCCAGAAGCAATATCTAAGCACATAGCCAGGAGTAACCCCTGAGCACCACCAGGTGTGGTCCAAAAAAAATAAATAAATAAAGCTGCTGAAATGAGAAAAAGTAATATCCAAGGTACCCTTCAATAACAAGATTCCAAATCAGAGAGAGAGAGCGAAAAGAGGAGAGAGAGAGAGAGAGAGAGAGAGAGAGAGAGAGAGAGAGAGAGGAGAGAGAGAGAGAGAGAGAGAGAGAGAGAGAGAGGAGAGAGAGAGAGAGAGAGAGAGAGAGAGGAGAGAGAGAGAGAGAGAGAGAGAGAGAGAGAGAGAGAGAGAGAGAGAGAGAGAGAGAACTATGGTGGCAGCACGTTAAGCCCCACAGTGCAGGAGCTACACCCAAGGACCCTGGTCTTTCCCTCTGAGAAGCCCTGTAACCAGGACACACTGTTGAAGTCTGAGTTTCAGTTGCTCTGTCGACAAAATGGGACCAGGAATCAAATTTCTTTGGGTTCCCAAGGACCAAGAGAAGCCATTTCAGTCCTTCTCAAACCCTAAAGCACCAAATAAAAGTCGGTTCAGACCCAAATGACAGAAGAAACCAGAGTCTTGTGTCCAGAGAAAGGGACAAGCTGAGCCCAGAGCCCAGAGGAGTTGTGCTCTGGGGAGCAGGGGAAGCAGAGAGTAAATTCCAGAACAAAACAAGAGAAATCCCAGCAGGAGCATTCTGGGTGTTGCTCTTGGGTCTGCCTGAGGCCATGGTCTTCCTCTACTGGGGGCAATCTGTGCCCAATCAGCACTTTTGGCCACAACTGTGACTCAGACCTGAGCATTGCAGGGTGGGGCCCCAAAACAAACCAAAAGCACATCTAAGCTCAAGGTCTTTATGCTAACTAATAGCAGGGACAGTCTCAAGGGTCACTGTCATTTCGGGTCCAACCCAGGCTCCTGAAAGGAAAAGAAGAGGTGGAGTGAGGAGCTCAAAGACATTCCCAAAATCCTTCTGGGGGCCCAGAATCTTTAGGGAATCTGGTAAAATCAGGCAGGAAGCCCAGAAGCCATGTGTGAGACCACACATGTCGGCCAAGTGCCCAGTTTGGGGCACCCTTGGCCCAAGGACCATCCTCTGAGCTGGTTTGGGCTGCAATGGTGGCTGGTGAGTCACCGTGTCCCCCAGGGAGGACTCTGCCCACCAGACCACAGGGAGTTCCAAGGGGGGGGGGGTTTAGAAACTCGTGGCGCTGTCCCGTGGCTCAAAGGCAAGCCCAGTTTGAGCTCTGAGGTCCCTCACCCTCCTTTAGGAGGTACCTGCTTGAAGGAGGGCAGAGTGGCTGTTCGAGCCATGGACTGTTTTGATTTTAATCACAGCCCTGAGCCCTCAAAGCCAGCTGCCAGCTGAACCAAACCAAGTCGCTGGTGAACCTCCTCTTTGAAGGTCTGATACTCTGTGCCTCTCCTTCCTGCCCTGAAGGCCCCAAAGCTCCATAGTTGAGAAGCTGCTGCAGAAACAAACAAACAAAAAAAAAATTGAGCAACGGATGGTGGGAGCCGGAGCCCCTCAGTACCCCACACTTGACTGCCCCACTCAGGGTCTCTGATACCCGCAGGTTCCTCAGCGCCTCTGTCTCTCCACCTGAGCACTCAGTATTTCAGCAGGAGGAGCCGCACGTGTGTGTATCGGTGGAGACAAAAGTTTCCAAGTCCTCAAGATGTTGGGGCTGGAGTGATAACACAGAGGTAGGGTGTTAGCCTTGCACATGGCCAACCTGGAATGGACCTGGGTTCAATCCCTGGCATCCCATATGGTCTCCCAAGCCTGCCAGGAGCAATTTCTGAGCGCAGAGACAGGAGTAACCCCTGAGAACTGCTAGGTGTGGCCCAAAAAATAAAAATAAATAAATAATGGGGCCAGAGAGATAGCAGGGAGGTAAGGCATTTGTCTTGCATGCAGAAGGATGGAGGTTCGAATTTCTGCATCCCATATGGTCTTCTGTGCCTGCCAGGGGCGATTTCTGAGCATAGAGCCCCTGAGCGTTGCTGGGTGTGACCCAAAAACCAAAAATAATAATAATAAATAAATAAGTAAAAACGTGAACGCCAGTGTTTCAGCTTCACTCTCATTTCCTTGCCCTGTGGCCTATCCACTCCCCGCCAACCCCTGGAGTCCAATGGACACAGAGAGGCAGAGAAGAGGTGTGCTCACCTCTGCAGTCCTCAGAGCTAGTGTCCTGCTCTTGGACACCATGTCATCCTTTTTTAGCACAGGAGCTCAGGGAGGTCAGGGCTCCAAGCAGGCAGAGGTGGGAGTCAGAGATAGGCTCCAATGCTGTGTAGGACCCTTCCTGTGGGGCCTGGCAGGGGTCCCTCCTGCACTGTGATCTCCTGCATGCAATCATACTGTCTTGCTCCACTGGCGAGGAGGGTCTGCCCATATCCCAGGGCTGCAAAGCTCCAAATCCATGGAACCCTTGCAAAGCTGAGCTTTGCATGTTTCTGCCACATGTGGCCTGTCCTTGAGTCTTCCCTGGTGCCACCAGGGATACTGGGGAGGATTCCCAGTCCAAAGTGGGGAGGTGAGGTCCCAGGACTCAGGGGACCTACAGGTCCAGAGGTCACTGCACCCCCATCACCTGCTGACTCCAGAGCCAGTGGGAGCCAGAAGGTTCCAGGGTCATGTCTGGGACCTTGGCAGTGTGGGGGCTCAGCTGCTGACCCCATGGGAATCAAAGCCCCAAATGTTCCTTCTGAGTTTTTCTTTCTTGGGTTTTCAGAACTAGGATTATGTCCCCAAGTTCCTGGTAGATAAATGCTCCTGGCCAACAGACAGGCAGACACTTGGCAACTCTGTTCTCAGAAGTAAGTTTTAGTCTCCTTGGAAACCATCCACTTCACCTCTAAAAGGGCTTTGTGCAGAATGAGTATAGTTAAAAATTTACCTCCATGAGGCCGGAGTAAAAGGGTGTTGGCCTTGCACTTGGTGGAGCCGAGTTTGATCCCCAGCATCCTATAAGGTCTCCAAGCCTGCCAGGAGCGATTTCTGAACACAGAGCTGGGAATACCCCTTGAATACTGCTGGTTGTGTCCCCAAAACAAAACAAAAAGTAATTGATCTCTAGAATCTCAGGACAGAGAGCAGGAGCAGGTAAGGCATTGCCTTGACTACAGCTGACCTGGGTTTAATCCCTGCACCTGAGACTCATCAGGGCTGATTCCTGAGCACAGAGCCAAGAATCAGCTCTGAGCACCACCAGGTTTGGCCCCCAAATCAAAACCAAATCAAACCCCAACACCCAACAACAAAACAAAACCCCAAAACCCAACAACAAAACAAACACAAAATCCAATGCCCAAAATGAATCATTCGGTGGGGATTGGGGGAGAGTGCTGGGAGGCACTTCTGGGAAACTCTTGCAGACAGAACTGGGGCTGAGAGAAAAAGGGGGTACAGTCATTCCCTCCCTGGAGAAGCACAGGAACTGCAGGTGGTAGGGGAGAGCTGCAAGCAGACCCAGTGCTCAGAGCAGCTGGCATGACCTGGCCTGACTGACTGACAGAAGTGAAAATGCCTGGTGGCCCAGGTGGCAACTGAGAGAGGCCATGGGAATTGGCCCTGGTAGTAGGAATCAGAAAGGTCCCCCCAAGAAGGCCTATCAGGGGCTGTAGATTCAGACCTTCTGGAAGGTTCTGAGCACCCCACCCTGAGTTCTGCCAGCCCAGGAGATGAGAACCAGCAAGGGCCAAGCCTGGTGGAAGGCTCCAGACAGCTGCAGGGCACAGGTGTAGTGTGTTGTGGGATGGGACAGGCTGCAGCCATCAGACAAAATGGAGGGCCTGCAGACAGGAAGTGAAAAAGGGTAGAAAGAAGAGAGCCGCCTGAACCTCAGAGAGGCCCTGTCTGCCTGTGAACCATTGCAGATGCTGGACACATGGTCACTGGGTCTGCCACATGGTCCCTCTTCCTGGGACATGACACTCAGTCCCCATAGCAAGCCCTGGTACTCTCCTGTGTTATTCCACAGAGGCCTCTCAGTGAGGAAACCAAGACTGTTTGCCCTACACAGCCCAGGCAAACCCAGCACAGAGGGGCCTGGGGCAGGATGGAGACTGTGTCAGAGTAACATACAAATTAGATGCCAATGGCAGGGCAGGCACAGCTGGTACAATGTGTTGCATTCTGGGCTGCTCTGTGCACATTGTGAGCACTGGGGAGCAGAGTCCAAAGGGAAGAGGGGGTATTGGGGATAACCCCCTTAGGAAGATGCTTCCTGAAAGGGGCGAGAACCTGAAAATGCACATGTTGTCCTCAGAGGGGCACAGACAACATCAGACAAGCTCAGGGCCAGATAGATAGCACATAAGGTAGGATATTTGCCTTGTACACAGCCAATTGGGTTCGACCTCTAGCATCCCATATGGTCCCCTGAGCCTGCTCTGAGTACAAAGCCAGGAATAGCTCCTAAATGCCACCAGATGTGGCCCCCAAAGCAAGCAAGACAAATAAAACAAGCAAACAGGGGCCAGAGCAGTGGCGCTGCGGCAGGGCGTTTGCCTTGCATGCAGCTGACTTAGGACGGACCGCAGTTCGATCCCCCGATGTCCCATATGGTCCCCCAAGCCAGGAGCGATTTCTGAAGGCATGGCAAGGAGTAACCCCTGAGCATCACCTGTGAACCATTGCAGGCCCAAAAACAAAACAAAACAGAAAAGTCTCAGGGGCCAGAGTGGTACTGCAGTGGGCATTTGCCTTGCATGCGCTGACCTGAATACAATCCCTGACATCAAGTATAGTCCCCAAGCCCCGCCAGGAGTGAGCCCCGAGCATAGCCAGGCATGGCTCCAAAACATAGAAATATCGGGGCCAGAGAGATAGCATGGAGGTAAGGCGTTTGCCTTGCAAGCAGAAGGTCGGCAGTTCGAATCCCGGCACCCCATATGGTCCCCCGAGCCTGCCAGGAGTGACTTCTGAGCATCGAGCCAGGAGTGACCCTTGAGCGCTGCCAGGTGTGACCCCAAAACAAAAAAACATAGAAATATCAGGATCGAGATGAAAAGACAAGGAATTGCACAGTCAAGTGCCAGAGGTACCACGGCCCTTCAAGACACCACTCTGTGTCATGGGAGGATTTGCTTTGCTGTGCAGAATAGGGAATAGAGTGAAAACCTGCAAATTCACCCACCCATGTGGGGGGGGGCAACCTTGGGTGTCCCACTCTGCAGCTGCTGCCAGCCTTGGTCAGCTGGGCTTGGGGAAAAGGAAAGGAATGGAGTGGGGGGGCTGAAGTCCTGAAATGGCCCTGCCAGGTTCCCTGAACCCAGCCAAGAGCTGGGCAGTGCATACTGGCATCAAGATGTGCCAACATGCCCTGCCTTCTGAGGCCAAGCCCGGCTCCTGTCCTAGAGAAGGGGAAGAGGGAGCGCCCACACGGAGCTGCAGTGGGATGAGGCCTGCGGTGGGGGAACAGCATGGGGCTTAGGGAGATATCCTGAGAGAAGCAGAGTCCCAGGGGCAGCGTTTAGTGCTCAACCCTGCACCCCTGCCCTGGTCTCTGCCCTGGTCCCTGCCCTGGTCCCTGCCCTGATTTCTGCCCTGCGTCCCTGCCCTGAATCGTTGCCCTGGTCCCTGCCCTGAATCGTTGCCCTGGTCCCTTCTCTGGTCCCTGCCCGGGTCCCTGCCCTCTTCTCTGCCCTGTGTCCCTGCCCTGTACTTCTGGGCACTCACTCAGTCCTGCACCGCATCTACCCCACCACGTGTCCCACCCCTCGAGAGCTTCCAAGAACCCGGCCCACATCCAGCCCGGAGCATCCAGGAAAGAGCCAGGGCAGACTGGGGGACGGGACTCCGTTCCCGTCCTCAGTCCTGGGTTGCGGCTCAGAGGGGGCGGGCCTCCAGGGTCTGGATCTGAACCCAGAACTGTCCTCGCGGTGTGGCAGGCGCCTTGGCTAGCGGTGTGTCTGGGGAAAGCGTCTGTTTCCACTCAACCTCTACTCTGCCGCTCCAGGGTGTCCAGTTCCTCCAGGGCAGGCTAGGGCACCCCCCTACCCACAGCTAGGGCTGGGGCAGGGCAGGGCAGGGCTGGCAAGAGAAAATGCAGGGACAGACGCACACATACAGTCGTGGCAGATCCCAGTTCTGTCCTAAGAGGTCCCGCCTGCTCTGGACTCGCCCCGGGGGGTTCATCTGGCCCGTGGCCAGGCTTGGGGAGCTGCGGGACACGCGGGAGAGTCTTGCACACGCCCCGTGGCTCCGTCCAGCAGGCTCTGGGCACCCACGTGGCGCAGCGCCCAGGGCACCGATGCGCTCTAGGACCTGCGCGCGCCCCGGCTGAATGGGCAGCTGTGGGCACCGAGGCCGGGCTGGGGAATAGCTCGGCGGTCTCCAGGCAACCGCCCTGACGCAATGCAAAAAAGAGAGAAAGAAAGCAAAAGAAAGTCCCTTCAAAGAGAGGAGAGAGGAGAGTAGCCGGGAGCCGCGCGAGGCTGGAGCGAGTGCAGTTGGCGACTCCGCGGGCGGCACCGCAGGTGGGTACGGGAGGGCAGGTCTGGGGGGTGGTGGGGGCTGGGTCGGCAATGGAGACTTCCCGCCTCCTTTCCCATAGGGCTGGGTACCCTCCTTCAAGAGCTGGCTGGCCCCGCAGGATAACCAGAACCCCAGTCCCGGTGCTCCTGGGAGGAAACTCCCTGGAGGAGGAGAGTCAGAAAAGCCTCCTGGTTCGGATGGGTCCCATCTGCAGGGGTGGGGAGTGGGGGGGGGAAGTCTCTGTCCAAGGGCAGAAAGAGGTGGGGCCAGGGGACCCCACACCAGGGTTAGAAGATTGTCGTAGCGCTTTAGAAAAAACAAACGTGAAATGGTACTCTGTGGGGTTCAGCCTGCCCCAGTGGGTCCCACCAAGGCTTCAGGTGGGCCACGCCCCCTCCTAACCCAAGCACCCATGGGTGAGCTCTGCTCCAAGGTCCCAGAGAGTCCCCCCCTCACCCCAAAGGGAGATCTGGGGGCCAGGCTGGGGGAGCATTGGCTTCTAGGGGACCCCTTGTGGAGGGCTGTGGGGGGGCAGCTCCTCCCTCTCCTCAGGGTCCTCCCCAACTCCCCTCAGTGCTCCTGACTTGGGATCCCACTTTGCCACCTGCTCCCCTGTAGCTTGAGGGTGTCCCCTGCTTCCCAGAAATATGGGTGTCTGGAGTCTGGCCAGCTTCAAGGCTTACGGGAGCAAAGAGAACCCCCAGTGCTGAAACCTCATTTCTCCAGCACTGGTGGGCATGTGTGCCTCGCGGACGGACAGGAGACCCCTCATCCAGCCCTGCACCACTGCCCTGGGAAATGCAGACTGACCAGTCCAGCTCTAGCAGGGCATGGTGTTCTCTAGGGTTCCCAAAGCTGAGGGCCAGTGGGGAGCACCCTACTCCCTCATTAGAAATCCAGGAAGAGTGAGGGTATGATATAAGGGTGGACCCCAAGGTAATGGGGTCACAAAAAAGGAGAGATGCTCTGGAGGGATAGAGAGACCTGGTGGGCTCAGCTGGGGGTGTCCAGGCTGCCAGGGGGGGAGTTTGGGGTTGATATTGGGCTCCCTGAGGTCAGACGGAGGTGGGTCCCAAAGCTGGGACAGGTCCTAGTCCAGGAAGTAGCCCCAACTCCATGGAGTGTGAAAAGGAGGAAAGAAAAGGAGGAAGTGTAGGCCTCTGCCCTCACAAAGGGCCCCCAGAAGAACCTTTGGGAATGTGACCCCCCCCATCTGGCTCCCAGCAGACCTGGGGCTCACTGGCAGTTGAGTGGTATTTCCTCATTCCAGGAGATTAGGGGATATTGAGAGAAAGATGGGCACCTGGAAGGTCCCAGATCAGGATTTAACTGCGTAGTCCCAGTGCCCAGCACCTCATCCACCCTCATCCCTGAACTTTCCTGCTTCTTGCTCCTGTGGCTGGGCCTCAGGGTCTGGGAGGGAGCAGCATATCCCCATGCAGGGCTCACATGAACTTAAATGTAGGTAAAATAAAAAATCCACGAGTTGGTGAGACCGCCCCAGGCAGTATATTTCTAAGTCCTTAGGCAGACAGGTCTGATGAACCAGGGTAGCGTTGGAAAAATAATACACCAAGCAGTTAAGATAAGATTTATCGAAGTCAGCCTGCTTTTTGCTTCATGGCCTCTCTCTGCCCGCGCTGCCTATGTACCAAGCTCCAAGCCGGGACTGCTTTTTCTTTATTATCCAGAACCAAATCCACCAGAGTGGGGGGAGGTCCTGTAATCCAGGTGGCCTTTTACATACCAAAAGAAGATATTTAGGGAAAGAGGAAGTTGAGGGCTTGTTGTTTAGGGCTGTTAGTATCACTTTACACATCTACTCACACACCCACATGCTCACATACATATACAGATGCACTCCACATGCTTGCAGAATGTACCCGCACCTCACACATGTACATAAGCACACACATGTACAGTGCTCACACACATGCTCACATATATATGCATCCATATGCTTACATGCATGTACAGATGCCACACATACACGTGTACTGACATGCTCAGATACACATATCTCAATGCACACATGAACACATACACACATGCATGTACAATGCTCCCACATGTACCCATATGCTCACACATATATACATTGTATGTAAATGCTCACACACACGTACAGATGCCACACAAGTTCACACACATAGACCTGTACCATTGTACCACACATATATGAGGGAAGGAAGGTGGGGAGAGGAAAAGGGCCAGGTAAGGAGGGGGGAGGGAGAGGGGAAAAGAGAAGGGAAGAGAGATGAGCAGGGGGAGGTGGGGAAGAAGGGAGTAGAGGAGTAGAGGCCTTGTGAGACAGTGAGTAGAGGGTAGGGAGGTCCAGTGGTAGTATCCCCTAGCCCTTCCTGCAAAGCAGGAAGCAGTTTGGGGACTCAGATGAGGTCACATCGGGCCTCAGGGCGGGAAGATGAGCTCAGCTGGCACCGGCTCCTTCCAGGCCATGGGCATGTCTGGACAGTGGGCGGTGCCAGGTGCTGGCACCCACAGGGGCTGACGTGGGGCCCCTGAGGTTCCCACAAACCCAGTGGGTCTCGGGCATGTGCTTGCCCATGCCTGTCCCCTACAAGAGTCGAGGTGATAGCAGCAGGGGCCAAGGAAGGGCTATTGGGATTTGTAGACTATTTGGATTCAGGGATTATTGGGGTACTGAGGTCTATTGGGGTCTTCTTCATGGGCTGCACCCCAAGTCTTTGCCCATTTGCTCTCAGCTCTTGAAGCTTGCCCAGCCTGTACTGTGCTGCTAATAGGCTGCACTTAGGGAGGATTTGGGGGCGCTCAGCCTTGCCTCAGTTCACCTTCCTCCAGCCCTACTCCAACCATGAGCCTTGCCAGAGCCAAGATATGGCGTGAAAGTGAGCACTGGTCTCTGACAACTCCTGAGTCCTGGCCCCTACACCCAAACCAACCAGGGAACAAAATTTAATAAAAAGTGGGCAACTCCCTTCCCTGTTGGCCACATGACAACAAACAGCTGTTTCTTAGTCCAAAGCAGAGACCTCAGCAACAAGGGTGGGGTGGGGGCCTGGTCTACATCTGTGTCTCCTCTCATCCCAGCAGGAACGCCCATCCCCAGTGTGGGCGACTTCCTAGTGCCCGCGTGACCCCCACAGCCACGTGAGCAGACACATTTGGAGGGGTGTCTGCTCCTGGCTAGGGAGAAAGAGTCTAGCTCCCCAATGAACAATCGAGGAAACTGAGACTAGGACTCAGGGGCAGCTCCAGGTCTGGGGTTTCTCTCCCTGAATGCCCCTGTAGTCACCTGGGATCCTGAGGTGCCTGAATCCACCACCCCCAGGGATGCAGCCTGACATTGGCTTTGTAAAGGGGGGTGTGTAGCAGCTAGGCTGGAACATTCTTCTTGTGCCTAGAGATCTCTTGGTTCTGTGGGGGGTAGGTGGGTGGAGGGTGTAGCAGGACATCCCCTAAACAGTCTTTACCTACTAGAACCTTCCAGAACCTTCTAGAAACCTCCAGAACAGACATCAGATACAGTACCCTGGGACATTTCTGCATGCATGGAGAGGATCCTTACCTCCTGCCTACTTTTAACTTGGTACCCCAGTTTTACTGCCACCCCTGAGCTGGATACGGTCACAGACACACAGACACACACAGAGACACACAGACACACACACACACACACCACCACCACCACCACCACCACCACCACCACCACCACTGCAGCAGTGGCCCTTTCTACTGACTGGTATGAACAAGTGTGAAACTCGAGGCCTCCCTTGCCTACACCCCACACCGGGTCCCTCCAGGCGACTGAAGTCTGGAGTGCCCCTTGGACTCGCTGTCCGCCTCACCCAGCACAGATGGAAAGTCTCCAAAAAGCAGGCTCCTCGGGGCCGGGCGGTGGCGCTAAAGGTAAGGTGCCTGCCTTGCCTGCGCTAGCCTTGGACGGACCGCGGTTCGATCCCCCGGTGTCCCATATGGTCCCCCAAGCCAGGAGCAACTTCTGAGCACATAGCCAGGAGTAACCCCTGAGCGTTACCGGGTGTGGCCCAAAAACCAAAAAAAAAAAAAAAAAAAGGCAGGCTCCTCTTTTCTGTCCCAGCAGATGCCTCCACCCTGACACCCCAACTCCAATGGTCTTAGTTCCAGGGGAGCCATTCTGATCCCCTAAAGTCCCAACATTGCCCGGCCCAGTGCTGGCGCATACCCAGGAGGCAGAAGAGCACATCTAAGCTGAGCCTGTCCTGGAAGTTCATCCTGGATGTAATGAACCTTTGATGATTAGAAGGAGTGTCATGGCCCATTGAGCCCATGGCACCCTGCCCTGAGCAATGGGTGAGGTTCCTAGGAATGGAGGCTGAGGACGGGAGCTGATGAGACCAGGGTCCCCCATAGACAGCTGCAGGAGGACCAGAAAAATGGGCCCAGGGTCAGCATGGGGGTCTCTGGGTCCAAGTGTGAACGATTAGAGCCTCAATGTGGGTACTGGGGATATGCCCCGTCGAAATGAGGCGGGGATAAAGGGTACAGGTGGCACCTTTCTGTCCTGTCTCCCAGCTGCCTCAGCCTCAGTTTCCCTTTCTGCAGGGTTCAGGGTACAGCAGCATGTGAATGAGAGGCTGGGCTCAACCTCTGTGTCCTTCCTGCAGGGGTGTCACCTGGGCCCCACTGGCTCACCCGCCTGCACCTCCGAGACTCAGAGCTTCCTGGCAGAGGTGCTCCCGGATCCTGCCAACACTTGCCGGTTCCTGCCTGTGGCGAAGCGTGGCCCCCGCAGGCCTCCAGGAAGACTCTTAATCCCAGTGTCTGAGGAGGGGAGGCAGCCGCCACACCCCGGACTGCTTACACCCCACATGGTACCAGGAGCCAGGGCCCCACCCTGGTGACAGCAGAGTACAGACAGCAGAACAGTCAGGGGATGTCTGCGCCCGAGATACCCATGGAGGACGCGGGCGCTGAGGAAGCAGGAGCGGCCAGCATGGCCTTGCCCGCCCACGACCACTTGCGCAGCCTGAAGGCGCTCACGGAGAAACTGAGGCTGGAGACCCGAAGGCCCTCCTACCTGGAGTGGCAGGCCAGGCTTCAGGGGCCCAGCACCAGGCCAGTAGCCCCAGAGGATGAGGATGCCCCTCTGGACAGGAGCGGTCCCCTTCTGCCCCGGCCTCTGAGTTCCAGCAAGCTGCAAGGCTTCCAGAGTGTGGACGAAGCTCTGGGCTGGCTCCGGAGAGAACTGGTGAGTCCCAGGGACTCCAGGCCCCCCCCTGCTTTTAGTGATCTGTGTTCTTGTCCTGTGTTCCATGTCTGTGTCAGTCTCTGTTTCTCCCCAACTCTGTCTTCCTTATTCTTTATTTTGTTTTGAGCTACACCTAACAATGCTCAGGGCTTACTCCTGGCTTTGCTCTCAGGAATCATTCCAGGAGACCCTATGGGATGGCTGGGATAGAACTTGGTTCTACAGCATGCTAGGCAAGCGCCCTCCTTGCTGTGCCATCACTCCAGCCTGTCTCCCTGTTTCTACTTTTTCCAGCATCTCTTCCTATTATGCTGGAGCATCCCAATGCTGGGGTCCCATGGGCTCCATTAGGACCCACCACAGGTACTCAGTCAAGGTCCTATGCTCCCAGGAGGATATAGATCCATACTCCAAGGTGCTCCAACTTCCTCAATGCCCCATTGAGTTTCATTCTGAGGGGTGACACAGGCAAAAGGGTCCAGAAGAAAGGCCCTTCTCTGGCCTGTCCTTCAGCCCAGCCTGGACAACAAGACCCGGTCAGGCTCAGACCACTGACAGGGCATGGGTGGGGTATGGATGAGTGTGAATGTTAGTTGAGTACTGAGTACAAGCACTGAGTAATCACTGAGTGTGAGCACTGGATGAGTACTGAGTACAACATGTAGGTGAGTACTGAATACAAACACTAGATGAACACTGGTGTAAAATCACCCCTCGTACCATATCTCCAAGCCCAGGTGAAGGAGTCTGAATCAGTGTGGCACAAGAAATAATCCAGGGGCCTGAGAGATAGCATGGAGGTGAGGTGGGTTTTTTTGTTTTGTTTTGGTTTTGGTTTTGGTTTTTGGGTCACACCCGACAGCGCTCATGGGTTGCTCCTGGCTCTACGCTCAGAAATTGCTCCTGGCAGGCTTGGGGGACCATATGGGATGCTGGGATTTGAACCACCGTCCTTCTGCATGCAAGGCAAACACCAGACCAGACTGAGGATGAACCACGTGTAGTCTGGCAGTCTTCTACCTAGTATGGAGTCTCTGCCTGCCAGAAATGCCGTTTTTATTGAGTACAGAGATCACCCCTGGGTGGGGCAGTAAACCCACCCAGGTTTACAAGTAAGATAATCTTTGTTTTGGGTGATATTAAGTTGTAAACCAACAGATACTAAGAAAGCAAGAATAAAGTTTGTTTTAGATCAAATAAGGTGTAAAACAACACTCTGGGTGTGAGCATCAGGTAAATACTGAATATGAGCATTGAGTGTGGCAATGAGTGTAAGTACTGAATACTGAGTTTGAGCATCAAGTATGGATGAGCATGGGATAAAGTCAGAGCATAGAACCGAACATAGGATTGAGTGTGAGCATTGAGGGTGGCACTGTGTATAAGTACTAAACATGGGATGGAGTGTGAGCCCTGAATATGAGCGCCAATTATGGATTGGAATGGGCTGAGCAGGAACTGAGTATGGACAGAGTAAGGACGGAGGATAGCTGAGTAAGCACTGAGAATTGACTAGAGGCTGATGTGAGCTCCGCGTGGGCTGACTCAGGTGTGCCTCTGTGCATGCAGCCAGCAGCTGCAGGTCTCCATACTGAGCTGGGCCCTGGAGTGTGGGTGTCCAGGTTCATGGGTGATACCCAGGCCACACTGAGCAGGATCTGTGCAGCCAGAGTGGTCACTAGAAAAATAACTCAAAGGGACATAACCTTGTGCAGAACCCTCGAGGGAAGGGAGCCAAATCCAGCACAGAAACAAGTTTAGATCCAACTCTTGCCACCCTGATGAGGCATGGTGGGGGGGGGGGAGAGACTTCAGGCGAGCAGGCACCAAGGAGCCCCCACAGGGATTAAAGGAGTGTCCTGGATCAGCCTGGCCGCCTGCCCATCCAGGCTAATCTGGCTGCTGCTTCCGCCTGCTCATGCAAGCCCTGAGTATTTGAGTGCTGGACTACCTCAGAAGCTCCCAGAGGCTTTTGGAAGTTCCTGCCCAGGATTTGCAGTCAGATCCACACACCTGGATCTCAGGGCTCTGGCTCCATTATGTCTCCTCAAGTGCAGTGCATGCCAAAAGCAGGCTGCACCTCAGAGAAACTGTGCCCCAAATATAAATGCAATAGGACTTCAGACATTTTTAAAATCCCAGGAGACAAGCACAAGGGGGTTGCAGTGGCCCCTTGGAGGCTCTGCTTCTCTCACAGCTGCAGCCAGGATTTAGGGATCCTGCTTTTTAAGATGCCCCTGTGTTCACACTGTGAGCAGAGCCATTGGCCACGACACAGATAAGCAAGAACTGTGGGATATGGGCATACACCCCGACTTCCACAAAAACATCTCCAAGAGGTAGACCTACCCCAGCCAGGAGTCTGAAAGCCATGCAGCGAACCAGACTTTCTCATCTACTTCCTGCCCCTGCCCTGCCCTGCAGCTATCCTAGTGGCCAGGACAGAGAAGCATCAGAGGAAGCCACACTTAGGGAGTGAAACACAGAAGATCCAGGCAAATCTAAGGCCTGGGGGCACAGCCATGGTGTGTTTTTTAATTTTGTTGACATAAGGACTGCGAGTACCTCCATGCTTTTCAGGGGTCACTCCCAGTAGTGCCTACCATGTAGGCTACCAAGGATGGAACCTGGGCCAGCCCCTTGCCTTCTCTCTCTCTGTGTCCACCTTCCTCATGTCTAAGCCTCATCACTCCTTTCCTCACGCTTTCACATGTGACTACATGTGCCATGAGCATGCCTCTGTTTATCTACATATTTCACAGGTGGACAAGCATGTGGGAATGATGCATACATGTGTTTTATGCATGTGTTTCTGTGTGCATGTTCTTGTGCATGTTCGTGTATGTGGAATGCTTGTGTGCAAGAATGTGTGTACATGTGTGTTTACCCATGTACTTGTGTGTAAAATAAAATCCACACACACACACCCTGGGGTGTGCATCTCCAACCTCCAACCATATCTCCAACCTCAGGTGATGGTTCTGAAGCAGCAGGTTTGTGGTGAAGGACTAATAAACTAAGCTAGTCAGGAAAGTCACGGGGTCAGTGGCTTCTCCCTGTGGTGTTGTCATCAAGTGCCAAGTCAAAACTCACTCTTCTCTATTATCTCAGAACAAAATCCACCAGGACAGGGCAGGTCAGAGTGATCCAGGTGGGCTTTTACATATCAAAGGAAGAGGTTAATGGGAAGAGGAAGATGGGGGAAGGCCACTGTTTTGGGTTAATAGTTAGGTGTCATTTTACACTTGTGTGTGTTCATACATGTGTACATGTGTGCAGGCATCCAGGTGTGTGCCTTGTGCTTTCATGTGCTCATGTGTGCACCTGTGTGTTCATCCATTTATGTAATTATGCATGAGTATGTGTGGGCATGTCTGTATGTGTCCTTTTGTGTGCATGAATCCATGTGTCCATGTGTGCCGTGTGTGTCTTTGTGCCTATGTGAGTGTCCATCTGTACATCTGTGTATGCCTATGTGTGTATGCGTGCACCGAGGTATGTCTGTGTCTGTGTTTGTGCATGCCTACGTGCATGGGACAGACTCCTGATGAAAAGCCACGCTCTCCCCTTTCAGCATCTCTAAGCCCTAATTGCAGGGGCCCCGCCCGTTGGTGGGATCAGCTCAGCCTTTGTCCTCACTTAGCTCCAGCAGCTGAGAAGCAGGCGGGACTCCTGCAGGGCTGGCGCCGGAGGCTCCCACACATCAGAGTGTACACCTGGGGAGATGCACACCTGGCTTTCCACACTGGCATCTGACCCTAGGAGAAATGATTCAAAGCTGAGCCCTGAGCAAGCCCATCCTGCCAGAGACCACTCGGGGTTGGGGCTAACTAAGGCTCTTGCTTTGTACTTTGCACACTGTCAGCCCAGGTTCAAGCATCCCGTAGGCTCCCTGAGTCCCAAAGCATAGAGCCAGGGGTAAGCCCTAAATATTGCCAGGTGTGGCCCACGAACAAGCAAACAGCCGGTGGGAAGCTCAGGATGTTGACAGCCAAGGGGCTTGTTTTTCTAGCCACAAAGCTCCGAATCCAAACCTGCTGGGGAAGGTGAGAACTTGTCTGGCTTAGGATCACCAGGAAATGCAGGGGAAGGAACAGGCTGGCCTGTTTCCAGCTCCAAAAGGGCAGCGAAGCACTAGGACAGACCAGATTAACAGGAAGAAACCTCATGTGCAAGTGCAATAACAGAAAGGTACCCCATCTGTGGGTATGGTAACAGGAAGAAACCCGAGGGCCAAAGCACCGAGAAGGTTCTGGAACTGGTGTCAGGTTCTTAACCCAACTTTTCAGGCCCCACCTCAGCAGGTGGAAATGTGGGGGTTGCAGCATTGCCTGAGACCGGCCCCCACTGCTGAGGGGAATTGAGGAGCTGGGGCTGACAGGGCCTTTGGGAAGTGGGGAGACAGATGAGGGGCCAAGATGGGCCTCGAGAGTCTGAGGGTAGTGGAGGGAAACCAGCTTTCTAGCTCTCATGTGCGAGGCCTAGAAGGGGTACTCATAGACCAAGAAGAACTCCAGCTGGGGGCACTCAGAAACACAAAAAGGTAAATGTCCTGGGGGCCACTGCTGCTTATGGCAATGCAGGTCCTGTGGAGAGCCTGGTTCTTGGGGACATCCAAGGTTCTGAGCTCTGGTTTGCAGCTCCACTGAAGAGCCCTACAGATATTCCTGAGTGCTAGGCATCTTCTCTGTACCCAGCTGAGATGTGGAGGATGCAGGTATAGGGAGGTGGGGGGGCCCCACTGAGATACCTACCCTTTACATGGAAATACTTGCACTGCTTTGTTCCAGGGACACTCACAGAATGGTGCCAGATCTGGGGTTGGAACAGAGAACAATGGGGGGAGGCTTTCCACGGTCCCTCAGTACTGCCAGAGGTTGCAGACCAGAGCAGCTCTGTTGGGGGAGTTTTTTTGGAGCTCGCCCCCCACCAATGTTTGCCTTTGTAGCCTTTGTTTTAGTTCCTTGGTAGTGATGGTAACATCTGGGTATGTGCTGATGGGCGGTGAGTTGGGTGTGTCCAGAAAGCACCCAACCTTGATAGTGCAGGGGGGGGAGAGAGAGAGAGAGAGAGAGAGAGAGAGAGAGAGAGAGGGAGGGAGGGAGGGAGGGAGGGAGGGAGGGGGAGAGGGAGAGGGAGAGGGAGAGGGAGAGGGAGAGGGAGAGAGAGAAATACACACACATAGAAACACAGACACCATAGAGACACATAGACTATAGACACACATACACATTCTCTCTGTCTCTCTTTCTGTCCTTGTCTCTGTCTCTCTGTGTTTCTCTCTGACTTGCTTTATCTCTGTTCCCCTCTCCCTGTGTCCTCATGGGAAATGGGTGCCTTTTGGTCCACACCTAGTGGTGGGTGCTCAGGGATCCCTCCTGGCAGGGCTTGGTGGCGCCCATAGGTGGTGCTGGGGTTCGAACCAGGACTGCCCCGTGCAAAGCCTTAACCTTAACGGCCCGCCAGCTCCTGGGTTCTTGACTTTCTCCACCGAGGGGCTTCGCTTCTTCACTAGCTCAGAGCACAGCTCTGGGTCCCACTGGTCCGAGTCCCACTGAGGGACACATTCTCGCTGCTGGCTCCTCACCCGGTGCCCTGCGCCCACGTCCAGGGGGTGGGATCCGGCGAGGATGCAGGCGCTGGCCACGTTGGCAGGCCCAGCTCGTGTCCCACCTCCTTCGTCCCGCTATTAACCTAACCCCGTCCCGCCCTCCAGGCCGAGATGCGGCTGCAGGACCAGCAACTGGCGCGCCAGCTCATGCGCCTGCGCAGTGACATCCACCAGCTAAAGGTGGAACAGGCGTGCGACCAGCACCGGCGGATGCTCAACCAGGCCACCTGCGAGCTGGAGGAGTGCGACGAGCTGTCGGACCTGCTGTGCGACTCGCTGCTCGGCCCCGCCTTCAGCCTCTCGGCGCCGCTCAAGCTCCTGGGGGTGACCAAGATGAACCTCAACTCTCGGAGGTTCTCTCTCTGCTGAGGGTCCTGGGAGAGGGAGCCCCGGCCACAGAACCCCAGAGCTTCTGCTGCCTCGAACCCAGCGCTGCAGGGACCCCGTGTGGATGTTGGGGAGACCCCCCCTCCCCACAACAGGTGTGGGGATTTCAACGCCCTGACTCCAGCTCCCTCCCCCCCAAGGCCCTGGGTGCTGCCCAGAGGGTCAGATTGCAGCTGTGCTGCAGGGAGGGGGCCCACCTGCGCCCTGTTCCTGGGTTTGGGGCTCTGTTTGCTGTGTGTACCCAAAACCCAGAATGCCAAGGCCACCCCCAGAAACTCTGAGACATTCTCCTGGAACACCCTGAGGGTCTCTCTGGGGTCAATTCTTCCCTTTCTGGGACAGACTCCGAAGTTCTGTGGCCCTTAAATGGGGCGACTGTTCCTGGCATTGCTAGTTCCTGAACAGCTATTTGTGGGGAGGTGGGCGGGGCAGGATTTAGTTTTACAGATCAGTAAGGGTGAGTGTGGGGTCAGTCAGGAGAGGAGGTTCTGAAGGCTCAGGCACACGGGGACCTCTTCCTAAAGGGGGAGATGGGGCAGGGCAATGACTCTCTGGGGGTATGGCTAGAGCAGGTACAAGATGCTGGGGGAGAACTGGACACTGAGTCAGGTCACTCAGACTGCAGATTGTGCCCTTGGTCCACACCTGGTAGACTGCAGACTGCAGGCCCCCAACTTCCCGCCTTTCCTCTGCACCTCCTCAGCCCCATGCGGATCTCCCGGTGTGCAGGTCAGGACATCTGACACATCATGCACAAGCATGATCCCCCCACAACATACATGCACAGAAGCACAATCACACACATGCAGACACACATGCATGCACACACTACACCCATATTGCACACGACCACATATAGACACACACGCATAGTTATGCGCTCAGACATGCACACACACCCATATTGCAATGATCACACAAGTGCAGAGATGCACACACAACACAAACATACACATGGAGTAAACCTCTGGGGCAGCAGGGTTTCAGAAACATTTCTAGATGGTCTCTGCTGAGGACTTCAAGTCGTCTGAGATATAACGCAAATGCACCAATGACACATTTACTAAGCACGAATCTGACAGAAATTTCTCTTCAAATTGTGAAGATTTTTCCCACATTCATCTCTGCTCTGTTATGGCCCCCGCCAGGCCAGGCATTGCCAGTGTACAGGAGTAGAGGTAAGTGTGGAGGACACAGGACCCCACAGAGGTGGTGATTGATGCCTTCCTCAGGGGTGCTCTCCTCCTGGGGGCCAGAGCTCAGGGTGCCTCCTACCCTCAAATGTCAAGCCCACTGCACACCTGGAGGCAGGTCAGCCCCTTTTCTTCTTTTAGAACCTTTCAGGAAGGAGCCCCAAAGCTGGTTCAGCCAACCAATGCTTGTGGGGTTTCTCATGCCACAGCCTGGCAGGACAAGACCAGGGGTCCAGAGCTGGTGCCCAGAATTCCTCCCCTCCTTTACCACAGTACCAAGGTCATACATTTGTGTCTGTTTCGATGCTGCTGTCAGAAAAAGTCAAATAAAAGGGGAAAAAAAGACAAGAAAGGAAGGGAAGAGGAGAGGAAGGATGGACGGGCAGGGGTTGTGATATATAGCTGAGTGGAAGTTAAGGGAGAGAGAAAGTCAGGGAGAGAAGAAGGAAGAAGAGAAGGAAGGGTGAAAGAAAGTCAAGGAGAGGGAAAAGAAGGGAAAGAGGAAAAAAGGGGAGAGGAAGGAAGGGAAAAAGGAAGGCAAAGGCAAGTCAGGCAAGTCAAGCAAATAGACTTTTGCAAATAGACCTTTACAAGAAAATAATTTTGTTTGTCTCTTTGTTTGGGGGCCTCACACAGAGGGCTGGGGCCCCTCTGGGAAGTTGGTGATGGACCCCAGTTCTGCTAGTGTGAGGCCAGTACCCTCCCCACTCCACTATTGCTCCAAGAAAAGATTTTGAGTGAAGTATGTGCGTTGTGCTTTCGGGACAGAACCTTTGCACAGGGGTTTCAGGTTTTACAGATGCTCCTGGGGATGTCCCCAAGTTCATTGACAGAAGCTGGAGAGGACCTGGTGACATCTCAGCTCCTTGAACTTCATTGATTTGTCAGGTGCCCGCCCCATTGCTGACTGGCAGCAGCGTGCCCAGAGGGCCAGTTTGGGGACATTTGTCTCTGCTGTCCTGCCATCTTTGGAAGGTGTCCTCTCCAAGGCAGGCAGGGAACTGCTGAGCAATCAGGCTGGGACCAGGAGCCAGCTGAGTCAGAGTGAAGCCCTTAGGCAGTCTTGGTGCTCCATGAGATTGGCCAGACATGCAACAGGGAGAGGAAAATTATGAAGACTGGGGTGCTACAAGGAGAGAGCTGGCCCCCCAGCTGACCCACTAGAGGGACTTGGGCCCATCTGTGGCCTGGAGTAGCTTTGGGTGCTGGCAGGGCTGTTCTATTTGAGGGATCCTAGGCCAAGGGAAGCTGCTATTTGGAATCCCTGTTCACAGGATCCAAGCAAACAGCCCTGGAGCCAGTGAGGTGGCCTGGGAGGAGCCAACCATGCCAAGAAACCTCAGCTGGACTGAGAGGGAGAGGCCCCCCTCTCAGCGGGAGATAAGCTCGGTGCCAGCAGGGATTGGCATCAGGGCCATGGGTGTCTCTGAGACTGAGACAGGACCATGGCAGGGAGGGTAGATGAAAAGGAGTGTGCCCCACCAAGGGAACCCCCACCCTGTTATCTGAGTCACCGGGAAGGTCAGGCTGGCCATCCCCTCCTCTAGATTAATGAGATGTGGGAGGCAGGGCTGTGGGCACCCATTTCTGGGGTACTAGGATGGGGCACGGGCCTCAAGGGAGAGGCTGCAAATCCCAGAGCACTTGGGGGTGACCTCTTTGCACCAGCCTGCCGTGCTCCCTGGAATACAGGCTTCAAGGGAAGCTGGGGGCTGACTATATCCCCCAAACTCTCTCTGTTAGAATCACACTCTGCAATCTCGGGACAGGCCAGTTTGGAACTAGGGGGTTAGGGGTGGGAAGAGGAGGTGAGCATGACAGTGAGGTGTGGGGTCCTCAAAGGGGCAGGTGCAGGGAGGCGGTGTGAAGGAGCGGGCACTACCTACACCAGGGCACAAGGACTCAGGGAAGTGAGCATATCTGCACCCCTGCACAAAAAGCACCCTAAGCAGGATGGGAGGAAAGAGAGCAGGAACCCAGGGAAACTATCTGTCATGGTCTGAGATGGGCCTCATTTTCCTCTCCTGGGCTGCACTCACCATGTTTGCTTTGGGGGGGGGGTCACACCTGGTAGGACTCAGGAGCTACTCTGGGCTCGGCACTGGGATAGTGGGAAGTGGAGGCTTAGAGCCCTGTGCCCCACCATTTTGGGGGCTACACCTAGCAGTGCTCAGGGCTTACTCCTGACTTTGTGCACAAGGATAACTCCTAGAGGTGTTTGAGCAAGGCAAATACCCTCCCTACTGCGCTCTCACTCTGGCCTCTGTGCTCACCTTTTAGGAACATGCTCAGGGTCAGCTAGTTTCAGGGTGCAGCAAGAGGGGACTCCTCACTCCTCCACCAGCCAGAGGACCTGCTGGTACCCTACGACTCGACTTGGGCCAAAGCACACCTGCTTTCAGTCCTGGTCACCATGCAGCCCTAGGCCAGCTGCTGAGACTCTGATATGGGCACTGGGCGGGGAGGTCCCTGTCGCCAAAGTTGCTCCTCTCACTCGCATCTGGCACAGACCTGAAGAACCTCCACAATCCCCAAGCTCCTCCCAGGCCCACCCGCAGGAGATCTGAGACCCGTCTTACCCGGGCAGGGAAGGTACTGTGTAAAGGTGATACCGTGGCGCCCCCTGCTGGTGATCTGTGGACATCGCAGGGAAGACTTAGTGACAGGTTCAGGTGCAGTTTCCAGCACTCAAGACCCATAGTGGGGGGCAGTGCGATAGCACAGGGCGTTTGCCTTGCACGCTGTAACCCAGGACGGACCCCGGTTGGATCCCTGGCATCCCATATGGTTCCCCGAGCCTGCCAGGAGTGGTTACTGAAAGTAGAACCAGGAGTAACCTCTGAGCACCGACAGGTGTGACCACTTCCCCCCACCTCCAAATAAAAGACCCATAGTGACAGCTAGAATCCCGCAATGCATCACAAGAACTCAAAGGCCTGGGAAGCCAAGGCCTGTAGAAAAAGCAGTCTGGGGGCCGGCGAGGTGGCGCTACAGGTAAGGTGTCTGCCTTGCAAGCGCTAGCCAAGGAAAGGACCACGGTTCGATCCCCCGGCGTCCCATATGGTCCCCCCAAGCCAGGGGCAATTTCTGAGCGCGTAGCCAGGAGTAACCCCTGAGCATCTAACGGGTGTGGCCCCCCCCCAAAAAAAAAAAAAAGAAAAAAAGAAAAAGCAGTCTGTCAGACTCAGCATGACCACCTGCGGGGGTGAGGCGGGCAGATGGCGACAGATCAATGCTGGGTGTGGGTGTACCTATTTAAAACCCTGAGACCCACCCATTTCTGGGAGGGGTCTTGGGAACCGGATAGTAGGTGTAACCATACCTGCGAAACCCTCCCAGGAATGGGAAATGTTAGATAAGGCTTGGACCAAGGGAATTCGCTGCCTTTTGGCTCTTTGCCCTTTCTGCGCTGCTGTGCGCTCTGGCTTCTGGGTTTCTGTGTTCTGGTCTTTGACCAGCATGGAGCCCAAAGGGAAGATGGCTAACAGGAAATAAGATGCAGGGCTAGCAAAATATTGCTGTGCTTGAAAGGTTATGAATAGGCCACACACACGTGGTGGCTAGGGCTTGAATAAAGTTGTTGCTTCCTGACGCCTGACTGTGAGTGAGTGATTTCACCTGGGCCTGGGACTCGCCGACTGCATGGAGGTTGCAGAGCCACGTGGACTGGGATGGCACGGAGAGAAATCCACCGCCATCCAGCCCCATCGTTAATTATTTAATGCAAGACTGGGGAGGCTCTTGCCTGCAGGAAGGAGGGGACTAGAGCAATAGCACAGCGGGGAGGGGCTTGTCTTCTATGTGGTCAACTTGGGTTTGATCCCTGGGATCCCATATGGTTGCCAGAACACTGCCTAGAGGGTTCCCTGAATGCAGAGCCAGTAGTCACCACTGGGCATGGTCCAAAACTAAGAGAGAGACAGAGACAGACAGACAGACAGAAACTGCAGGGGGCTCTCTTGACCCTTAATACCTGCCTCAAGTTCCCCACACACACAACCAACTCTGCAGCCCCGTGTCCTCCTGAGGAAGTCCAGGGGGGTTCAGGGCAGGGTCCTAGAAATATCTGAGGACTTTAAGGGGGCTGGCACAGAGCAGGGGACCCCTGGACCTAAACCCAGCAGAAGTCACCAAAGACTGGTGCAGCCTCCCACCTCCTAGCCCGTACTTGCAGGAGTACTGGGAGAGGAGTCTCAAAGGCACCTACCTCCCTCGAATCACACTTGTGTGGGCTCTGCCTTCCCCAGCTGTCTGGACTCTGAGGTATGGGATGGGGAGCAGCAGATGCTCTGCAGGACCATGCAAATCTAAGAGGGAAGGTGTGGGAAAGGGACCCTGCTCGCCATTTTCCCCCATCATCAAACAGCACCGAGGAGTGTGAGGGACACACCTGTGGCTAATGGCCTCGTGGCACTCAGCCTGCCAGGGAGCAGGGCCAACTTGGCTAGTGGCAAGGCTTCTGTCACTGCCAAGGTCTCAGGCAGATAAGCTAAGTGGGTGCTGGGAGTCCCTCCAGGCCTAGTCCCATTGTCCCACCTCCGTGTTCTGGAGAAGAGTTGGAGCAGCCCATGGGAGCAGCTACACCTGTGACTCTCACTCCTGAGCATCTCAGCCTGAGTGTGCAGAGGGGAGCCTTCGGGAGGAAGAAAAGTCAGTATCCTCAGCTGCCAGGGGCCTCAGAGTCCAAAAGAGAGAGAGGACCTAGGGGACCCAGTGGGCACAGTGACAGTGGGACAGGGAGGACAGGGTCCTACCATCTGGGCAAGAGAACAGTGATAGAAGGAGCCGGGTCTGGTTCATGCCCAGTAGAGATGTGGTGACCAACAGCTGTTGTAGATCCCAGAAGTCCATCATGTGTGTGAGAGTACAGGAGCATTTGAGGGACAAAGAACTGGCATTGCATGTACAGAAAAAGGGAGAGGAGTTGTTGGATTAACCAGTTTCCATCCTATTCAAGATATGCTTGTTGGGTACTCATTGGATGAAAGCATCCTTTGGATTGGTCTCTTACCTTATCTGTTCTCCACCCCAGGGTGTGGTCTTGTGCTTCCCAATAAAGACCCTGGGTTTCAGAGAAAAAAAACACTTGTGGTATGCTCACTTCGGCAGAACATATACTAAAATTGAAATGATACAGAGATTAGCATGCCCTTTGCGCAAGGATGCCACACAAATTCGTGAAGCGTTCCATATTTAAAAAGATAAAAACAGGGCCCAGAGATATAGCACGGTGGTGTTTGCCTTGCAAGCAGCCGATTCAGGACCTAAGGTGGTTGGTTCGAATCCCGGCGTCCCATATGGTCCCCCGTGCCTGCCAGGAGCTATTTCTGAACAGATAGCCAGGAGTAACTCCTGAGCGCTGCCGGGTGTGACCCAAAAACAAAAATAAATTGTTGTATTAAATAATTAAAAATTGATTTGGATGGATGGTGAAGGATGGAGGCCTTTGTTCTTAGGCCCCGGCCACATGGCTTCATCCCCCATGAACGGCGGGTCCGGGGTTCAGGAAAGCAACGGGTATTGAACTCACTCACAGGCAGGCATCAGGAAGCATTTATTCATACCCTATCCACCACATGTGTGCGGCCTACTCATAACACTAGTTATTCTTGGCCCTGCATCTTAACTCCTTTCAGCCATCTTCCTTTGACCTCCATGCTGGTCAAAGACCAAAAGAGGCAAAAACCAGCCAAAAGCCAAGAAGGCAAAAGACCCTAATCCCCTGGGTCAAAGGCTTTATATAACCTTCCAGGACCACTCCCCGAAATGGGAAGGGTCTTGCAGGCAAGGTTACACCTAATATCCAGTTCCCAAGACCCCTCCCAGAAAAGGGCGGGTCTCAGGTGGGTACACCTAAATCCAGGGTGGAGTTACAATAAATAAATAAATAAAAATAAAAACACGTGTGGTGACATGGGTGTGGCTGTCAATATATGACAAACATGGAGGATAGAGGGCAGAAAGGGCCCCTCTGCACAGTCTCTGTTGGTGGTTTAAGTGTCCTAGATAGAGGGTTGCTCTGGCCCCATCACAGCCTGTTACAGGGATTCTGGGATCCCAGACTACAGGCTCAGGCTGGTGTGGTAGTTTCTCAGAGCCTCAGAAGGTCCTACTAAATCTGTTTTGTTTTCTTTTTTGTGTTGGGGCCACACCTGGTGACATTCCTAGCTCTGCACTCGGGAATCACTTCTGGTGGGTTCAGGGAACCTTAAGGGATACTGGGGATTGAACCCAGGTCAAGAGAGTGTTCTCTGCTGTGCTATTGCTCTGGCCCCAAGGTTCCTGCTAAGTCTGGGTGGGACCAAGCACAGAGCTGAGGTTGGGAAAGGCTCAGTCATGGAGTCTCATTTCCAGGGGCGCATGTCCTAGACAGGTGTCAGGGCTGAGAACAGAAAAGGGGTGGGGCTCTGTCTTCAGGAACCAGCTCAGCCCCAGGCAAGTGGGCCAAGGGGGAATAAAGGGGTTCCACCACTTCTCCCTTTTGCTCCCCACCAAGCTCTGGCTCCAGCACCACACCTCATCTCCATGTCTCTGCCCTTGCCTCCTCTAGGCAGCTCTGCCTGCTCTGCCTGTCCCAAACAAAATTGCCAGGCAGATCCTATGCTAAGCTTTGGCCCCCACCTGGTGGCCTGGCAGTCTCTGGTCCTGGGGACAGCATAGGGTTGGCCCCTGGACCCGCTCTACTCCCCTCCCTGACCATCCCTTGTGCTCACCCCCTGGCTGAGTGGCCTGGCCCCTGTAGTCTGGGCTCCGGTGACGGAGTTCAGGCCAAACCTTGCCCAGGATCCTGGCATCACAGGGGCATCACGAAAGGCCCTGTAGGCAGCCTGGCGCCTGCATTTCCATGGCCTGCAGCCAGGCCTGGCTCCGGGGCCCTGAATGCCCCTTTCATTCTGCTGGCACAAGCTCGCACAGAGGCCAAAGCAGATGCCACTTTGGCTTTCTGCCCTGCCAGGTTCTCCCACTCCAGGGTTCAACCTCCCATCCCCTGGTTCAGCAAACACGACTCCATTTCCTTGTCTTTCCTTTCTCAGCTTTCAGGCCATCCCTGGTGGTGCTCAGAAGCTACTCTAAACTCAGTGCTCAGGGGCTGTTCTGCTTGCAAAGCCTGTGCCCGTTATTCAAGCCCCCCTCGCCCATTTTCTCTGCTTTTGGGGGGCCACAATTGGTGCTCAGGGATCACTCCTAATTGCGCTTAGAAATCACTCCTGGCAGGCTCAGGGGACCCTATGAGATGCTGGGAATCAAAGGCCGGTTGGCCACGTGCAAGGCCAACACCCTCCCCTAAGTGCTATTGCTCTGCCCCCACCCCTAGTTTCCCTGCTTTTATTTGTCCATCCTATGTGCTTAGTGAGGGCCGGTATGTTTCACTCGCTCTATGGAAGGGTCACACAGCTGGGAGTGCTCTTCACAGGTCACAGAGCACTGGTCCCTGTGTGTGAGCACCTGTGTGGTTCCACAGCCTCTGGCACCTTCCTAAGAAGGTTGTGACTTTCAAGGGTTTTCCACGACAATTCTATTGGCAAAGGTAACAGAAACAAAAAGAAGCAAATCCAACTGCAGCACTGGTCTTCTGCACAGGAGAATTATGGGCTCAAATGAAAGATTTCCAGACTGGCTAGAGGATAAATCAGCCCTGGGTGCACAAGATAAAGAGCTACTAGCCAAGACTGTAAAGAACCCACAAAGACCAACCCCCCCAAAACAAAAACACCCTGCAAAAAATGAAACTAAACATAATGAACAGATGCTTCTTAGAAGACAGGTGGGTGGTTCATAGGACCACATAGAAAAATACTCATCACCGGGCCCGGAGAGCTAGTACAGCAGTGTTTGCCTTGCAAGCAGCCGATCCAGGACCAAAGGTGGTTGGTTCGAATCCCGGTGTCCCATATGGTCCCTCGTGCCTGCCAGGAGCTATTTCTGAGCAGAGAGCCAGGAGTAACCCCTGAGCACCGCCGGGTGTGGCCCAAAAACCAAAAAAAAAAAAAAAAAAAGAATAAAGTTATTAAAAAAAAATCACCAAGAGATCACAGAAGTAAGGGTATTTGCCTTGGGTTCAATTCCCAGCATCCCATATGGCCCCCTGAACATTGTCAGAAGTAATTTTTGAGAGTAGAGCCAGGAGTAACCCCCCAGCGGGTGTGACAAAAAAAAAACAAAGTGAAATAAATGTGAAACATCAGGGCTGGAACAGTAGTGGCAGTGGTAGGGTGCTTGCCTTGCACGTGGCTGACCCAGGACAGATCTGGGTTCAATCCCCGGTGTCCCATATGGTCCCCCAAGCCAGGAGCGATTTCTGAGGGCATAGCCAGGAGTAACTCCTGAGTGTCACTGGGTGTGGCCCAAAAACAAACAAATAAAAATCAAAAGAAAATTGAGTCCTGTGAGGCTTTTGTCTGAGGAAAATATGCAATGAGTTGACCCTGAAAAAAGCTACCTTCTTTGAGGAGTGGGTTGATTTGGGCTAATTTCTACACATGTTTATGACCTGTGCACTTTTCTCAATTGAGGTTGGAGAGAGTTCAAAGGGCTAGAAACTTGCTAAGCAAGTTCAATCCCTGGCATCCCTTACTGGTCCCTGAGCACAGAGCCAGGAGTGATCCCTTAGCACAGCAAAAATAAACAAAACTAACATTTTTTTGTAGTGCCAGTGATCCAACCCAGTACCTCATACATGTAAGTGCTGTACTGCTCAATTTCAAATGCAGACAGCAAATTGAAAGATTAAAATACTCTCGTACGTTTAAAAAAAAAGCAAATAAAAGCTTCTTTTAAGGAATTAAATGAGTCCTACATTTCCTTCTAACAGGCAAATTTTTCCCTCAGTGTTCCAGAGACTCACCTCCCCACTCAGACCTGTCATAAATCCAGGAGTGCTGCAGAACAACCTGGCTGGAGGCTGTTTGTGGAAACCTCATAAACCCAAAAATTTCTAAGCAAAGCTAATCCCAAGGGCTGATAGAAAGACCTATTCAGAAAGCAATGCACAGATCTGGTCCAGCTCCCTGGGATAAGCAGTCTACGGTTTCATGGGTAGCACTGGCGCCAGAAAGGCGCCCAGAGGACCTTGGGGCAGCAAGGCTCACAGGCAGGACAAAGAAAGAAGGCATGAGGGGATCAGAGACACTTTCTTGGGCAGCATCATGTGGCTGTAAAATTGCGATGCTGAGGGGCCAGAGAGATGACACAGTGGGTAGGGGATCAAGTACACTCAGCAGACCCAGGTTTGATCCTCGGCATCCCATAGGATTCCCCCAAGCACCATCAGTATTGATCCTTGTGTGCAGAGCCAGGTAACCCATGAGTGCCACAGAACAAAACAAGCAAGATGCAGAGGCACCTGTTCTTCCCACAGAAAAGACATTTCTTTCCCTCAAGTGCAAAGAATAAACTGGGGGTTGGCAGCAGAGTTGTTGGGGACATGGAAAAAACAGTGTTCACACAGCTGAGAATGTTAGTAGGGCCCAGTGCCCAGTGTCCATGGAAAACATCTGTTCTGTGCTGGGACCCATTTTTCCTCCTTTCCTCTCATTATAAAAATGATTTCTGGGGGCCGGGTAGGTGGCGCTGGAGGTAAGGTGTCTGCCTTGCAAGCGCTAGCCAAGGATCAGGACTGCGGTTCGATCCCCCGGCGTCCCATATGGTCCCCCCAAGCCAGGGGCGATTTCTGAGGACATAGCCAGGAGTAAATGGGTGTGGCCCAAAAACCAAAAAAGAATAAAAAAAAAAAGATTTCTGGGCCCGGAGAGATAGCACAGCGGCGTTTGCCTTGCAAGCAGCCGATCCAGGACCAAAGGTGGTTGGTTCGAATCCCAGTGTCCCATATGGTCCCCCGTGCCTGCCAGGAGCTATTTCTGAGCAGACAGCCAGGAGTAACCCCTGAGCACTGCCGAGTGTGGCCAAAAAAACAAAACAAAACAAAACAAAACAAAAAAGATTTCAACACCCCCACTCCCCAAAAGAAAATAACAGTAGTCAATTCTTCCCAGGTAGTGCAGTCCTGGCTGATCATTCTGTGGCATTTTCAGAAAGTGGAGTAGATTCCTCTTACTGCATAGATCACAGCAGCTCAAAACCACCACCCCCCACACTACCCCCCCCCCCCACCAGAAGTAGCCTTCACCTTATCCAACTGCCAAGCCAAAAATTTGTTTCAGACCCCTCAAAATGGCATCATAGTGTCAGTCCAGGAAATCTGAGGAGGAAGTTATACAGGAATTCCCCAAGCTCAGCTAGTACCAGCCACAGCCCAGCAAACCCTCAGGCACTGACTTCAGTCACAACATGGAGAGGCAAAACAATTGTTTCAATGAACCCATCCATGTGGATCTAAGTTTTTTTTGGGGGAGGGGGGGGCACACCCAGGGGCACTCCTGGCAGGCTTGGGGACCATATGGAATACTGGGAATCGAACCAGGTCCATTCTTGGATCGTTAGCATGCAAGGCAAACGTCCTACCGCTGTGGATCTAAGTTCTGATCATTCCATTTGTCTTTGTGTTGTAACGAACAATATGAGGTAAATCTGTTTGTGTCTGCAAGGGAGCAGGCTGGCGTGGGAAACTGGGAGCTCCAGGGAAGGAAAGGTCACACTGGTGGTGGGACTGGTGATGAAATATAAAATGCCTGGAACAACCATATTAGGAACCATTTGGTTATCATAGTTATAATCAAGAACATTTTTAAAATAAGATACCTGAAGCCACCTGATGGCCAGTGTACATGGGGTTGATCTATCTGTGTTGATCTATTGTTAGGTCCTCATGAAAGTGCAAAGAGCACTTTTCAGAAGAGCATCTTTGATACTCTTTTAAAAACAAAACAGACTCTCCAGAGTCCAGAAAATGAGGTTCTTGGAGGTGATAATTAAATTTAATTAACTTAGACACAAACTTCACAGGGTCCCCCACCCCTTCCTTAGAGAAATGGACCCAGGAGGCCAAGTGTCAGCAGCCAGGGTCTGTGGTCAGGGTTCAGCTATGCTCCCAGCGATACAGGTGCCCAAGACGGTCTGAAATCATAATCCTGGCCTGAGTCTCCATCTGACCATGGAATCCCAACTGCTGGAGCTTGGGGCTGTTCCCGAAAGGCTGGGCTCTCTGGGGTCTCTCACTTTAGGGCAGTGACACTCCTTAGGCAGCCAGGAGGGACCAAGTAGTGCAACCCCTTAGCTGGCTCTGGCCTACTGGCTGTGAGCACCACGAAAGTTCAGCATTGTGGTCACCAGCTCTGGGAGATCAAAGTTGTGTTTCCAGCCCCAGTCCTGGCGGGCGCAACTGTCATCCAAGTTCATGGGCCAACTCTCCGCTGAAAGAGAGAAGGAAGCACAGCTCACCAGAAGTTCTAGAACATTCTTGATCCATCTACAGGCGAAGGCACTGATGGGAACACAACTCTGGGCAGACCAAAGCTTTGCAGGCTTCCATCATAAGATGCAGGCACAGCTATGGCCAGGGGATGCCCCACAGAAAGGTCTTGCCCAGGGCTCAGGGCCAGCAGGGGACAGTCCCTCACCAGCAAACCAGGCTGGTTCCATCTAACGCTGATTTGGGTTCAGGGAATGGTGCGACCCATCCACCCTCACTCTACGTATCCCTCATAACATCAATGCATCCCTCTGGCTGGTGAGCAAGACCTAAGACCCCCTCCTAGGATGGACCATGGTTTGGGGCTAGGGACAGGCAGGGCTCACCTATGGCCTGGCGCATGGGCTCCACGGCATAGGTGATCCGGAATCCAGGAACGTGCTTGGTCAGTTCCTGTGCCAGCTCCTGTGGACTGAAGCTCATAGCGTTGATGTTGTAGGTCCTCATGGTCAGGGCTGCAGCTGGGGCCTCCATCACCTCCAGGGTGGCCCGGAGACAATCGTCAATGTACATCATGGGGAGCCTGGTGTTGGCTTCCAGGTTACACACGAACGAGCCGCACTTGACAGCATCATGGAAGATCTGGACCGCGTAGTCTGGGAGAACCACGTGTGTGTGCATGAGTGTGCATGAACAGGGGTTTTCTTTGGGTCCTGAGCCTTGGAGCCAGGTGGGCTCAAGTGTTTTGGACTCAGAATCTTTCTGCCCTTGAAAGCACAGAGGATTCCAGGAGGGACAGATGGACACTCCCCAGTAGAATAACAAGACAGTGACACCAGCAGTGACCTGTCTCAGGACACTCAAGTTCAGGACACGTTGGGGAGGAGGGTTGAGCCATATATGGGGTGTCTCTCTTCACCATTCGGGTCTGGGCATGGCCGCCCCCAATCCCATGGGTGTGGGTGAAGGGCAACAATGCAGGCCAATGACTACTAAGACTGCATGAGAGTAAGTCTCATAGGACCACAGCAACACCAAGCTGACCCAGAGAAGCTGCAGCCCCAAGCAAAAGATTTTTCTGCTTATTTATTGGGGGGATTAGGGCAGGGATCAGGAGTCCTCAGGATCAGCCATATGCAGGGGTGCCACTTCCTAAACTCTCTCCAACTTGGCTAAACTTCTCATTTATTTATTCATACCTGGCAGTGTTCAGGGCTCACTCCTGGTTCTGCGTGCAATCAGGGGACCATGTAGGGTACTAGGAATTGAACTTGGAATGGCCACATGCAAGGGAAGTGCTCTCCCCACTGCACCATCACATAACCTTATGACCTAAGCTTTGTAAAGCCTCCTTGAAAATGTGTCTGCCGTTTTCTACTCCCTCCCATATTCAGAGATCTTAGAGCCCTCCTGTGGGTAGGGAAGGGCCCAATGCAGGAAGGGGGCACCCCAGGCATGCAAAGTACATGGTGAGCAGGGCCATGGAGCCCCAAAATGCAATAGTGAGGTTAGATCAATAGTACAGTAATTAGGGCATTTGCCTGGCATACATCCGACCTGAGTTCAATCTCTGGCATCTCATATGGTCCCTATAGCACTACAAGGAATGATTCCCAAGTGCAGTACACCTCTAGACTTTACTGAGTGTGGCCCAAAAACCAAAACCAAAAAGCAGTGCAGAAAGCCCAGGGTGAAGGGCTGCCCCAGAGCTAAGTTTGCTCATAGCTTGACCCATTTCTCCTCCAGCTCTTCCTGCAGAGACATGAAGACCCCTCACCTCTCAGCTGCAAAGCCCCCTTCTCCTGGCCAAGTAGCACCTACCAGTAGTCCCTCCTCCAGGTGGAGAGTCAGCAGAGATGATACCGGGGTACCGCAGGCACCGGAAGTCGAGCCCGTACCGGTGGTGGTAATACTGCTCGGAAGAAAAACTCACTCAGAGCCTCGCTATCATCAGGGGGTGTGAGGAAAGGTGCCACCATCTTTCAGTTTGGGCATCCCGCACAATGACATTCAAATACTCCTTCTGGCACCAGAGCTGGCAGCTGCCCGGGTGCTGATGCCTGAAAAGAGCCAGGGGTCAGGCCCGACTCAGATCCCAAGACAAACCTGCACACAAGATGGCTCAGTACATAGCTATGAGGTATATTTGGAGAAATGGGTCAGCCCAGGCCAGTGACTGCTGTGCTTTCCCTGGATGACAGATAAGCTCACAGCCTTGAAGTGTGAGGCAGGGAAGAGGCAAGGAATTTGCTCAAAGAGCTGCTGGAATCATGCAGAGAACATAGATCAACCAAGCCAGAGACGGCCAAGTGTTGCCAATTGCCAGGTTTAAAAGTCACCAACCAGGGGCCGGCGAGATGGCGCTAGAGGTAAGGTATCTGCCTTGCAAGCGCTAGCCAAGGAAAGATCGTGACCACAGTTTGATCCCCCGGCATCCCGTATGGTCCCCCCAAGCCAGGGGCAATTTCTGAGCGCTTAGCCAGGAGTTACCCCTAAGCACCAAACGGGTGTGGCCTGAAAAACCAAAAATAAATAAATAAATAAAAAAATAAAAGTCACCAACCAGGAGAACAAAGAAAAGGGCAGCAAGTGGTCTGGCTGCAGGGAGATAGGATAGTAGAAGAGCCAGTGATGTGATAGGTGCATGCTCGTGCACACCTGGGTCTCTGCACTCACTTCCCTACACCTCTGTGTTGGAATAACCAGTTTTTACTCTATTCAAGATAAATTCTTCTTTGCTTGTGCTTGTCACCCTGAACTGGTCCCTTACCCTTACTTGTTCTCCACCTTAGGGGTGGTCCTCCTCTTCCCAATAAAGACCTCATAGAAGCTGCTTGTAGTTTCATTTTCCACAACTAGTCTATCTGCCTACTGGTATCTTTTGCAAGTGAGCGGAAAGCTGGTGATGAAAATTTCCTGTTTTATTCTCTTCAATCTTGGGTGGATTATTTCTTGTGTCTGCATTTGCTTCCAGACCTACGCTCCCCAATCCCCTGGGTTTGGGGCATGAGGTTTTCTATTCACCTCTGGTCACCTGCTCCCTGGGTCTCCACATCCCTAGCTCCCTACAAGCACCAGGATATGGGATGCTCCAGTCAAGTCAGTGGAGAGTCCCTCCCCCTTACCCATGACCACTTACTTCACCCATAAGTTCTGCATGGACCTTGGACACCCCGTAGATAGTCCGAGGCCTCTGGGTGCACAGATCCGGAGCTGGGTCCCGGGGAGAGCTGGGTCCAAAGGCCCCAATGGTACTGGGTACAAACAGCCGCAAATTGTGCTCAGCTGCCACGTCCAAGATATTGTGCAAACCTGAAAGGGATGAGCGGGCCCAGGGCGGAAGTGGGCAGGGGTCTTGGACTGGACTCATGCCTAGACCCAGCTGGCCCAGAAATGGGTAGCAAGTGATCCCCAATCATGATCCCTGACCCCACACACTCCAGCAATGTGCACAAGGCCCAGGCCCAACTCACCGGTGATGTTCACAGCTCGTGCCAAGGTCACGTTGGACTCGCCTACAGCACTAAGCAGGGCGCTGTAGTGGAACAGCCATGTGATACGGTGATTAACCACAATCTCCCGCAGGAGTTTATAGTCCAGGATGTCCGAGTAGATGAAGGGGCCTGCGGGACCAGAAAAGAGAAGGAGGTGAGGCATCAGGTGCATCTCAGAGCTGGAGCAACAGCAAAGCAGAAATGCATTTGCCACGCAAGGGCCAACCCAAGTTAGATCCCCGGCATTAGATCCCCATTGGGTCCCCTGAGCCTGCCAGGAGTGATTCCTGAACACAGAGCCAAGAGTAACCCCTGAGCACCACCAGTGTGGTCAAAAAAACAAACCAAACTAAAACAGGACAAAAAAGGGGCCGGAGAGATAGCACAGTGGTAGGGAATTGCCTTGCATTCAGCCAGCCCAGCATGGATCTGGGTTCAATTCCCAGCATCATTCCCATATGATTCCCCCGAGTCTGCCAGGAGTGATTTCTGAGTGCAGAGACAGGAGTAACCCCTGAGCGCTGCTTGGTATGCACCCCCCAAATAAAACCTAAAACAAACAAAAGAAATAACAAGTCCCCCATGGGTTGAGAACCGGCAATTGGGTCCTACGCACCATCTTTCCTCAGGTGCCACCTTAAGCAGAAGTGACCTGGACAGACACTGTAGGCAGGTACTGAGTGCCTCATCCAGGATGAGGATGGTTGGACACCAGGATCTGAGGATCTGCAGACTCCACCACCAAGACCCGCCAGGGAAGCCAGCACCTCACAGGCACACAGAGGCATACATGGGCTGCCAGGGCTATTGGGGGCCACTCTCTGAAGCTACACGCTGCTGTGCGGGGAAGAGTGTGGACAGAACCTGCTGACATCTCCAGGGCAGCCTGCTCCTACCCCCCAATAAACTGCATCCATCTGATGACACAGTGATGTGTGAGGGAGCAGGTAATATGCTAGGCCAGAGATTGGGGAGCAGAGAATGTGTGAATCTTACATATAGCCAACCAAGTTCGGACCCTGGCACCATAGATGGTCCCCGAACCCTGAGCATTGTTGTGGGTGGCACCCTTGAGCTCTGAGCACTGCTGGGTATACCACAATTCTCCCTCCCTAAAAAAAAGATTAGGTAATACAAGGTGATGACATCTCTATGATGAAGAAACAGCACAAAGCAGGGAGGTAAATTGGGGGTCACCCAGGACAAGTAGAAAGTGGGGTCACCAGCAGCAGCTGGCTGTAGTGTCCAATGGTGAATATGACCCATACTTAGGTGTGTATTTTTTTTTGTTTGGTCTTTGGGGGGGGGGCCACACCCGGTGTCGTTCAGGGGTTACTCCTGGCTATATGCTCAGAAATCACTCCTGGCTTAGGGGAACCATATGGGATGCCAGGGGAATGAACTGTGGTCGGTCCCAGGCTAGCTCGGGCAAGGCAGACGCCTTACTGCTTGTGCCACTGCTCCGGCCCCTAGGTGTGTATTTTAAAGGGATGGAACAAGAGCATACAGGCAGACGTGCATGAACAGACACTTCCATGGGACACATGTTCATCTTCTGTCCACCAAAGGTCAATCTGGTAGACACCACTCCAATACAGGGAGAGGCACAGAAGCTGAGGGGTAAGTAAGGCAAGCAGGACATTGAGATCAAGTCTGGGTTGTGGGCATGGGATAGAAAGTCCATCTACATTGATGGACCCTTCCAAATGTTTCTTTGTTTCGGTCTGCAAGTTAACTCTGGTTTTCCCCTGACCAAGATGTTGGTGGGAAGTTAAAAAAGGATTTGATCCCAGGCATGCCATATGGTTCCCCTGAGCCAGGAACAATTTCTGAGCACATAGCCAGGGGTAACCCCAGGTGTGACCCCAAAAACAAAGTAAATAAATAAATAAGTAAATAAATAGATAAATAGCACAATGGTAGGGCATTTGCCTTGCAAGCAGCCAATCCAGCATCCATATGGTCGAATCCGGCATCCCATATGGTCCCCCGTGCCTGCCAGGAGCTATTTCTGAGCGCAGAGTCAGGAGTAACCCCTGAGCGCTGCTGGGTGTGACGCCAAAACAAGACAAAAACCACAGGGTCAAGGGGCCAAGCAATGGCACAGAGGGAAGGGCAGCTGAGCCAGGTTCAATCCTTGAGCCCTGTCAGGAGTGATGCCTGAGCAAACAAACCCTTGAGTCCCAGAGGGTGTGGCCAAAAAAAAAAAAAAAAACACGCTAGATTTTTATCACAAAAAAGGAAGTAGAATTAGCCCCAAGTTCCATTTGAGTAATGAGACCGGACATCAGCACCCCTGAGGACGAGGACAAATTAGTGGTCATTGGCTCTTACCACTTTGGAACACAGACTCAGATGGCTTCTTGATGTCTGACAAAATCACGTTGTCCTTCCCAAAGCGCTTCCTATGGGAGGTGAAGGCTAATCAGGGGCTGGAACTACCTCTCCTTCAGTTCCCACCCCAGCCCTGCTCACCCAGGTCCACCTCTCTGAGCCTCCCTCTGCATTCCACACCGTGGGACCAATCAACATGCATCTGAGGTCACATGTCTGAGAACATGGTTGGGGAAAGAGCCCAGGACAGGTTCTCACCATCACAGAAGGGCGCAGGCCAGGCCAGGGACAGACCCGAGGGGACCTAACTGGGAGGTGGGTTCCTATGGCAGCTCTTACCTCAGAAAACTGGCAAGCCCCATTCCGAGCTGGCCGAGCCCCCCTGGTGGGGAAGAGAGAGAAACTGAGTCAAGCCAGGGCAGTGCTCGATGTCCAGGCCAAGGCCAGCCTACAGCTGCAGGGCCCAGAGCTGCTCTGTGGACAGGACTCACAGGGGACACAGAGAACTCTGCTCCAGAATCTAGGCTCAGACACACTTGTACACTCACAAACACACTCACACACTTATAGACACACAAATACACCCAGAAACCTGCACTCATACACACAAAGAGACACAAACACACACCCATACACTCACATACTCATATATATACAAACACACCCTCAAATAGACACATTCACAAGCCACACACAAACACACACAATCCTATTATACCTGCACACCCCAGGGGACTGGCACTCTGCAACTAAACAGATGAGGTGGGACAGGAACAGAACAGTAATCAGGGCACCTCTTAGACCCAGAGCACCCCAGGGTGGCAGGCCCAAGCAATGCCACCCCTGTGGGCCCCTGTACTCAGCTGCCAGCCTGGGCCAATAACCAAGTGGGCCCAAGTTCCCGAGGGCAGCTCTGGAAGGTCCCCTCAAAAAAATAAAAGAGCCCCAGAAATGGACAAGAGCTTGCATCTTCCCCTGACAGCATGGGGAATATACATGAGAAAATCTGAGAGGGGGGGCTCTTGGGACTGAGCTATCAAAGAGAAACAAGGGGGCAAGAGCACTCAGACTAGGCAGGGATGAGGGGCAAGGGGCCCACAGCCTCGCTGGCACCGGCCCTGAGCCCAGAGTGAGCAGGATAGAGGTGAGGGGCTGCACCCCAGAATCCAGTCCTAACACCAACGACCAATCTTTCCGAGGAGCCCAGGACTCAGACGAAAGTTCCTGCCCGACCTGTGATGAGGATGCGCGGTGGCTGAGAATCACGGGCCGGAGGTGAGTGGAACCTGGAGTCAGGGGGTGCCTGTGTGCAGAGGCATCGACGGGCCAGAATCCACATGGGACTAGCGGAGGTGACATGCGCCCGGGCCCGGCCCAGAGTGCTGAAGACCAGCATTGTTCTCGGAGGTCTGCAAGGAAGGGAAGCGAGGTCAGGGCATGTCCTTGGACCCTGGGATCGTGTGAGCACCCCACAAGCAGTTGAAGGCTGGGGCACCCCCATGTCCCAGAAAAGGGGAGGAAACTCCACAAGGAGTAAAAGTTCCACAGATGAGAACTGGAAGACAGTCCTAGACTGAAAAGCACCAGCACAGACCCCACAGCCGGGGACCTTGACACCCAGGCTAGCAGGTCCCCAAAGGTACAAGAAGCTGTCTGCAACCCCCATCTGAGACTGAATCCCGACCCCTTACACCTGCAAACATGCAGACTGAAAACTTTGGACACCTGCTTGAAGCCCCATCTCATCCTTTAACTGGCATCCCTGGGGAGAAATGCTGTCAGGCCCCATCGGGACCCTAAGTCAGGACCACGAGCCCCAAGGTCAAAGGCAGCAGCTTTCCCAGAAAGCAGGAGAGGAAGTGAGGGAGGGGGCCCTTTGTCTTCAACTCTCAGGAGTTAAGCATCTTAACTCCCAAAGCTAGGAGATTATCTGGGAGGAGTAGGGGAGAGGTTGGACACACCCAACTGTGTGTGTCAGGCATCTTGCCTAGAGGGGTTCAGGGGACACCGTGTGATGCTGGGGATAGAATCCGGTAAAGCCACATGCAAGGCAAGAGCCTCCCTCCGATATCATCTCTCAGTTCTCCAAATTCAAGGCCTCTGGACTTCCAAAGCATTTGAAATGACACATACTGGGGAGATAGTATAGTGGGTAGGGCATTTGCCCACTCTGTCGCTGACTCAGGTTCAATCCCCAGCATTTCATATGGTTCCCCCAGCACTGCCAGAAGAAGTGATCCTTGAGTGCAGTACGAGGAGTGACCCTTGAATATTGCCTGGTGTGGCCCCCCACTGCCCCCAAAGACCCAAGAAAAATGCTGGGATTTTGAATTACGAGGGAATGGGGACAGAAAGGAGAACAGGCAGAATTGTGGGTCACCGACATATCCCTGAAGCTCCCCAAATCCGACCTTTTCCCTCTGCTAGTAGCCAACACCTGGGGGGGCAGTGAAAGGGCCAGTAGAGATATTGGGCCAGTTCCAGCCCCCATACACACGACCCCGCCCCCAGTCCTACGGACTCATCCAATTGGCCCAGGCTCACCACCCCAGAATCCTTTCTTATTGGCCGGCGTCTTGGCCTGCCCCGCCCCACTCCCACTGAGACCCCTCCCCAGTCACTCCCCAGCCTAGGGGTCCAAGCCTCTCACTGCCCCGAGGGCCAGAGCAGGAAACACACAAAGCCAGGCAGCCCCATAAATACAAATGTAGTTGATAAAACTGTCCCCATCGCCCAGGGAAACGCGGGCAGCTGCTCTCCCGGATTCCTGGTTCGACCCTTCCGGAGATGAAGGTGAGTTGGATCTCAAGGGTAAATTGAGTCTCGGGGTCAGGCAGATGTTGGAGCACGGAGGAAACAGCTCTTCATTCTACCTTCCCCCATCCACAGTGCTTGGGGACCTAGGGAAGCCAGGCAGGACCCATCTGGTTCTGGAAAGACCGTTCCCAGCTCTGCCCCACTCTGCAGAGCGCCCAGCCGACCAAGGCTACACACACACACACACACACACACACACACACACACACACACACACACACGGCCCCAATCCCTCAGCCAAACAGGTGCCCTCATCCTTGGAAGGTCCCAGAAACCTGAAGGGTGAAACCATGGACAGGGCGCGCTCGGGAAAATACTGTCAAGACTGGGGGCGCAGAGAAGCGCTGTTCCCAACTAGCTCACATAGGTTGCCTGAGCACAGGTCCCGGAGCGCAGCCCGAACATACGTGGAAGTCTGGGGTGGGGTGATTCGAGGAGTGAGGTCCCGCGGGTCTCCGCGCACACCAGCAGAAACAGACACAGCAGCGCGTTAGGCTCCGTCCCGCCTGGTACCCTGGGAATCTGGGCGCGGGGTCCACCCTCTTCGGGAGACGCAGAACCGGTTCTGGAACAACCGCGCCCGGTGCCCGGTTCCCCGCGGAGGGAGGGAGGGATGGAAGGAGCGAGAAGGTGCCCACCCCAGCTGCGCCCTAAAGCTCAGCAGCTTCGGGGAGGGATCCCTGCCTTTTTCTCTCCGGAGCGATGCCCACTACCGAAGCACTCCCGGAGCGCACCTCCTCAGCCAAGTGCCAGCGTCAGCAGTGCCCCGAATCTCATCATCCATCCGGCCGAGCTGGTCCTCGTCCCCGTCGTATCCGGGGTGGACCCTCTGGCGGGAGTGTCCGCGCCAGGGCTGGCTGCGCCATCCCCAGGCCCGACCCCGGGACCCTCGCGCGCTCTGGGGCGCAGACACTTGGACACGCCGCGTCTCCCAAGGGCCCGGCTAGCAGGCGTCAGGCACCCAGTTGGGCACCCAGGGGGAGGGACGCGTGGCAGGACAGGGCTCGGGACAATCGGGCAATCGGGCACTGACCTGTGGGCGCAGCCCCGGAGACTACAAGCTAGGAGAAGGCGGGCACGTGGCGGAAGCCGGGGAGCGGGACCAGGGGCACCCGCGCGGGTCTTTTATGTTCTCCCGCCGGCCCGCCCCGCACCCGGAGCACCAATCCCGCCTCCGGCCGGGTCCCGGGAGGAGGGTCTGGGGAAGGTGGCTGTTGTCGTGGCAACCCTGCCCCGCCCCGCCCCGCACGCTGGGGTCGCGCCCTCGGCGGTGCGCCCGGCGCCAGCTGCAGCGTCTCACCCGTTGGGTGGAAAATCACCGACGCTTGCAGGTACGTGCCAGGGCCACCAGCGTCCCCGCGTGGGCACCGCCCGGGCGCGCGATGCCCCCGAGCGCCGCCACCTCCAAGAGGGACCCAGGCCGTCGGGGATGCCCCGACCGCCAGCTCTGAATCGGTCCCACCCGGGGTTCAGGGAAAGGGGAGCAGCGGGCGACAGGCGAATGAGCCCGAAGTGGAATCGTGGCTCCCGCGACATCTGGAGCCCAGCCCTGGCCTCCGGGTCCTTCCTGGGAAGCGGCACTACGAAGTCTAACCGCTTCGGAGGCGCCCGGCTCCCCGCCTGCTGCTCCAAACTGCAATCTGAACCTGTCGGGGCGAGCCCCGCCTCTGCGCGCTGCATCCCTGCACCCCATCTGCGCGCTGACACGCCTAGGCTGCAGGACCAGCCCAGCACGCGCTGCTCCAGGGGCATCTCAGAACAGCCCATCGCGTCCTCTGCGGGGTGTTGAACCTTCAACCCAGGCTGTATTGAAAACCAAAGGAATCCTAGAGGCAATAGCGGGAGAGCTGGGCCCTACCAGAGAAGTTTCCCAAAATCTTCCAGCAATGCAGGTGCTGCGCGGACTCAGCTGGTCTCCAAAGGGTTCCCAGGTATATACTGGGTTCATTAGCTTACCTAGTCGCATGCGTGCTAACGTCAGCCAAACAGCGCCAAGTTCCCCAGCGTTAAGAATATATGATTTGGAGTGTTTTACCTAGGGTTTCTTCTATATACCTTAGCTTTCGGGTCTGATAACAAGGTGTTTTTTTTTTTTTTTTTTTTTTTTTTTTGGTTTTTGGGCCACACCCGGCAGTGCTCAGGGGTTACTCCTGGCTGTCTGCTCAGAAATAGCTCCTGGCAGGCACTGGGGACCATATGGGACACCGGAATTCGAACCAACCACCTTTGGTCCTGGATCGGCTGCTTGCGAGGCAAACGCCGCTGTGCTATCTCTCCGGCCCGATAACAAGGTCTTTAATCCATTTAGATTTGACCTTTGTGCATGGTATAAGATGGAAATCTGTGTAAAGGCATCTTCAAGAGGAAACATCACTGTCCAAATAAGTGGAAGCAGAAATAAACAAATGGGACTAGATTAAGCTGAGAAGCTTCTGCATCTCAAAGGAAATAGTGACTAGGATACAAAGGCATAGAATGGGAGAAACTATTCATCCAATAGCCATCAGATAAGGGGCTGATATCTAAGATATACAAGATACTGACAGAACTTAATAAGAAGAAAACAACTGACCTCATCAAAAAAAAAAAAAAAAAGGGAGAAGAAATGAACAGACACTTCCTCAAAGAAGAAATACAAATGGTCGGCCTGGAGAGATAGCACAGTGGCATTTGCCTTGCAAGCAGCCGATCCAGGACCAAAGGTGGTTGATTCGAATCCCGGTGTCCCATATGGTCCCCCGTGCCTGCCAGGAGCTGTTTCTGAGCAGACAGCCAAGAGTAACCCCTGAGCGCCGCCGGGTGTGGCCCAAAAACAAACAAAAAAAAAATACAAATGGTCAAAAGGCACATGAAAAAATGCTCCATGTCACTAATCATCAGGGAGATGCAAATCAAAACAATAGAGACTGGCACACATCACAGAGAACAAGAACAATCAGTGCTGGAGGGGATGTGGAGAGGAAGGAACTCTCATTCACTGCTGGTGGGAATGACATCTAGTCCAGCCTTTATGGAAAACAATGTGGAGATTCCTCAAAAAACTGGAAATTCAGCTCCCATATGATCCAGCTATACCACTCCTTAGGGATATACTCTAGGGACATATAAACAATACAAAAATGCCTTCTGCACACCTATATTCATAACAGCACTACTTACAATAGCCAGAATCGAGAAACAACTCAAATGCCTGACAACAGATTAGTGGCTAAAGAAGTTGTGGTACATATACACCACGGAATACTATTGTAGCCATCGGGAAAATGAAGTCATAAAACTTTCCTATACATGGATGGACATGGAAACTATTATTCTGAGTGAAATAAGTTAGAGGGAGAGATATAAACACAGAATAGTCTAACTCATCTATGGGATTTAAGAAAAATAAAAGACATTATTGTAATAATACCCAGAGATAATAGAAATGAGGGCTGGAAGGGCCGGGTCATGATATGAAGCTTACCACAAAGAGTGGTGAGTGTAGTTAGAGAAATAACTACACTAACAACTATCATGTAAATGGTACTGAGTGAGAGAAATAGAATGCCTGTCTCGAATACAGGCAGGGTGGGAGAGGAGGGATATTGGGGGTATTGATGGTGGGAAGATTGCACTGGTGAAGGGTGGGGTATTCTGGGGTTTTTGTTTGTTTGTTTGTTTTGGTTTTTGGGTCACACCCGGCAGTGCTCAGTCAGGGGCTACTCCCTACTCCTGCCTTTACACTCAGAAATCACTCCCGGCAGGCTCAGGAGATCATATGGGACACCAGGATTCAAACCTACGTCCTTCTGCATGCAAGGCAAAAAGCCTACCTCCATGCTATCTCTCCAGCCCCAAGGGATATTTTTTTTTATAACTGAAATCCAACTACATGTTTGTAATCATGATGCTTAAATAAAGGTAATATTTTTTAAATAAAGATATATGATCTCCTCAAGCCAGAGGCAATTTCTGAGCGCTTAGCCAGGAGTAACCCCTGAGCATCAAACAGGTGTGGCCCGAAAAACCAAAAAAAAAAAAAAAAGATATTATTTAAAAATAAATGTATTATTTGAATCTCGTTCATTTGTGTGATATAAGGGAAAATATAGATAGTGTGGGAATAATAATAATAATAATTTAGAGACAGTAGAGGACTGGTACATGGAAGGGAGTGCAGTTAGGGCAAAGAAGGGACCACTAAGACAAGGACAGTGGGAAATGGTGACTCTGGGTGCTGAAAGGAGATAAAATGATAGGCACAATGCTCATTCAATAACAATAATGCAATACCACAGTATCTAAAAGGAAGAGAGAGTCACCACCATGGTGTAAAGAAAGCTCATCAGAAGACCCACTGAGAGGCTCTTCCTCAGAGTGAATGGCTGATTAGAGTTCCCTGATAGTGAGGGTGATAATTCTCAAGCATAGTTACAAACTATTTGGCCTAAATATGAATCTCCCTTATGCTGTACCAATTATGTATATATTTGAGTATTTACTTCCAAATACAAAGATTATTACAGGTAAATATAGCCTTGATCAAATTTCTCTACCTGGAAAACTCAACACCAAGATATATTTTTCTTTGGTTTTTGGTTCTTGGTTTTTGGGTCACACCTGGCAGCACTCAGGGGTTACTCCTGACTCTATGCTCAGAAATCACTCCTGGCAGGCTGGGGGACCATATGAGATGCCTGGATTTGAACTACCAACCTTCTGCATGCAAGGCAAATGCATTACCTCCATGGTATCTCTCTGGCTCCACCAAGAGATACTTAAAAATAATTTTAAGGGGCCGGCAAAGTGGCGCTAGAGGTAAGGTGTCTGCCTTGCAAGTGCTAACCAAGGAAGGACCGCAGTTCGATCCCCCAGCATCACATATGGTCCCCCCACGTCAGGGGCAATTTCTGAGCGCTTAGCCAGGAGTAACCCCTGAGCATCAAATGGGTGTGGCCCCCCCAAAAATTTTAATCGGGGCTGAAGAGTTAGCATGGAGGTAGGGCGTTTGCCTGGCATGCAGAAGGACGGTGGTTTGAATCTTGGCATCCCATGGGGTCCCCGGAGACTGCCAGGAGCGATTTCTGAGTGTAGAGCCAGGAGTAACCCCTGAGCACTGCTGGGTGTGTCCCAAAAAAAATTATAGTAATTTTAATCCTCATAGTCTTTTAAAAATTTCCTGTAAAAAAAAAATGGGGCCTAGTAATAGCACAGTAGTAGGGCATTTGACTTGCAGGCTGCCAACCTGGGACAAACCTGGGTTCAATCCCTGACATCTCATATGGTTCCCTGATTTCATATGGTCTCAGATTTCTGAGCAAAGGGCCAGGAATAACCCCTGAGCACCACCGCCTGGTGTGGCCCAACACTCCCCCAACCCGGAAATAATAAAAAATAAAAAAGCCCCTGTCGTTTTAAAATAGACTGCTCTGTCAGGTTAAGGAATGTTTTTTTTTGGGACATCTCTAAAGGATTCTGAGTGACTTGCTAACTAATTTTTTACCTTGGATATAACATCCAAAGTTTGGCTTGAAAATAGCAATAGGTTGTTAAGAAAACTTTTAACTAGGTAAAGATTTACCATCTCTTTCAATTAAGTTTGTCTCTTTTATTGTCCCTTCTAAAAACTGTTGTTGTGTATGTAAATATTTTGGGGGATTACTATGTTGCTCACCCTAATCTGTGCCCTACCCTAGGGTGTGACCTGGCATTCTGCCCCCACCCTAGGGTAGGACCTGATTCTGCTTCCACCATTGGTTGGTATCTGATCCCACCATTGGGTGGGACCTGACTCTGGAGTATAAGAGCAAGGGTCTGTGGAAGGCGAGGGCTTTTTGCTGGCTGGAACTGAATCTGAGTCTTTGGACTTCAGTTTTGTCCATCCAAATAAAGCAAATATTTCCACGAGCCTGATTGTCTGTGAGCTGTTTACCCGCCGTTTCACCTCAGAATCGTGGGCTAGACAGGGTGGCAGACGCGTGCTCCGAGCTGGAAGAAAAGGGCCTCATTCTCCATCCCTCCATCAGTCAACCTCTTCAGGGGCTGACCTGCTACATAATGGCGCCCGAACAGGGACCTGAACCCTGGACCCTCAGAACTGTAAGTGAAATACTTCATTGGAAATTTCCTATGCTGACCATCAAATGGTTTCTGTGGTTAGTCATGTGGATTTTACCACCCTTAGTCTTACGCATTGGCGCTCTAGTATACAAGTGGATCATTCCATTTTGTTTAAAACTAATTGGTTTTGATCTAAGGACAATCACTGCAGTTGGATGGTTGTGGTCTATATTTCAAATGAAAAGTGTAGTGTCTCTAGCCATCATAGTTTGTGGAATTTCTGTGTTGACTAACGTTATTATTATGAGCATAGTTATTTGCTGTTATTTCTATTTAGGAAATAGAAAGTGTAGAAATGGTGAGGCTAAAACCAGTATAGATAATAAGGAAATTTATCTGACGAAAACTCAGACCAAGGTGCAGGCTGATGAATCCAGCCCCACCATCAACAATATAGAAATTTTTGCTGGAAGAAAAACAACTCAGAATGTTAAGCCTGATTCTAGTGAATTGCTTGACAGTAGTGACTCAGATAATGATCTACCTCCAGTGCTAACTCCACGAGGGATGCCTCCTTCTAGTCACAAAATTGAATCACAGAGCAGAGCAGATTCAAACGATGAACCACATGCTCGGTCTCAGAGCTCTATTCAGAGTAATTTTGCTAATCAGGCCTTATCCCCTATAGACGGGGTAAATGTTTCTAACTATGTACCCTATCAGATGGAAGAATTAGATCGGTTTAAAAGATCATGTAGAGAAAATGGGCCAAAATCGCCATACAGTGTGGAGTTATTAAGACTTTGGAGTCATAACTCATCTTGGACTTTGTATGATTTTAAAAGAATCGCTGAAATATGCCTGTCGTCTAAACAGCGAACTGAATGGGAAATGTACTATTCAGAAGGCGTAAAAGCTAAATTATATAGTCCGGATGGTATGAAAAAGCAAGTGGCAGGTGTTACTCTATCGTATGAATTATTGATGGCAGAAAATCAATTTGCAAATATTCAGACACAAGCAGCTTTACCTAAGGAAATCTTAAATTTAATCAGGGAGATTGCATTGTCAGCATGGGAAAAAATGATTCTAACAGCATTGGTAGAGGAAACTTTTTAAAAATTACCCAAGGCCCTTATGAGTCATTTGCAGAGTTTGTAGGTAAGATTAAAGATGCTCTGAAGTTACAGGTGGAAGATGAGGAGATTAGAAACTTCCTAGTAAAATCTTTGGCCTATCATAATGCAAATTCAGCCTGTAGATTAGTATTGAATACATTAAATGAAAAGTCAGATCTGAATGATTACCTTTATGCCTGCCGGAATGTCTATGTGGAACCCCAACCCCCACCCTACTTAGACTCAGTACAAACCTTCCCAGTTACCAAGGGAACAATGCCTTACTCCCCTCGGGGACAGAACACTTTCCGGAAACCAGGTCTTTGCCCAAAATGCAAAAGGGGTCGCCACTGGGCGAAAGATTGCAGATCCAGAAACCTCATTAATAATAACCTAAGTAGAGGTTTCAACACAGTCCCCAGGAGGCAAATCGCCTGCTACCATTGTGGAAAACAGGGACATATCAAAAGAAATTGTCGTCTCCTTATAAATTCAGCTCCCCAAGAACACACATACAAGATGCAGGGAAACACCCACAGGGCCTCCCCCCAGGCCCTTCCAAATCAGGGGCAAAGTTCACAGACAATAATCCTTCCAAGCCCAGCCCAAGAAAATTCATCACGATAAGGGAATTAATCCACTCCACTTCAGGGAGTGCCGGATTAGACATATTATGCCCAGAGGACATTACAATTTACCCAGGAGCATGCCCTTACATGTTAGAAACTGGCATTGTAGGCCCGCCACCCCCAGATACCATGGGTTTGATTCTTGGCAGAAGTTCCCTCAACATAAAGGGTATATCAGTAATCACTGGTGTCATTGACTCAGATTCTATGGGAGAAATCATTGTAGTTATTACTGTACCAGTTACATGGACCTTTAAAAAAGGAGAAGCGATTGCCCAGATAGTAATAGTGCCTTATGTCAAATTTGGGACTTCAGATAAGACTAGAATTGGAGGTTTTAGAAGCACAGATCCGGATGCTGCTCAAAACCCAATCGTGGCTCTGGTTACTAAATGTAAAGATGAACACCCAATGATCAAACTTCACTTGGAAGGCAAACCCTTTGATGGAATGATAGATACGGGTGCTCAGGTTACCGTAATTTCTGATAAAGAATGGCCAGAAAATTGGCCTCTTCAGGAAATCCCGTATTCCCTAGAAGGAATAGGAGGCCTGAGTTCCTGTCTGTTGAGTACGAGGACTATACTATTTTACAGCCCAGAAAATCAAAAAGCAATAATCAGACCTCACATGGGCTCATTTTCACCATCCCTGTGGGGCCGTGACCTACATAAACAGTGGAAAGCAGAATTCCACATCCCATTAGCTCCAGAAGAGCGCGAACCTTCTTTTGATTTAAAAACCAAAAAATTTTAGTGGGGGCCACTACCGTAAAAACACCAGCACCAATAAAAATAAAATGGAAATCTGATGAACCAATTTGGACAGGTCAGTGGCCCCTTAAAACTGATAAATTAAAGGTGCTGACAGAATTAGTGGAGGAACAGCTAAGTTTAGGACATATTGAACCATCTTTTTCTCAATGGAATTCACCTATATTCACTATAAAAAAGAAATCCGGTAAATGGAGACTTTTGATGGATCTTAGAGCTATAAATTTATCCATGATACCTATGGGCAAATTGCAGACTGGTTTACCATCACCTGTAGTTATTCCAAAGGAATGGCCACTAATTATAATTGATCTGAAAGACTGCTTCTACCATATACCTATCCACCCAGATGATAAAAAACGTTTCGCATTCTCAGTTCCTTCTCTCAATAATACCCATCCCTGCAGACGTTTCCAATGGACTGTTCTCCCCCAAGGCATGCTGAATTCCCCAACCATGTGTCAGTTTTTTGTAGATAAGGTTTTGAGCCCTGCTCGTGAAAAATTTCCTCAAGCCATGATATTTCATTATACAGATGATATCTTGCTCACAATGAACAACGAAACAGATTTACAGGAATTATACTCTTATGTTACTGACTGTTTACAAACATCAGGACTGAAAATAGCTTTAGAAAAAATACAGATAATGCCACCGTATCAATATTTGGGTTTTATTTTGGACCGGACATCTATACGTCCACAAAAATTTTCTATCAAAAAAGAAAACCTCAGAACGCTTAATGATTTTCAGAGACTTTTAGGTGACGTAAATTGGCTCCGCCCTGCACTAGGAATCCCAAATGCAGAGTTATCTAATCTGTTTAAAACGTTGGAGGGTGACCCTGCTTTAGATAGCCCGAGAAATTTAACAACAGCTGCCAAAAATGAATTGGACATCTTCTTGAGCAGATTACAAAAATCGTTTCTCTCAAGATTCATCCCATGAGAAAAGGTATTACTGTTAATCTTCCCTACTATAGAAACCCCCACAGGGGCCTTGATGCAACAGTCAGGACCTTTGGAATGGGTGTATTTACATAACAAACAACCTCGCTCAGTTGTCCCCTACTTACAACTGATTTCAGAGATTATTATCAAGGCAAGACTCAGATCTATATCTTTACTAGGTTTTGATCCAGATATAATAGTTTTGCCAGTACCAAAAAAGGAAATTGAGTCAATATTGCCAATTAATGAATCTCTACAAAGGGCCCTCTCAGATTTCACAGGAGAAATATCCTCCCATTATCCAGCAGGAAAAATTTGGGACTTTTTAAAGAAAACTCAGTTTGTTATTTCTTCAATTGTTCGGGATTCCCCTATCCCCAATGCCAAGGTTTTTTACATTGATGGATCCCAAAATGGAAAAGGAGGAATAACTGGAGACAACATTAATATGACCATAGATACCAAATATAAATCTGCACAGAAAGTTGAATTAGCAACGTTAATTTACCTATTAGAAAATGTATCTGAAGCCATGAATATAGTTTCTGATTCTTTGTATGTGGTAAATTTATGTCATGTGATAGCCACTGCATCCCTTAATGCTAATAACCCGATCATACAGGACTTACTTAAACAATTACAGCAGCTTCTTCAAAAACGAACTGAGCCCATCTTCATCACACATATTAGAGCCCACTCAGGTCTTCCAGGACCTATGGCTCAAGGAAATAAAACTGCTGACTTGCTAGCAATGCCTATATTTAAATCACCTATAGAGGAACATTCAGCCCTACACACAAATGCTCGCCGTTTACATGTGAATTACCAAATTCCATGGAGGCAAGCTAGAGAAATCGTAGAAAACTGCAACGTATGTGCACCGTTAACAAAAAAGACTCACATAGCAGGAGCAAACCCAAGAGGCTTACAGTCTAACGAACTTTGGCAAATGGATATAACTCAAACAGATTTATTTCCAAGGAAACCTTATCTTCATGTTGTGGTGGACACTTATTCTTGGTTTATGTGGGCAATTCCCATGTCTTCTCAAAAATCTAAGGCTGCTTGTAGTTTTCTTTTACAATGTTTCTCTGTGATGGGTATTCCATATTCTATAAAAACTGATAATGGGCCAGCCTATGTTAGCAAAACTTTTGAATTTTTTTGTAAGGAATGGCAGATAAGACATCTCAGAGGAATTCCTTACAATTGTAGGGGACAGGCCATTGTAGAAAGGACTCACAGAACCTTAAAAACTCAATTGCAAAAAAATAGAAAAAGAGGTTTACCACCAACGGATTTGCTATCTTTGACTCTTATCACACTAAATTACTTTAACTTACCCCAAGGGGAAAGCTACACTGCAGCGGAAAGACATTTTAAAGAAGATATTCAGAGACAAGAAACAACCCATAAACCTATTTGGATCAAGGAGGATGAAAAATGGATAGCTGGCTATCTTCTCCTAAGAGGAAGGGGTTATGCCTATGTTTCTATAAATGATGACCCTCCCAAGAAATTTTGGGTTCCATTACGTCTTGTTAGAAATCGGGCTAGCACAAATGATCAGGTTCAGACTACAAACTCCCCTTCAGAGAAAAAACAGAATACTTCAGACACTAACAGCAGTAATATTACTAAGGTCTCTGGGGCAGGGAACGATTTAGCTGTCACACACCATACAATGAGTGAGACTGATGGTAGTGATAAACCCTTATACTCCGAGATGCAAAAGGAAAGACAGGAACCTGTCTTAACTGGGCTCCAAAATATAGGAAACTCTTGCTACATGAACTCAATATTGCAATGCTTGTATAATATTTCAGACTTAACTCAGTATTTTTATAAAGATCATTATAAAAAGGATATTAACAAGAAAAATCCGATGGGGCATGAAGGTAAATTAGCCGAAGAATTTGGTCGGCTCATCAAAACCATGGGAAATGGATTTCATAGATATATTAACCCTGAAAGCTTCAAAGTAACAATTGGTTTACTTAATGACCAGTTTGCTGGACACAATCAGCAGGATCCTCACGAACTACTGATGTTCCTAATAGAGGGATTACATCAGGACTTGCTTACTGTAAATCTAATGACAGACAAAACTACACATCTCATGGGAAATGAAAATTATGAACAATTTAGTCCAGAACACCAAAAGGCTCATAAATCTATTATTTATGATCTCTTTCAAGGACAATTCAAATCTATACTCCAGTGTCTCACTTGCCACCAAAAGTCTGAGGTTTATGAGACATTTGTTCATTTGTCTTTGGCTGTTACATCTACAGATAAATGTACATTACAGGAATGCCTCTCTGAATTTTTTAAAGAAGAAGAATTAAGAAATGACAACAAAGTTCTGTGCAACAGTTGCAAAAATAGAAGGGATTTTTCAAAGAAAACGTACTTATGGAAACTGCCACCAGTACTTATAATACACTTGAAACATTTTGCTTTTGATGGCAAACAAATAAAAAAATTGCATACTTATGTAGATTTTCCTTTAGAAGACCTCAATTTAGAGGAATTCACTTCAGAGAGTAAAAGCAAGATTAAGAAATACAACTTATCATCGGTGTCAAACCATTATGGTAAAGTTCACTATGGACACTGTACTTCATACTGTAAAATTGCTGCAAAACAACACTGGATCAATTTTGATGACAAGAAGATCAAAAAGTCCCTAATACATTGGTGAAATCCACAGCAGCATACATCCTGTTTTATACTTCTTAGAGATCTACAATGAACACCAGATAATCATTTTACTTCCTTATCAGTTGCTATTAATGCTCTAGGATTCTTTCCACAGGCATGATCAATGAATATAGATTGAAAATCATGAATCCCCAATGTGTTTCCTTGTAGGATGGATTTATGTCTTAATTTCATTATTGCTCTAGGTCTCAGTTAATCATGAAATTTTACAAATTAATTTAGTCAAGGTTCACCTGAAAGAGAAATTTCTCATCATATTAATGTTGTTTTTCTTTCTAGGTATACTCATTTAACGACTTTCACTCTTTTTATTTTAACATCATTGCTTTATTTCCCTCAATTTAGGTTTTAAGACGCTTACATAATGATAATTTTAGGTGGACTTTCTTCACAGTGCTTCTTGCCTATGATTGATTATCATAAAGTTACTGTTATACAATAACTTTGTATATATACTGATATACACGTATAGTAGAGTTGTCCATGTTTGTATTACGCATGAAATTCTCTTTCAGATCTGCTAGGCAAAAAAAAAAAATTTTTTTTAGTGAATTTGAAATGATTTATCTAAACAATTGCCGGCTATTACATTTTAAGGAGCTTTTAGTTGATTCAGCTGAATTCTCTTTTCTTTTGCTCTATTTTGGATCCTTTCCAACAAATATTTTTTAGTATGAGTGAGTGTTATGGCCATATTTTTTGTGAAGTCTGTGTATGTATGTCTTGTTTAGTGTCTGTCTGTTCTGCATATTTTGTATATAGTTTCCTTTTTCCTAACTTTATCTTCCCCAAATTAGTCTTCCTTATCCTTCCTTCTCTCTTCCTAGTCCTTAACATTTTAATTTTCAGGATTTCACATGTGCAACCCATCTCCTTCACCCACAACTACAAGCTTCCTGATCTCGGCGGGAAGAAGAAATCCATGACTGTTGGAGTTTTACACCATATATGCTGCAAACTTGTTGGAAATGAAGCCACCTGGGATTTGTGTCACAATGTAACACCAGAGAAAAGATCCATGGACAAGACCCACAGTCTCTGGATCCCAGTTAAACTGTGCTATCTGAATTTCTGGTTTTCCATCCACATACAAAATGCTATTGTTGACCGTTTCTACAATGGCTACCCCAAGATTGCACCAATCCCAAAGGAAATACAGAAGCCCAACCAACTTATGATGTAATGATGTAACGCTTGGGGATGCCCCAACACATGGATGACTGTACTGGCCTTCCTTCTTCATTCAGCTTGATGTTATCTCCTGTACAAGGCTTCAACCCGCTTTTCCAGACCCATCAAGTGTCTTCTGCCGGTCTTTTTGGAGTTCCAGACCCCTCATATTTACAGATTGGTATTGAACTCTGTAGAAATTACATCTGTTGTTTTTCCTATAACTGTAATCCTTTGAAGTTATATTTGGTACTACACTTCTTTTGACTATCGTAATTAATGTTTTTCTATTTTAGTTTTTAATATTAGGAATCGATGTTGTATTACATTAAGGTTTTGCTTTCTTGACTTTAGGTTTGTGAGTTAGATATTATTGTCTATAATTTCCCAAATGATATTTTTGTCTGTTCTCAGGGTTTTTTGCGTGGGCGCATCATAGGCAAAATACTAGGTTTATAGAAGGTTCCATCCATTTTGGATGGGCCCTCAAGTTGTTTATTTACACAGGGAGGGTCTCTGCCTTAAACATTTTGTTTTGGTTTGTGACTTAAGCTCCCATCTATAAATAGTCGACATCAATTTCAGACATCTTATGGACTTCAGACCGGATTAAGAACTTGGACTAAGTTCAGATACCTATTGATCATCATTGCAGTGGCTCCCCACTGTGCAGAGGGTGTATGTGCCACTTCTTCCGAAATAAAGGCCTAGTTCAATGCCCTCAAAGATGGGCTTTCTGGTCTACCTGAACTTGAATGAAAATGGAGCTGGAGAGATAGCATGGAGGTGAGGCATTGGCCTTTCATGCAGAAGGTCATTGGTTCAAATGCCGGTATCTGCCAGGAGCGATTTCTGAACGTGGAGTCAGGAGTAACTCCTGAGCACTGCCAGGTGTGACCCAAAAACGACCACCACCACCACCACCAACAACAACAAATAAAGAAAAGGTGCTTCTTCTTGCCTGCTACACAACCTTTCTGATGTCTCTTCGAAAGATCTATGTACGTCTTAGATTTATCTTCTCAGGAGCTTGTAGTTGATTCCTTGATACATGTTTCTGGTTTTAGACACCCTGTGCTTAGGTTAGAAGTTTTTCTTTACATTTTCCTGTGATGCGCTTATGCAAACAGCCGCTCTTTTATTATTGACTAATTTTTCTTTTAATAATTGTAGACAATATTGTTTGTTTACTAAAAACAAAAGGGGGAATTGTTGTGTATGTAAATATTTTGGGGGATTACTATGTTGCTCACCCTAATCTGTGCCCTACCCTAGGGTGTGACCTGGCATTCTGCCCCCACCCTAGGGTAGGACCTGATTCTGCTTCCACCATTGGTTGGTATCTGATCCCACCATTGGGTGGGACCTGACTCTGGAGTATAAGAGCAAGGGTCTGTGGAAGGCGAGGGCTTTTTGCTGGCTGGAACTGAATCTGAGTCTTTGGACTTCAGTTTTGTCCATCCAAATAAAGCAAATATTTCCACGAGCCTGATTGTCTGCGAGCTGTTTACCCGCCGTTTCACCTCAGAACCGTGGGCTAGACAGGGTGGCAGACGCGTGCTCCGAGCTGGAAGAAAAGGGCCTCATTCTCCATCCCTCCATCAGTCAACCTCTTCAGGGGCTGACCTGCTACAACTGTTTCTTAGTCTTAGTCTTAATTTCTTTAGGAAATTAGTTATCTGTGATAGCCCTAAAAGCAAAAACCTGCTCCCTCAGGTTAAAAGGAACCTTGATCTGAAAACTTGACTTCTTGCTAAATCCTTTAATCTACATCAGAATTGACACCAAGGGTCCGGCCAAAGAGGAACAACTCTGAGATGTTAAAATTTACCCTCTTTTCATCCTCTGGGCTTTAATTGAAATATGTCTCTTCATAAGGTCTGCAAACCACCTACAGGCATGTGAATGGTTTTGAAGATCAAATACTGTATTCTGATAAAGCTGTTAACAAGAGAGATATGGTTTACTTTGCAAAGAAACAAATGTGAGCTTTACTGTAACTGGCAAAAATCCTACATATATACCCCAGGTATTTGTGTAATAAACCAGAACACAGTGTTCTCCCACACAACTGCGTGTGGCTCCTGTTATTCATAGTTCATAATCTGCCGACTACATGCACACACTTTCCTGAGAGAATTTCAAGAAATTCTCTAATGTACCTGTACCAAGACAGCCATGGCAAGAGGGTGGGGGAGGGAAAGAAGTAAAATGTCTGCCCAGAGGCAGGTGGGGAGGAAGGTGGGAGGGAAACTGGGATATTGGTGGAGGGTTGTGGACATTCTAAGACTGAAACTCAATCATGAACAACTGTGTAATTATGGTGTTTAAATAAAAGGGGGGATAATTTGGGGGTAGTGCAATAGTACAGCAGAGAGGACTCTTGCATTGCATGCAGCTAACCCTGGTTCAATCCTCAGTATCCCATTGGGTCCCCAAGCACCACCAAGAGTGATTCCTGAGCGCAGAGCCAGGAGCATTGCTGGGTGTCTCAATAGCCCTTCCCCAGTATTCCAGAGTCTTTCAATCCCACTTTGCATTATCTTTCTTTTTTCTTCTTTCTTCACTTTGCATTTCAACTCTTGTTGGACATTGGTTTGTTTCCACTGGGGTAGGTTTCATCCCCTGCTTGCTTATTTTCTACTGTACAAACAAGCAAGGTCATTTAGTATTTGGCTTCTGTTTTCTGACTCTTGGCACGACTGCATTCAGTTCCACTGAAGATGAGGCAAATGGCAAAGCCTCTTTTCTCTTGGCTGACTATTATTCCTTCATGCATCCATGCAATTTCTGTGGCCACTCACATGTGGTCAAGCTTGTTTCCAGGCCATGGAAATGCAGACATTCCTTGCAAATTAGTGTGTTTGGGGGTTGGCAATATCCAGGAAGGAATGTTGGATTGTGTCAAAGTTCTAGCTGTAATTTTTTGAGGTCTCCAAATTATTCCATAAAGGCTGACCCACACAACTGTCCTACCAATAGTAAATGAAGGTCCCTTTTTCTCTGCATTCTCCCAACACTGATTAGTTCCAAACTTTGGGGGCAACCACCTACAGTGCTTAGGGCTCACTACTGGCTCTGTGCTTAGGACTCAACTCCTGGCTCTGAGTTCCGGGCTCACTCCTGGCTCTATATTGAGAGCTCACTCCATCTCCTGGCTCTGTGCTTAAGGATCACTCATGACTGAGCTCAGGGTTCACTCCTGGCAGCTCTTCTTTCCTGCCTTCTTGTTTTGTTTGGGATCTAGTTCTGTCCTCAGTATTATTTTTTTTTTTTACTTTAGGTGTTAATCATATTCTATCTGGAAATTGTGTTTATATGTAATTATTCCTCTTGGAATGTTAGCTTTGTTCTGCTTATTTCATTTAATGAGGTAATTTTCATCATCTCTTTCAGCAAAGAAAGTCACACACTCAGGGCTGGGCGGTGGTGCTGGAGGTAAGGTGCCTGCCTTGCCTGCGCTAGCCTAGGACAGACCGCGGTTCGATCCCCCGGCATCCCATATGGTCCCCCAAGCCAGGAGCGACTTCTGAGTGCATAGCCAGGAGTAACCCCTGAGCGTCAAATGGGTGTGGCCCAAAAACCAAAAAAAAAAAAAAAAAAAAAAAAAAGAAAGTCACACACTCATACATGAGTCTCAGAGCATATATAAAAGGTGTTATCAGGGGCCAGAAAGAGCACAGTGGTAGGGCATTTGCCTTTCATGTTGCTGACCCAGGGCAGACTCAGGTTCAATTCCCGGCATCCCATATGGTACCCCTGAGCCTGCCAGGAATGATTTGTGAGCATCGGGGCCAGGAGTAATCTGGTGCTGGGTGTGCCCCTCCCTCAAAAAAAAAAGTGTGATCACTTTAGGCTAGTGGAGAAGAAAGACACATATGAAATGATGGAGGATAGGGATCAAGTGGTATCAGGTGCATTGGTGGTGTTAAGGACAGAACTAAATATTCAAGCCAGAGTCAACAACACTGAAATTATGAGACCCAAACTTTAACAATAAAACTCAAAAAGGTGCCTGTGATGCTGGCAGGCTGGGGTGGTGGGTGGTGGTATGGGATGGACTCTGGGAACATGGGTGATGGGTAGTTGGCACTGGGGGTGGGATTGGTCCTGAAACACTGATTGTAAGATAATTGTACTGCCTGGCAACTTCTCTTTAGATCAGAATTCTTCCAAAATATAATGTGAAAATATTTCTCACAGTTATGCATCTTCACAAATATTTGAGAAAAATGAAAAGTCAGCCTATAAGGTTTCACTTGGCCAACAATATATTCAAATATTATTACCATGTCCTATAGAAACTGAACATCAGCTCTATACCAGAATCCTGTGAAGAAAAAAAAAGAAGCATACACAAATCTCAGTCTAAGATAACGGAACCATGTTTGACAATATTCTTGTTCATTTTCTGGACCACACCTGGTAACACTCAGGTTTCCTCCTGACTCTACACTCAGAATTACTCCTGGCAGGCTCAGGAGACTCTTTGGAATGCCAAGGATCAAACCTGGTTGACCACATGCAAGGCAAATGCCTCCCTGCTGTTGTATTAATCTGTACCTTGACAGGATTCTTTTTTTTTTTTTTTTTTTTTGGACAGGATTCTTAATTCAGTGAAAGGGGCCCAGCTGAGATGAATGAGTGTAAAATGAAAATTGAATATAAATCCACAAGTTGGGTGAGACTGCCCAGGCACTGTGTTTCTAACCCCTTAGGTAGATGGGTCTGATGAAGCAGGGTAGTGGCAGAGAAATAATACACCAAGCAGTGAGGAAAAGATTAACCAGAGTGTCAGCTTGTTTCTCTCTCTCTCCCCACCCTTCTCTCTCTCTCTCTCTCTCTCTCTCTCTCTCTCTCTCTCTCTCTCTCTCTCTCTCTCTCTCTCTCTCTTTCCCTCTCTCCCTCCCTCTCCCTCTCTTTTTTATTTCTCCTCTCCCTCTCTCTATTTGAAGGTACTGTAATCCAGGTGGGTTCTTACATCTCAATGAAAGAAATTAAGAAAAAAAGAAGTTGGGGTAAAGGGTCACATTACATTTCCACCTTATCTATTAAAAAAAAAACAAAAACAACCCTATAGGGGCCAGAGAGATAGCACAGTGGTGTTTGCCTTGCAAGCAGCCAATCCAGGACCTAAGGTGGTTGGTTCGAATCCCGGCGTCCCATATGGTCCCCCGCGCCTGCCAGGAACTATTTCTGGGCAGATAGCCAGGAGTAACCCCTGAGCAATGATGGGTGTGGCCAAAAAAATAAAACAAAAAATAAAAAACAACCAATAAAATGAGAAAAGTTACCAAACTTTTGTTCCACTTTTCTCCGCCAGAGACTGAACCTCAGGTCAAAACTTAAAGCATCAAAGTTAACATTCACTGTATACATCATTCTCAAAACAACCTTGGCTGGTCCGATGGCAGTGGTTTATTAGAATTTATTAACATTAGTATCACAAAAGTTGGTATATAACCCCCCACTGCTCAATTTGACTGGCTTAAAAACAAACAAAACCAGTCTTTTTTTTTTTTTTTTTGGTTTTTGGTTTTTGGGCCACACCCTGTGACGCTCAGGGGTTACTCCTGGCTATGCGCTCAGAAGTTGCTCCTGGCTTCTTGGGGGACCATATGGGACGCCGGGGGATCGAACCGCGGTCCGTCCTAGGCTAGCGCAGGCAAAGCAGGCACCTTACCTCCAGCGCCACCGCCCGGCCCCACAAAACCAGTCTTTTACATATCATCTACATATCATAAAATTTTTATAGACTTCTCTGAAACATTAGAACCTTTCTGCAGATACACCCAATTTAAAATTTCTTAAATATTCATATAATGAACACTCTAATCTAGAACATCCAAGTTCCTTTCCATAAACTTCTCTAAATAAAATCACAAGAACATTTTTGCAGATACACACACACACACACACACACACACATAGTTTGAAAATAAGTTTGCCAACTTTCTTATAAAACATTCTTACAATACACAATGAAACATAGCAATTGAGAAACATTCACTAAGATAGCTGAGAACTCCTCCCCTCCACGGCCACAGCCAGTGATGCTCAGCGGTTACTCCCGGCAATGCGCTCAGAAATCACTCCTGGCTTGGGGGACCTTATGGGACGCCAGGGGATCAAACCGTGATTCCCTAGGCTAGCGCTTGCAAGGCAGACACCTTACCTCTAGCGCAACCACTCCGGCTCAATAGCTGAGATCTTTTAAAACTCTAAAAAACATTATGCATTTCCTCTGAGGGTCCAGGGTTCAGGTCAATGTTTGGGCACCAGTTGTAAATTAAAAAATAAAATATAAATCCACGAGTGGGTGAGACTGCCTCAGGCACCATGATTATTAACTCCTTACGCGATGGGTCTGATGAAGCAGGATAGCAGCAGAGAAATAATACACCAAGCAGTGAAGAGAAGATTAACCTGAGTCAGCCTGCTTTTTGCTTCATGGCCTCTCTCTGCCATGTGCTGCCTATGCTGAGCTCTCTCTCTCTCTCTCTCTCTCTCTCTCTCTCTCTCTCTCTCTCTCTCTCTCTCTCTCTCTCTCTCCCCCCTCTCTCCCCCCCCCCCCCCCTCTCTCTCTCTCTCGCCCCATGCTGCCTATGCACCCACTCCAAGCCAGGACTGCCCTCACTTTATTCTCCAAAACCAAATATACCAGGGTGGGGGAAGGTCCTGTAATCCAGGTGGGTTTTTACATCTCAAAGAAAGGTTAGGAAAAAAGGAAGTTGGGAAAATGGTTCACATGAGTCCAGTTTGGGGACTAAAATGAACTTACCACTTAGTGAACATACAAGGAATGTAAATGTTCTACAGACTTAGGAAAACTTAGCTTTTCTGTCCTATGATTTTTGTGTGTGTGTGTGTGTACTTATATATTGTGTCCAGTTAACAAGACAGAAATTTGTATGTAACAGCTCTCTAAGGTTTGAACACAACATACAGTAGACATGCTTGCTATCCAGTGCAATTTTATTGTGTAAAACATGAACGACAGTGCACTTAAATCCAAGAGTCACACCAGACAGACCAAGGGTACAATCCCAATACTGGCTACTGAAGGAAAACATACTTTTATTTGAACTATTCTATGCAATAATCTAGTTTTTGGTGTAGACGGCCATAGGGCAAGGAGGACTGTAGACCACAGAGCTCAGGTGGACAGATAGGGACTGACCCAACAGCCCCAAAGAGAGAGAGCAATTTCCCAAGTGGAGCAGGTGTCTGGGCAGTGCTGTCACAACTTATTTTGTTCACACACCCCACATGGTTCATCCGGAAATGGCTCAGAGGTTGTATCTCACTAGGAGCAGCTTCTCAGGGCCCATGTCTTCCAGGAAGTCGGCATGAAGGGTAAAGGTTTTTCTCATTGGTGCAAGAGACAGGACTTTTGGACAAGTTCAGACTTTCTCAAACCTTGTCCTAGCATTTCATGAGGGTTGCTTCTTTCTGAGCTTCAGTTTGGGTTTATGTTTGGTTCTGGTGGTGCCAGGAATGGGACCCGGGACAGACATGCAAAGTATGTATTTGCCCCACCACAGTGCTCCAGCCCATATGGTGCCACAGGCTTAGCGGAATAAGATGTCCTGGGCACTGGACTGTGAGGACAGTGAAAGCAGAAGCTGTTGGACTTGAGAAAACAGGAACAAAATTATATCTAAAAAAAAAAAAAGTATTTTCTATAACCTAGGGAAAAATATGGAGAAATCAGTCTGTTCATGTTGTTTTATTTACTCAGGGTGGGGGGGGCACACTCGGAGGTATTCAGGGCTTACTCTTGGCTGTGTATGCTCAGAACTTACTCCTGGCAGGCTCTGGAGACTATTTGGGATGCTAGGGATTGAACCTTGTGCAAGGCAAACACCCTCCCCACTGTGCTCTCTCTCTGACCCACTGGTTACAACTTTAAGTATATTGTTTTTAAGGCGACCAAAATTTCTCATTTCTCATCTCAATCAATAGTAACAGGTAATCCTTTTTGTAACATAGGCATGTTTGTATGTTTATTTTTTGGGGGGCCACACCCGGCAGTGCTCAGGGGTTACTCCTGGCTGTCTGCTCAGAAATAGCTCCTGGCAGGCACGGGGGACCATATGGGACACCGGGATTCGAACCAACCACCTTTGGTCCTGGATCGGCAGCTTGCAAAGCAAACACCGCTGTGCTATCTCTCCAGGCCCTTGTATGTTTATTTTAACTTAACACAAATACTGAACCAAAGATCAAACTTCAGGGGCTCCCCTTTAACATGAGCAACATGTTAAACCAGGTCTCAGAATTCAAAGAATAGTTTTTCAGCTTTTAGATTCCCCCATATCTGAGATAGTAAATTATTGCCCATTTTCTCCCCTACGTCCCCCCAAACACCACTCTAAAATCTGGCTTCCAAGGTCCAATATTGTCTCTGAGAAATAATACAAATTTGTCGGTTCTTTATAAACCTGACTAGATGTTCCAATTTCGGTTCATTTCTCCTCCCATTTAATACGATCAAAATGAAAATATTGCTGAAAAGTCTTAAAAAACAAACAAACACAACAGCTGTTCCGGAGAACAACCATGGGGCAGCACACGTACAAGGGCCCAAGTTTACTGGTGGAGAAGGATCAATATCTTCAGGTCACTGTGTTATTTTTTTTGTTTTTGTTTGTTTTTGTTTTTTCGGGCCACACCCGTTTGATGCTCAGGGGTTACTCCTGGCTAAGCGCTCAGAAATTGCCCCTGGCTTGCGGGGACCATATGGGACACCGGGATCGAACCAAGGTCCTTGGCTAGTGCTTGCAAGGCAGGCACCTTACCTCTAGCGCCACCTCGCCGGCCCTTATTCTGCTTTTTATAAAATTTCTTCCTGGAGATCAGAGGACCCTGCACTGCTGGCAGATAAGTACAGTTGGTCATTTATATTTATAAAATAGTTTTCCCGGGGCTCACGCTATGCTTCCCAAAGTCAGCCTTCACTCTTAAAATTGGGGGAAAGAATTTGATTCTGTCTCCCCATGAGGCCAGGGGATGAGCCAGGCAATTCGATCTTCCTGCAAAGCCAAGGTAACCCTCCCATGTGGTCTGAGGAGCGCTTGGAGTGTGGGGTGTGCACTGCATGATTCTGCCAATCCAGCAGTCAGCAATGCAACCGGCTCCGACCCACGGTCTGCTTCTAGAATCCATGTATGCTGGCAGAAGCTTCAGAACCCCCAAGAAAGTGAAGGTTAAGATGCCAGCGCTGCTCCTGGTCTTGGTTAAGAGACACCTTCCTCTGGGTGTCCTGGGGAGACAGGGCATATCCATCAAGCCCCACCCACAGAGCCCCTCACCCACCAATCAGGATCCCCGGCCCCGCTGAAGGTTCACTCGGGAAGAGGCCTGAGGCCCAGGAGGCCAAGGGAAGGTAACAAAGGCGTATGAACTGTTCAAGCAAGCGGTTCTGAGGCGAAGGAGGGAAAAAAGGGGGCGTGTCCAGGAAGAGGGGAAGATGCACAAGGATAATTCCCATCACAGGCAGGAGGGCACTGCAGAGCGCTCAGAGGGTGGGAGGCATCTTTGTTCTGAGGTTCAGGACTACAAACCCCACTCTCCACAGTATAGAGAGGGTAAAAATGAGCTTGGGGGGAGGGGGACGGAAGCCGAGGAAGGACAGACCTCTAGCAGCACAGCTAGCCGAGGAACTGAGCAGCGGGAGGGGCACTGGCCATTCAGCCCCCAGAGATTCAGTGTCTCATTTTCATTCTTGTGTCTGTTTTGAGCCATTTTGAATAGGCTGGGGGGCGGGCAAGTAGGGGTGGGGGGTCGAACCCAGGCCTCCGGCACAACCATGTTCAGTTTGATGGGCGCTCTCAAGTCCCTAAAGGTCTTCAAAGTAGACCTTTAGCCAAGGACATGACACCAAAATAGGGTCCATGACGGTGCATTTTGTTACATACAGATGTGGGCTGATATTACAGATCACTATTCTCCTGTTATCCTGTTCAAACTAATTTTGCTTTCTCTTGGGGGATGCACACTTCAGGAATCTCAGGGATCACTCGGCCGGGATAAGGGGACCATGCACAGAGCCAGAGATGAACCCGGGTGGCTACATGGAAGTTAAGTGCCTTCCCCGCTGTGCCATCACTCCTGGTCCCGAAGTTACCCTCATAAAGGAGAAAGCAAACTCGCAGGACTTCTGACGATAAACACAAAGGGAAAAGGGAACTCCAGCTGCCATCAGGAAGGAAATTAGTCACAACTATCTACTATCTCTGACGTTTAAACTCTGTCTCTGAACTTTTTCAGACGTTCAGCTGCAGCTTGCTCATCAACCTTCACCCCCAAGTAAGCCCTATGGGGGCGACATCTAGTGGACCAGTCGGTAGGGTCCAAATTCATTTCCCAAAGGATCAAGGCAACATGACAGCTTTAACTTTTACGAATGACAGGAACACAGGAGGAAAAGAAACAAAACAAAACCACACACTCACAGATACAGAAGCCAGTGCAGTGAAAATCCCAGACGAGGCAGTCAATGCATTTCCAGTGTAAACACACCATTACTGTAGCTTAATAGCAAATTCATACCGAAATGATGGTTTCCTGTCCCATGGCGCCTCGGGGGCCCATTTACTGTATTTGGTGAGAACCAGAACCAGAGCAGTCACAATACCCCTCCTGGCAGTAACAATTCCTACTGGCTTCTCCGCCAAATGTTCTCCTAGTGTCTAACGGTTGAAAGAAATCCACTTCCTTGTGTAAATTATCAGAGGGCCCCTCTTACCTGTCAGCCCCTTTACAGAAAATTCCCTTTGAATATGGATTTTCAGTTCCCTTTCTTGACGAAACTCATTCTCCTTAGGAGGAGAATGAGCAGTTCTGTTAGTCCAATGCTGTGGGTAGAGAACTGCTGTTTTGGAAGGCAGAGACCACGGGAGGTGCTCATTAAACTCGGGAAATGCTTATTTATAGAACCTTTTCAGGATGGGGAATGTTGAAAGTCTGGTCCCTTGTGAAACCATCCGCCCTTCCCTGTGGCAAACCCAGGAGCGGTCTCATCTCCCCAAGGCAGAGGGGGCTTGAGAAAGTGCCTGAGGAAAGGAAGGCAGGTGCTGGGGGGGATCTGTCCCTCTTTTTTACCATAAATACAGTGCTCCTTGCCCCCCCCCCAAAGGTCTGCCAGGCCACAAGCCACCTATGTCTTCACAGCAGCTTTGTTTGTGAGGATGAAACCTCTTACATGTGAGCCGCCAAGCCAGGGCTCCTGGGAGAGGGGACTGACTGGGAAAAGGAAAGGAGGGGATAGGAAAGGTACATGTTGTACAGGGTGCTTCAGGGTGTCTCCTGCACCCCATCCTCCGTTTCCAGCTCTGCTAGCTGCCTTCGAAGGGCATTGACCTTCGCCTGTAATTCCTTGTTGTGCTCGATGACATTGACCATTTCTTCGTATGCTTCGTCCAGGTACTTGGAGGACCTGTTCCAACGCAAGAAAATGCCTAAAGGGGGGAAGAGAGAGAATGAGAGAATGAGAGTGAGAGTAAGAGAGAGAGAGAGAGAGAGAGAGAGAGAGAGAGAGAGAGAGAGAGAGAGAGAGAGAGAGAGAGAGAGAGAGAGAGGAGAAGAGAGAGGATTAGCTTCCTGCGTGCAGAGCCAACCATGCCTTATGAGCAACACATGGCCCGGACCTACCCCACCCCATAGTACAATGCTATTTTTCTGCTATATGCCTACAGATTCTTTAAAAGAACCCCAAACCCTGAAGACAAAGCACCAGATTAGCAGATAGGCTCGACAGGAGCAGGAAACAGCCACCCGTTTTTAGGGCTCTTCCTTTATTGCTGCTACTGCTGTTTCTTGGTTCTGAGAGTTTCCTCCCCAGTTTTGTGCTCAGAGCTCCTGGAAGTGCCTGGGAGACCACTTGGTGCCGGGGGAGACATGCCCTTAGCCTGCTGAGATGTCCTTCTCAGGCTCCCTGAATCATATTTCCTTCATTACAGAACCAGCCTCCAAAGGTGTATAAACTCATGGGTAAATGAGAGAATGGGAGGGAATGTTGGGTTTTGAGGCTTTGCCTCTTCACCCCCTCCCTTTCTCTGGGGATCCTCAGAGGATAATGAATATCATAATCATGTTTATTAGCCATCTAAGCCACTCTCCCGTCCATACAGAGGAGCAGAGGGAATGAGCAGTCATCTCAGCAGCTCCCCAAACTGCAACCTGTCTACAGCGGGCAGGTTCCAGAAGGTCTTTCAACACATCCACAGAGCCACCTGGCGCCTGTGAAGGGATCCTGCATAAGGCCAAGTGCTCCCCAATCCCATGGGAGGACAGCAGTGGCGAAGAGTCTGAGGCCAGGTTGAACCCTCTGTGCTCTAAACCCGTCTGTGAATGAGGCCATTCTCAGCCATGGGGACCACTGAGTCACAACAACGTGACTACCGTATTTTCCGGCGTATAAGACGACTTTTGAAACAAAAAAAAGTCAACTGAAAATTGGGGGTCGTCTTATATACTGAGTATATCCCGAAAAATGTTTCAATATGCCGCTAAACGAAAATTGTCTGAATACTACCACAAAACGAATTTTTTCAACTCAATCTTGCACCAATCACTGCCAGGCTGCTCGGACCACCCCTCTGCCTCTCTGACTCAGCCAATCCAAGCAGGCTTTTGATGCATGCAAATTAGATGATATTCTGCACCAATCACTGCAAGGCTGCTCAGACCGCCTCTCTGACTCAGCCAATCCAAGCAAGCTTTTTTTTTTTTTTTGGGCCACACCCAGCGTTGCTCAGAGGTTACTCCTGGCTGTCTGCTCAGAAGTAGCTCCTGGCAGGCACGGGGGACCATATGGGACACCGGGATTCGAACCAACCACCTTTGGTCCTGGATCGGCTGCTTGCAAGGCAAACACCGCTGTGCTATCTCTCCGGGCCCCCAAGCAAGCTTTTTATGCATGCAAATTATACAGTGTTCTGTACCCGAATCTACACTGTAAAAAGTCTGCTCAGATTGGCCAGAGTCAGAGAGGAAGTCTATTACAGTATAACCTTTGAACCTTTGCTTGTGCTTGGCTCACTGTGGTACATACAGTTGCAGCACAGGAACATTCTGTCTTATACAGCAAATATAGGCCTAACCCTATGTTTTAACTGTAAAATTAGGGGGTCGTCTTATACACCTGGTTGTCTTAGATGCCGGAAAATACGGTAAATAGCAGCGAGACTCTGTGAGCTTTCCAGATCAGTTATGACGAGGGGACTCCAACATCCCTTCAACTCTGAGTGGGGCAGCAGAATCTGTTCACAGTGCCTCCTCCTGAAAGTCACCACACTCCAGGCATCAAGCACATCATGGAGGAATGTTCCAGAAGCCTTCCATGGAAGCAGCAGTCAGTGCACATGTCTCTGTGGTGACCAGGCACAGAATTCCCATCACCCTGAATCTGTGCTGGGCCAGCTTGCAGGCAAGAGGTCCACACCCTGTAGACAGGCTGACCTCCATGGGACGAGACTGCATAGAACAACATGCTTACAGACATTGGAGTGTTCAGTGCTGTTGGCATGAGGTATAGACAGATCCTCTCAGCCAGCAGGAACATCCCACGTGATGCCTTCGGAGTAAGGGGGCAAGGCAGGTGACACCATGGAAGGGGCATGCAAGAGAGGGAGACACAGCGGGGAGGCTCACCTTCCCACAGCTGGAGGCTCTGGGGTGCCACCGAGGGCCAGATGACCAAGTTGTTGGCCTCGTAGAGAGGGTTGGTGAAGCGCCGCAGCTCACTAGGCCGGTTCAGCCAGGACCACAGTGACATTGTCTTCTGCTGCAGCTTCAACCGGCACCTGATGAGGAAGGACAAGTTCCCAGCATTGACAGGCTGGGGTGGGGGGTATGCAGGCTGTGAGGGGTTTCTCTTCCTAGTCAGAGGGCAGAGAGACTTGGGCCAGGAAGATGATGTTGTAAGATTAAAAATATCCGGGGCCGGGCGGTGGCGCTAGAGGTAAGGTGCCTGCCTTGCCTGCGCTAGCCTAGGACGGACCGTGGTTCGATCCCCCGGTGTCCCATATGGTCCCCCAAGCCAGGAGCGATTTCTGAGCGTATTTCCAGGAGTAACCCCTGAGCGTCACCGGGTGTGGCCCAAAAACCAAAAAAAAAAAAAAAAAAAAAAGATTAAAAATATCCTTTGCCAGAGCAATAGCACAGTGGTGGGGCCTTTGCCTTGCATGTGACTGACCAGGACAAACCTAGGTTTGATTCCTTGCATACCATATGGTTCCCTGAGCCAGGAGTGATATCTGAGTGCATAGCCAGGAGTAACCCCTGAGTGGCACCAGGTGTGGCCCAAAACCCAAAAATAAACAAACAAACATACAAATAAAAATATCCATCAGGCTGGCTTGGGTTCAGTCTCCAGCACCCCCTATGTCCATCCCATAGAGTCTACCAGAAGTGATCCCTGAGTGCAGGGCCAAGAGGAAGTCCTGAGCACCACAGGTATGGCCCCAAAACCAAAAGAAAACAAAGAAATGATTGTTGTCAAGACACTAATATCCGGGGCCGACGAGGTGATGCTAGAGGTAAGTTGTCTGCCTTGCAAGTGCTAGCCAAGGAAGGACCATGGTTCGATCCCCCGCGTCCCATATGGTCCCCCAAGCCAGGGGCAATTTCTGAGCGCTTAGCCAGGAGTAAGCCCTGAGCATCAAACGGGTGTGGCCCGAAAAACAAAAAACAAACAAAAAAAGACACCAATATCCCCAAAGCAGCCCTCAGCTTTAGTGAAATCCCTAACAGGATTCTCTCAACAAAGCACAAATATACTTTTATAAAATGGACAGGAGCCAGAGCAATAGTACAGAAAGTAGGGCATTTGCTTTGTCTGGTAATGTGATGGTAATGTGAACCTTCCCCCAACTTCCTTTTTCCCTACCTCTTCCTTAGAGATGTAAAAACCCACCTGGATTACAGGACCTTCCCTCACCCTGGTGGATTTGGTTCTGGAGGTAAAAAATAAAGGAATGCTGGCTTTGGGCTTAGCTGAGCAAGCACATGGCAGAGAAAGGTATGTTCAATGAAGCAAAAAGCAGACCAACTCCAATGAATCTTTAACTCACTGGCTTGGTATTATTTCTTTTCCGCTATCCTGCTTCATCTTATGAAGGAAAAAGCAGAGTAACTACAATGAATCTTTAACTCACTGGCTTGGTATTATTTCTCTTCCACTACCCAGCTTCATCAGAGCTGTCTAAGGGGTTAGAAACACAGTTCCTTGGATGGTGACAGTCTCACCCAAGTTGTAAATATTTTTATTTTACATTGGATCCTTGGCATCCCATATGGTCTCCCAAGCACCTCTGAGTGCAGAACCAGAAGGAACCTATAAGCACCACTTGGTGTGGCTGAAAAACAAAAACAAAAATAGGACAATCTGACTAGATATTTCTCCTAAGATGATACTCAAAGATACTTGGCATCATTACTCAGGAAAGTAATGCAAAAACTCCACCCACTGTGTTCAGTCCAGCCAGTTTTACGGAGTGTTTCTATGGTTTTTCAAGGCTTTTCTTTGAAAAACTACATAGCCAGTTAAAATTCCAACCTTACAGATTCACAAGCATGCATAAGTCCTGTTAGACTCAGCATTCATAGAACCCAAATGTCCCAGTCTCCTTAATACAATCACTGGAAGATGCAGAGTCTGCCAGCTGCTCCTCCGAGACCTCCCCTGCTCTCATTTCATGAGCAGACCTGAGATTTCACAGCAGAGATACAAACAGAGCCCTAAAGCTGGGAAGCATCTGCCCTTCCACTTGTTAATCGTGAAGAGAACAGAAGAAGCATGGACCAGTGATGCTGTATCCATTTCACTAGAGTGTCCCAGGAAGAATGAACCAATGATCCTATGTCCACATGACTAGAACATTTCAAAGGAAGGATGGAGCAGTGATGTATTCACGTGCCTACGGCATTACAGGACTGTTTCTAGTTGATAAAGTAAAATACGAATCATCATGAGTCTACTCAAATGCCACTTTTTGGAAGTAGGCCCATTTGAGGGGACAGAAGTAAAAATATTAACACCAACAGTACAATATTATTATTATTCCAAAGTCAACTTGAAAACAGCAGCAACGATAAATGTCATGGACAGAAATATACTGTTGTTCAAAGATTCATTTAAGTCAGAACTGTGAATAAACAGCAGATGGAAGCTGTACATCTGACTGCTTCTACAGGCTTGATTTTATAGCATAAATATGAGACAAGGAGGCCTGGACATGCCTGGGAACAAGTTAATCCTGTACCAATTCTACACTATAATCAGGAAAGAAAAAAAAATAGTCAAGTGCAGAGCAGATAGCCTGGGGTGAGAAGAAACAACACTGTAAATTATAAATGCACCCACTAAACTGCCTTTGTAGTTCTGATCAAAAGAATCCTATGGGGCTGAATAGCCAAAATATCGAAGAAGAAAAAAAAAATCCTGAGAAAGTTCTAGAACACTCAACTGGTCTTAATTCTTCCTCCTTGTTCTAAAGACTAGAATGGGTAAAAAAAAAAAAAAAACTCGGGGCTGGTGAGGTGGCGCTAGAGGTAAGGTGTCTGCCTTGCAAGCGCTAGCCAAGGAAGGACCACGGTTCGATCCCCCAGCATCCCATATGGTCCCCCCAAGCCAGGGGCGATTTCTGAGCGCTTAGCCAGGAGTAACCCCTAAGCATCAAACAGGTGTGGCCTGTCTAATGTTGAACATTTTCTCATGTCAGCTCTGTGTTAAAACCAACCAACCAAACTTTTACTCGGTCAATCAGTTTATGTTTAAGTTGGTAAAGGTGCAATAATTCTATTCATTTGTGGGGAAAAAAGAAAACTTGTAATTTCATTCTGTACTTTTAAATTTTTATTTATTTTTGTTTATTTTTGGGTCACACCCGGCAGCGCTCAGGGGTTACTCCTGGCTCTACGCTCAGAAATCGCTCCAGGCAGGCTTAGGGGACCATAAGGGATGCCGAGATCCGAACCACCATCCTTCTACATGCAAGGCAAATGCCCTACCTCCATGCTATCTCTCAGGCCCCCATATTTTCGATTTTTTTTTTGTTTGGGGGACACACCCGGTGACATGCAAGGTATTCCTGGCGGGTTCAGGGGACCATATGGGATGCCAGGGATCGAACTCAGATTAGCCACATGTAAGGCAAATGCCCAACCCGTAGTGCTATTGCTCCAGCCCCAAAAGCTTTCAATTTTATCTTCAGCTAGGTGCTGCTAGCTACCAAGCAAGCTACTATGATGCCCAGCTCTGTGTCTCAGAGCCTGTAAACCTGACAGTGGTTAATTGACAGGTTACTGTGGTCTGAAGGTGGCTCTTAGGCCTCTGAGAGACAGAGCCAAGAGCTGTTGAAGGAAATCTGCTCTTTAGGCCATATTTAGAGGGTGCCAGCTGGTGTCTGCTCCCCTGCATCAACCTTGATCTTTCCTGCATATTACTTTCTTGCCTAGACAACCGGACAGGTTCTCCCTGATGGCCCCTTCAAATGGGAGACAGAAGGATCCTGTCTCCAAAGTTTCTCTTCCCACATGGGGTGCAGAAATCTCCTCATGCAGCCTGACACTCAGCTGTAACCCTCGCCCACATGGACAGAGAGCCTGTCCTATCCGGGTGTCTGTTTAGGACATGCTAGAAGGGATGTCACCCCTGAGATGAGCTGGGCTCCCACCTGTCACTCTCGTTGTTGCCCAGAAATGTCCCAAACTGGGAGGCGTAGGCATGCTCGAAGAGCAGGATGAGGAGCTGTTCGTTGAACTCAAAGGAGCAGGGGAACTGGCGCAGGATCTGCCACACGCAGTCGAGGAAGAGCAGGAACACGGGTGCCTCACTCCTCTGCCTGCTGCCTCCATAGGCTGACTGTGCGCAGCGCTGCTGGAATGGGTGCCCAGCCTGCAGGGAGATGGATGAGCACTGGGGGGTCCTGGGACAAGGCCAGCCAAAGGTGGGTGGGGGTCAGCAACTGCTAGGGTGTCAGAGCCATTTGCAGCAGCGAAAAGACAAAGAAACCCATTTGCACAGCCGTAGGAACTGCCATCCTCCTCTGTGCTCAGAGTAGCAAGCAGAAAAGAAGAGACCTCAGAGTTGAGAAGCAGGATTGGTTCTTCAGGGCCCGTGGGCCCTACAGTGGAGTCCAAGAACACAGGTCCCTGCAGCATAGGCAAAGGCTGGCTGACATCTTCTCTCCTGAGGGATCCACGGTTGGGCCAAGTTGGGCCACTATGAGCCTTGGAGAAAAGCTCCCAGTGCCATGTTAACCCTAATTGGAAGCCACGTGATACTGGGACTGTGGACCACTGCTGAGCTCAGTGACCTGTGAACAGAGGCTGCCCATCCAGCATGCCAGCATTTACCGTAGCACAGACATGGCCAACCTGCAGCTCTCAGCTCCCAGGGCAGGTCTTGGAGCTCGTTTGCAACCATGATTCCCCTGTGAGTCATAGTTTGTGCATGGGAATGGTCAGACATGGTGCAGGGTTTCCGTTTGTTTCATGGCATCTTGATTTTACAGACACATAGTGGGAGCATGGTGTGTGTGCATGCATGTGTGCGTGTGTGTGTGTGTGTGTGTGTGTGTGTGTGTGTGTGTGTCTAACAGACAGAGGACTCACAGAAGGTTCCCCAAAGAAGATACCATTTGACCTCGTTCAGGAATTAGGGCACAAAGAAAATGGGCTGATCTGAAGGTCCAATATTAGTGTCAATGCAGGTTAGTTATCAGGAAGATGGTCCATGGTAGGAAGCTTATCACAGAGCGAAGGGTGCAGTTAGGGCAGAGAAGGGAACATTAGGACAATGAGAGTGGGGAATGATCACTCTGGACAAGAACTGGGTGATGGAAGGAGGAAAAGTGATAGTCATGAAACTCCTTCAGGAACAGTATTTGCAAACCATAGTGAGAAGAAAGAAGGAAGAAGAAGAAGGAGGAGGCAGAGGAGGAGGAGGAAGAGGAGGGGGAGGAGGAGGGGAGGAGGAGGAAGGAAGGGGGGAGAAAGAAGAGGAGGAGGAGGAGGAAGAGGAGGAGGAGGAGAAGAGAGAAGAAAACTGTCTGCCATAGACACAGGAAGGGGGAAAGCCAGAGGGGAGGGCAGAAGGGAAACTGGGGCATTGGTGGCAGGAAATGTGCACTGGGGAGGGGATGGTAGTGAGAACACTGTGAGTGAAATTCAATCAGGAACAACTTTGTAACTGTGCATTTCACAGCGATTCAGTTGCAATGTTCTGTCAGTGAAATTCAATCAGGAACAATTGTAACTGTGTCTCACAGTGATTCAGTTGGAACAGTGAAACTCAACCAGGACAAAACTTTGTAACTGTATTTCATGATGATTCAAAGTAATTTTTCTTTAAAATGTTGGTAGGTCAATGAGGGTGGTTTAGCTGGAGCTAAGAGCAGCATTTCTCCCCTAGCCAGCATGTCATCTTCACATGTGTCACCCCAAGGGTCAGCATTCCCAGCATGCTCACCTGTAGCCACTCTCTCTCTATGAGGGCCTCGAACCCGTGCACAGTCCGGCTCCTGGGCTCCAGGATGATCTGGGCCAGTGAAGTGACCTGAAGTGTGGAGTCAGTGCCTTCCGTGCCGTGGATCAGGACGGATGCGCCTTCCCTGGGAGGAAGACCAGAGAACCGATGGGGGCCCAGTTCCGTCCTGCAGCCAAATCTGCCCTCGGAACCTGTTTGCGGGTGTGAACTCCGCACTGTACGGGCGGGAATAAAGTGAACACAGCACAGGAGGGAGCTTCTCTCAGAAAGAACAGAAACAACGAGCCCCAAAAGTCACACATCAAGACTTTTGGGGCCGGAGAGATAGCATGGAGGTAAGGCGTTTGCCTTTCATGCAGAAGGTCATTGGTTTAGATCCCAGCGTCCCATATGGTCCTCTGTGCCTGCCAGGAGTGATTTCTGAGCGTGGAGCCAGGAGTAACCCCTGAGCACTGCCAGGTGTGACCCAAAAACCAAAAAAGAAAAAAAAAAGACCTTTAAGGAGTGGCAAGTTCCACAGAACCTTCACAAGCTATAGAACTGACCTGGGAAACTCACCCACATGGCACTCTGAGAAACAGGAACAGGAAAGAACAGGAAAAGCAAAAAACAAAGCCAGTGGTATCCCTGCTGCCAGGCACTTGGGGGAGAGAGAACCCCATTGCTCTACACAAGAAAGGGCACGAATACCAGGCACTCGGTGGATGCTCCCTTCTCCCTTCCCTCACTCCCACCTCTTTATTAAACAGTCCAGAAAAATTCTGGAAAAGAAGAAATACTTTCCATTTTCACATCAAAGCCATCATCCTTGGTCCAAGCTTTCTCCATGAGCACGAATATTCAACATAAGCTAGAATAACAGGCAACTGCCTTGTATTTCCCCCACTATTTTCAATATTATTTGTGGTGGGCACATCCAGTGGTGCTCAGGGGTTACTCCTGACTCTTCACTCAGAAATTGCTCCTGCCAGGATTCAAATCACCACCGTTGGTCCTGGGTCTGCTGCTTGCAAGGCAAATGCCCTACCGCTGTACTATCTCTCTGGCCCCTATTTTCAATATTCTTTATGCACGCTGCATAAAGAATCATAGAACAGGGGCCAGAGAAATAACATGGAGGTAAGGCGTTGCCTTGCATGCAGGATGGTGGTTCGAATCCTGGCATCCCATATGATCCCCCAAGCTTGCCAGGAATGATTTCTGAGCATGGAGCCAGGAGTAACACCTGAGAACTGTGGGTGTGACCATAACCGACTCCCCCCAAAAAACCTATAGAACAGGGACCAGAGTAGTAGCATAGTGGTAGGGAGTTTGCCTTGCATGCAGCTGACCCAGAACAGACCTCGGACCTCGGTTCCATCCCCTGGCATCCCATATGGTCCCCTGAGCCAGGAATGATTTCTGAGCGCAAAGCCAGGAGTAAATGCCACAGGGTGTAACCCCAAAAACCAAAAGAACCATAGAACATTCTACAAGTCCCCATCAACCCAGCCTCTCAATGGCTTTCTTGCCTGTGGCTGTCATCATGTACCTGGCTTTGTCTTTGGCTGAATTAGTTGTGCATCCATAACCTGAAAGAAAGACTCTGACCTTCATCCACAGACAGGCTAACACCCTCATTCTTAGGACAGGGGGTGGAGGGTCGGGGGGAAGACTTCTGACCCATGGACTTCATCCGTTAGTCATCTGTGGCATCAGACTGTGAACTTGATTCCACTGACTTCAAGTCTGTTTTTACATATTGACTAATGAATCACAGGGCAAATTTTCTTTCTTTTTTTTTTTTTTTTTTTTTTATAAATTTGTAGAATGTTCTGCAACTTGTATAAGTAACAAGTAGCACATATAAGAAAAGGAAATCGGGCCCGGAGAGGTGGCTCTAGAGGTAAGGAAGGACCAAGGTTCAATCCCCAGCGTCCCATACAGTCCCCCCAAGCCAGGGGCAATTTCTGAGCGCTTAGCCAGGAGTAACCTCTGAGCATCAAACGGGTGTGGCCCCCCCCTCAAAAAAAGAAAAGGAAATCATGGGACCAGAGCAGTGACACAAGTGGTAGTGTATCTGCCTTGCACATGCTAACATAGGACAAACCGCGGTTCAATCCCCTGGCATCCCATATGGTCTCCAAGCCAGGAGCAATTTCTGAGTGCATAGCCAGAAGTAACCCTTAAGTGTCACCGGGTATGGCCCCAAAACCAAACCAAACCAAAACAACAACAACAAAAATCCCAAGAAAAGGAAATCATATGCAAAATAAAGCAAAGATTCACCTTTGGGGGAGGCCAGATCCGTAGCACAATGGACGGCATTTGCCTTGCACACAGCCAACTCAGTTTCAACCTCCAGCATCCCACAGGGTCCCCTGAGCACTGCTAGGAGTGATCCTTGGGTAAAGAACCAGGAATAACCCCTGAGCACCACCAGGTGTGTCCCTCAAAACAAAAAATAAGATTCAACCTTGGGAGAGTGCCAAGGCTGACATGAAGTGTGGGGGCACTGTACTCAGCTTGTTACCAGTACCAGCTACCAAGTGCTCACCCACTGTACTAGACACAAGCAAACAACAGTCCAGAAAGAAAGAAAAGCTCTGGACCAGAGTGATGGGGCAGAACGGTAAGGTGTCTACCTTACCGGTGCTAGCCTAGGACGGACCACAGTTCAATTCCCCTGGCATCCCATATGGTCCCCCAAGCCAGGAGCGATTTCTGAGCTCATAGCCAGGAGTAACCCCTGAGTGTCACTGGATGTGACCCAAAAAAACCAACAACAACAACAACAACAAAAAGCTCCATAGGTCGATTCTCAGCACCGCTCAGTCCTCAGTTCCCTTCCAGGGAACTTACTCCTGGGGTCCCTGTTTTCTCAACCTGTATCAGAAAAAAATGAGGCCAGGACCAGCACCTCTCAGAATGGAACATGGAACCGTGTCCTCTCTTGGCCCTGCATGCGCTCTTTCTGCCTCTGAAGCATGTGTGCCCGCAGGATGGAACATTTCCAGAAAACAAAGACTGGGTGTCCCCTTGGAATCTCTCTTCTCCAAACAAACACCCAGGAAGCACCCTCATAACTGCTCCACTCACTACTCTGGCCCCTGAACGACCCTGGTTCTGTGTGGGAAGAAGTATCACCACCTTGGCAAATACTGGCCTAAAGCCATGCAACTTTGCTCCTCTCCCATCAGGAAGCTACTCAGTGTTCTCGGATCTGGAAGCACCAAGGAAACAGACTCAAGTACTCAAGTGTCTGCTCCAAACTGATTACAGGGCAGGGGACAGGACCTTGAGAGGAAGGGGCTGGGGACTGCATCACCCCACCACCACTGCTGGTGGATAATATCCCACCAGTACCCTCACAAAAGCCACCTCTGACACTTAGGGGCTGCCCTGCACAGGTCCACCCACATGAGCCAACAGCAGAGAAGACAGGCACCCTTGGGGAAGTCATGAAGGACTTGGGGAACACAGCCCTTTGAGAAGACACAAGGAAACAAACCGTGGGACTGGAACAATAGCAGGGATAGGGTGTTTGTCTAGTACGCAGCCGACCCGGGTCCAATCCCCAGAATCCCACAGGGTCTTCTGAATGTGCCAGGAGTAATTCTGAGTGCAGAGCCAGAAATAACCCCTTAGTGCCAGTGGGTGTGGCACCAAAAGCCCCAAACCAAAAAAAAAAGGAAGGAAGGAAGGAAGGAAGGAAGGAAGGAAGGAAGGAAGGAAGGAAGGAAGGAAGGAAGGAAGGAAGGAAGGAAGGAAGGAAGGAAGGAAGGAGGGAGGGAGGGAGGGAGGGAGGGAGGGAAGAAGGAAGGGAGGAAGGAAGAACGAAAGAAGGAAGGAAAGGAAAGAAAAGAAGAAAAGAAAAGAAAAGAAAAGAAAAGAAAAGAAAAGAAAAGAAAAGAAAAGAAAAGAAAAGAAAAGAAAAGAAGGGCCGGAGAGATAGCATGGAGGTAAGGCGTTTGCCTTTCATGCAGGAGGTCATCGGTTCGAATCCCGGCTTCCCATATGGTCCCCTGTGCCTGCCAGGAGCAATTTCTGAGCCTGGAACCAGAAATAACCCCTGAGCACTGCCGGGTGTGACCCAAAAACCACAAAAAAAAAAAAAAAAAAAAAGAAAAAAAAAGAAAAAAAGAAAAGAAAAGAAAAGAGAAGAAAAGAAAAGAAGGTCCCAGAGAGATAGCACAGCGGTGTTTGCCTTGCAAGCAGCCGATCCAGGACCAAAGGTGGTTGGTTCGAATCCCGGTGTCCCATATGGTCCCCCGTGCCTGCCAGGAGCTATTTCTGAGCAGACAGCCAGGAGTAACCCCTGAGGACTGCTGGGTGTGGCCCAAAAACCAAAAAAAAAAAAAAAAGAAAAGAAAAGAAAAGAAAAGAAAAGGTCCCGGAGAGATAGCACAGCGGTGTTTGCCTTACAAGCAGCCGATCCAGGACCTAAGGTGGTTGGTTCAAATCCCGGTGTCCCATATGGTCCCCCGTGCCTGCAAGGAGCTATTTCTGAGCAGACAGCCAGGAGTAACCCCTGAGCACTGCTGGGTGTGGCCCAAAAACCAAAAAAAAAAAAAAAAAAAAAAAAAGGTGGGACAGAGTGATAGCACAGCTGTTTGCAAGGCAAATAGCAAATTCTGAGCACAGAGAGCCAGCAGTAACCCCTGAAGTCCACCAGATGTGGCCCCAAAAGAAAATGAAATGAAAACAGGTCGACTGAGGCTTGAGGATCTCACAGAAGCAGCAAAAGTGGGTCCTGAAAACCCAGCCGTGCCCTGGGGCCACTGTCGCTCAGCAGGCTGGTGCTGATGGTGAGCTGGAAAGGGTTGAAGCCAGGGCCAGCTCCTCACCTGTCGATGCACTGGGCAGCCAGGCAGGCGGTGGTCAGGGTTTCCTTGACATGAGTCAGCCAATTGGAGGCCTCAAGCTTGCTGAGCCACCGGTCCATGTTCTGGGTCTGATCATTGCAAGCCTCCACCATCCGGACCAGGCTCTCCTGCAGGACGTGATACCTGGGGACCAGGGAGGCATAACAGAGAGCAGTTAGGGTGGAGCCAGACTCTTGGGAACCCATCCACGGGGGAAGCCCGAAAATGCCTGCGTGCCACCATAGGTGACTGGTATGCCCCCACCCCAGACTGTCCGAACTGCAGGATGGGCTGGGACCAGCAGGGACTCAGGCCGTGTGTCCTTGGAGATACCAGAGAGGAGAATTGGGGCGGGAGACTTGTGTACCTCTCAATGGCCTTGTGGATACGCCTCCACTGCGGGTAATGGGCCTCCTGCTCGAAGCCGCCCCCCTTGGCCCGGGCCTGCTGGGCCACATTGAGGGGCCGTGTGTCGATGACATAGCCCCGTTTCCCGGCTCTCAGCGGCGCGTTCAGCAGCTTCTCATCCTCCCGACAGCGCTTCCCGTTGGTGCCCGTCAGTGGCTGCCCACTGCGCATGATGACCTGGGGGCGTGGGGGGGAGGTCAGGTGTGGGGTGTGTTGCCCAAAACCTAAGATCCTTGGGAGCTGAAGGTCCAGCACCCCTGCCCTCCAGCGACAGAGCCCAAGAGCTAGGAGACTTTCTGCTTCAAGTTTGTGAAGCTGGGGCTGGTGGGATTTATGGGGGTCCCGGGGAAGTGGCTTGGGGAAAAGTGTTCACGTGTACCAGCTCTTTTCATGGAGCTGGCCCCATCCCCTGCACGTCAGGACCCTGCTCTGAATAGAAGCAGGTGATCCCTGGGCCAGCTGTGAAATCCTGCTTGTGACAGAGCTCAGGGGCCACGGGGGTCTGGTCAGGCTACCACGGGACTGAAAATGCTCTCTAAATGCCCCTGAGTCTTCCCTGGGCCACAAAGGCCACAAAGGTGAGGTTTTCACAGGACATTAGCCACTGGCAGTGAGGGCAAGAATCTGTATGGTGCAGAGGACTGAAGTCACTGCCCTTCCTTTGCCCCAGAAAGGCCTGTCCCCCTTTCCCCAGCCCCACCCCCACCCCCACAGGGCCAGTACACACCATCCCGTTCTTCTGGTGGTAGTAGCTGAGCACGGGGAAGCGGCCACCCTGCCGGAAGGCAGCCACCTTGGACACGGCATCATCCTCGATGGTCTTGGGCACCACCACGATGGGTGGGTATGAGGAACACACAGAAAAGTCCTTGTTGACATAGCTCAGCCGCCACTCACTGGCCTATGGAGCAGGAAAGAATAGTCCAAGCGGCACAGAGCACCAGGACCCCTTAAGGGCCAAGCCCAGGGCGCCTCATAGCTCCTCACAGAGAAGGATACCCTGCAGCAGCTGTGGCTGGCACCTCTCCAGAACTTTCCTCCTCCATCCCTAAGGCAGAAATTGCTCAGGGACCTGCCTCTGTTCCAGGGCCTGGGTGTCAGCTCCCTGCTACCTGCTCAGCTTCTGGTTACCAGGCCCTGTCCCTCTCAGTCTTGAGGCAAATTCTACATGATCCATGGATAGTTCTAGACTGGATGAAGCCCTCCAGGTGACTCAGCATAATCACTGAGGCCTGAAATCCCTGCTCACTGCTAAATCGGGAGATAAACGCAGAGATGGGAGATACCTCAGACCATCAATGGTTCTGGCCTGCTGTGCTAGGGTTGTAAGGCCCAAAACCCTCTTTTGAATGTCAGGAGTAGAAATTGGGTAGTATGTAGAAGTCTTTTCCAGTAAAATAAATCACACACCATAGGGAGCCAAGGATAGGGCTCAGTGCAGAGTACTGACCTCTGTCCCATTAGTGCAACCTGACTCTCAGGGGCAACAATAGTACATAGTCAGGCTAGGAGCCTAAGAGTTTCCCTGATGGTCAAAAGAGCTTAAAGAATTCTGTTCAGTGATAATGAAACTTAGCAATAGTGATCTATGTGGAAGAGAAAGCCTGGTGTAGAATAGTTCCATATAAAAGGAGAGCAATGGTTGGGGAAGGGAATATGAGAGAGAGAGAGAGAGAGAGAGAGAGAGAGAGAGAGAGAGAGAGAGAGAGAGAGAGAGAGAGAGAGAGAAGAGAGTGAGAGAGTGAGAGAGTGAGAGAGAGAAGAGAGAGAGAGAGAGAGAGAGAGAGAGAGAGAGAGAGAGAGAGAGAGAGAGAGAGAGAAAATAAAAGTATCTGCAAGAGGGGCAGGCTGGCACGTGGGGCCAGAAAGGTAATTGGTGAAATTGGTGACAGGAAATGAACACTGGTGAAGGTGTGGGAACATTGATCAAAACTCAAACATCAACAATTTTTTAGCCGGGGCCAGTGAGGTGGCGCTAGAGGTAAGGTGTCTGCCTTGCAAGTGCTAGCCAAGGAAGGAATGCGGTTCGAACCCCCGGAGTCCCATATGGTCCCCCCAAGCCAGGGGCAATTTCTGAGCACTTAGCCAGGAGTAACCCCAGAGCATCAAATGGGTGTGCCCCCCCCAAAAAAAAAAACAGCACAATTTTTTAACTCCGGCTCTCATGATGACTTAATAAAAAAGATATAAATAGGGCCCGGAGAGATAGCACAGCGGTGTTTGCCTTGCAAGCAGCCGATCCAGGACCTAAGATGGTTGGTTCGAATCTCGGTGTCCCATATGGTCCCCCGTGCCTGCCAGGAGCTATTTCTGAGCAGACAGCCAGGAGTAACCCCTGAGCACCACCGGGTGTGGCCCAAAATCAAAAAAAAAAGATATAAATAAACAAAATTCGAGCAACCCTGGCATACACAGTTCTGGGTCAGTGGCCCCTAAGCCCAAAATATGAACCACTTCTGGACACAGAGCAGCTGCTGACATGGGTCTGGGGCATAGCCTTCCCCTGCCAGGGTGTGCTCGATGCTGGAGACTAGTGGACCCTCAAGTTTTGCAAAGTCACTTACCAGGGCTGGGCAAAGCTGGAACTCGCGCTCCGGGAGGAAGGCATGCCAGCCATCCTCAGTCACCTCAAACATTGGCCGGTAGAAGAAGGGGTACATGAGTGTGATGGAGTCCAGTGTGGACAGCGCCTGGCGGAGGGACAATACATGAGGGCAGAGCGGAGATGGTGCAAACAGTCCCACCCGGGGCTCACTTGGTGGTTGGAACCCAAACACTCTACCCCAGCTCATTCTTCTTCCACCTGCCATGGACCATGTCCTTGAGCTGTGTCAGGCAGAACTCCTAAGATGGGCAAGAGTGGCAAGGAGCCTGGTCTGTCTCATTCCTGGTGTCAATCATACCAAAGGCAGCTGTATCTGCTGGTCATACTGGTGGGCTCAGGACTGACTCCTGGCTCTGCACTCAAGGGATCCCGCCTGGTAGGCTCAGGGGACACTATGAAAAGCTGGGAATCAAACCTGGATGATAGCTACGCTATCACAGCAGTCATTCATGGTTTTGTTTTATTTTATTATTTGCTTTTGGGTTTTGGACCATATCTGGCATTGTTCAGGGGTTACTACTGGCTCTGCACTCAGAAATCACTCCTGGCAGGTTCAGGGGACCCTATGGGATGCTGGGGGTCGAACTTGGGTCAACCAGATGCAAGGTAAACACTTTCACTTCTGTGTTATCACTCCAGCCCTCACAGTTTTATTTTTAAGACATTACAAAATACTTAATACTTTTTCAAGATTAAGTTAGGGTAAAACTAGAAAACTATTATATTTAAAGGGCAGGAGGCACAGACTCTATACACATGGATGTTTTCAGGATTCCTGGAACCCCTCTACTGTGGGAGGGGACAGTGTAGAGCCCGACCATCTCCATCAACTCCCATGAAGCCAGTGTCACTTCACTTCTTGACGTCACACATGGAACCTCCCTGAGCCCCCCATCGACTAACCTTCATCTCATTCATCCTCCTCATCCACTGCCCTCAGCCCAGTTCTGTTCTGTTTCTGATCTGGGCTTCTCAGATGCTCCTGTAGTGCCACAGTCCAACCAGAACTGTGTATGTCATGTGTGGGTACTTTCCTGGGCAGTGCCCTCCCAATTGGCCTGGTTGCAGCAGAAGGCAGGTGGTTCTCCCCATTAGGCCTTGAGCAGTTGCCCAGGCACTGTCTCTGGTAGGTCTCCACTGCTCTGTCAGAGCATGACTGTTTCCACAATGATTCCTCTCCTAAGGAGACACTGGAAGTGGGGTTTCTGCTGTGTTAGAGCACTTCCAATTTTCAGTTATTTTACTGTAGAAGGGTCCTCACATGGCTTTGCTCAGGGCTCACTCCTGGCTCTGTGCCCAGGGATCACTCCTGGTGGGGCTCAGAGTACCTACTGGGTGGCGGAGCTCAAGCCAGGTCAGCCTCTCCAAAATAATTTTAAATTTCTTTTTTTTTCTTTTATTTTTTTTTTTTGGTTTTTGGGCCACACCCGTTTGACGCTCAGGGGTTACTCCTGGCTATGTGCTCAGAAATCGCCCCTGGCTTGGGGGGACCATATGGGACACCAGGGGATCGAACCGCGGTCCGTTCCTTGGCTAGGGCTTGTAAGGCAGACACCTTACCTCTAGCGCCACCTTCCCGGCCCCAATCTTAAATTTCTTGAGGAAACTCCATAGTGTTTTCTTTTTCTGTTTTGTTTTGTTTTTGTTTCTGGGCCACACCCAGCAGTGCTCAGGGATTATTCCTGGCTTTGCACTCAGAAATCACTACTGGCAGGTTCGGGGGGCCATACGAGATGTCGGGAATGGAACCCAGGTTGGGCATGTGCAAGGCAAATGCCCTCCCTGCTGTGCTATTGCTTAGTTCCTTCCATAATATTATCCATAATTATTTCAACCAAGGTAAATCAATAATCCTTTCTTTGTTTGTTGGGTTTTTGGTTTTTGGGTCACACCTGACAATGTTCAGGGGCTCTGCATTCAGGAATCTTGGAGGGCTCATGGGAACATATGGGATGCTGAGGATCAAACCCAGTTGGCTATGTGCAAGGTAAGCACCTTCCCCAATGTATTATCACTCTGACTTTTTTTTCTTTTTTGACACAAAAGCCTGATTAATCATTCAAAGACAAAAAAAAATTAGTAAATTCAGTATATACACATGTCTCTGAAATAATCTTGAAAATACTGTATACCAAGGTAATTGTTTTAATAGTGGCAATGATTTAAAATGCAAATTAACACCCCAAACTATTTCAAAAGACTTAAAGGGGACTTGTATACTCCTTTGAATATTTCTTTAGATGTATTTTTTTTTTTTTTTGGTTTTTGGGCCACACCCGGTGATGCTCAGGGGTTACTCCTGGCTATGCGCTCAGAAGTCGCTCCTGGCTTGGGGGACCATATGGGACGCCGGGGGATCGAACCGCAGTCCGTCCTAGGCTAGCACAGGTAAGGCAGGCACCTTATCTTTAGCGCCACCGCCCGGCCCCTAGATGTATTTTCTTAATAGTGTCTATCTTCTTATGTAGCATCAATTTCCCTCATTTTTTGGAATCTATTTAGTAGGGAATTCTAGTAGATAAGTTTCTCTAGTGTTCTGAGTTCATGTTAGAACCAAGTTATTGGGATTGTTTTAGCTTGTTATTTTTACCCCCATAAGCACCAATGACATTGTTCCTTTTGCATAGGTGCATTAAAATGGGAAATCTTACATGTTGAAACAAGTTCTTATCTAATAGATACAGGAACACATAAATTTTATATTGCAGGATATTCCTGAACACTTGTCATAGTGACTTGGGTTAGGCTTCAGAAGTTCAGATATTGACCATTCACCCCTGAACCTTGGATCCCATCTATGAAAACAGCACAGTTTTCTTGTTTTCTTTTTTCTTTTTTTTTTTTTTTTTTGGTTTTTGGTTGTTGGGTCACACCTGGCAGTGCTCAGGGGTTACTCCTGGCTCCACGCTCAGAAATCGTTCCTGGCAGACTCAGGGAACCATATGAGATGCTGGGATTTGAACCAATGACCTTCTGCATGAAAGGCAAATGCCTTACCTCCATGCTATCTCTCAGCCCGAAACAGCACAGCTTTCTACACCAGCACCAGGAATCAGACTTCTACTAGGGAAGGCATTAATGTTGCCCTAGCATTGATTTACTCCAGAGTGGGTTCATATGACACCCTGATGACTTGGTAACAACAACAACAACCTGCTTTCAGGGAAGGGTTCTCTGCATTGCCACATAATGGTCAGAAGAAACCAGAAGATGCTCTACATCACCCTGACTTTAACGTAGGAGCTGTACAGAAACCAGAATTTCTTTTTTTGTTTTTGTTTTTGTTTTTAAGTCACGCCCAGTGGCCCTCAGAAGGTTACTCCTGGCTCTGCACTCCTGGCAGGCTCGGAGGACCATATGGGGTGCCGGGATTCAAACCACTGTCTGTCCTGGGTCTGCTGCATGCAAGGCCCTACCACTGTGCTATCTCTCTGGTCCCAGAAACCAGTATTTCTAACTACAGAAACCTAACAGCAACAACCATGATTGTGAAGAGATTTTACTGGGACCACAGAGAAAGACTTTGGGGTTAGACAGCTTACTATGCCTGAAGTCTGTAGTTGGTCTTATGGCAGGATGCTTCATGGGTAGGGTCTCCCTGTTTTTAGGCCAAAGATTTTTCCTTTCTATTTTCCTCATATTTTGCTGTGCCTAAGAAACAACAACAACTGTCACACACTGTTTTTATTGTATTTTCTTATCTTTTAAATTGGGGCTCCCAGCTTTTTCATAGAACCCTGGGAGATGGATTACTTTATTTTACCACATATTCCCACTTTTATTTTTTTGTTTTTTGTTTTTTCTTGTTTTTGGGCCATACCCAGTGTTGCTCAGGGGCTACTCCTGGCTGTCTTCTCAGAAATAGCTCCTGGCAGGCACGGGGGACCATATGGGACACCGGGATTCGAACCAACCACCTTAGGTCCTGGATCGGCTGCTTGCAAGGCAAACACCGCTGTGCTATCTCTCCGGGATCATATTCCCACATTTTTATATAAAACAAAGAGGAAAAGAATAAAGAAAGGCTGGGAGCCAGAAGGAGGTGGGATAGGATGCACTCTGGGTCCAGTGGTGGAAGAAGGTTGACACTAGTGGTGGGAAGGGCCCTGACTCACTGAATATCTAAAATTCAACAATGAAGGACTCTGTAGATCACAACTGTTTCAAAAAAAAAAAATTGTAGGGGCCCGGAAAGATAGCACAGCGGCGTTTGCCTTGCAAGCAGCTGATCCAGGACCTAAGGTGGTTGGTTCAAATCCCGGTGTCCCATATGGTCCCCCGTGCCTGCCAGGAGCTATTTCTGAGCAGAGAGCCAGGAGTAACCCCTGAGCACTGCCGGGTGTGGCTCAAAAACAAACAAAAAACAAAAACAAAAACAAAAACAAAAAAAAATTGTAGAGCCAGAGCAATGGCACAAGCAGTAGAGTGTTTGCCTTGCACGCGGCTAACCTAAGTCAGACCACAGTTCAATCCCCTGCTGTCCCATATGGTCCTCCTCCGAGCCAGGAGAGATTTCTGAGCACCTAGCCAGGAGTAACCCCTGAGCATCACCAGGTGTGGCCCAAAGACCAAAAAAAAAGGCAAGTTAAAAAAAATGTCACCAGTGGGGGCCAGAGAGATAGCGTGAAGGTAGGGCATTTGCCTTGCATGTAGGACAATGGTTCAAATCCCAGCATCCCATCTGGTCCCCCAAGCCTGCCAGAGGCAATTTCTGAGTATAGAGCCAGGAGTAACCCCTGAGCATTAATGGGTGTCACCCAAAAAAAAATTTTTTTTTCACCAGTGGGGTCAGAGTGATAGCACAGCAGATAGGGCAACTGTCTTGCATGTGGGACCCAGATTTAATTCCCAGCATCCCATACGGTGCCCTGAGCCTTCTAGGAGTGGTTCCTGAGTGCAGTGTCAGGAATAACCCCTCAGTGCCGCTAAGTGTAGCTCAAATACCAAAAGCCAAAAAAAAAAAAAAAAAGTCAACCAAAATGAATGGTGAGAAAAGAATAAGTCATTTACCAATTTAAACAATCAGTTACACAAGTAAAATGTCTAGTATTTAACATCTGAACAGTGTATGGATTGTGAAAACAAATAAGAACCAGCCGACCTCCTGACTTAAGCAAACCTGGTATGAGGAAAAATCAAGTTTATTAAAAACAAAGCATCTTGGTCATTTCCATGACAATATCTGTGAGTCTCACCTAATCACTGGGTTGGGCAATGGCTCCAAGGCCAATTAACCAGCTTTGCACACCAGAGCCCTGGTCCCAAGCCCCGCAGCACACTGGTGAGAACTGGAACCAAACAGAACCATCTGAACATTAAGATAGTCCCACAGCGGACATAGCCAGCCCACAAACAGGAGTATTTGTGACTCAGCCTTCCCAGGGAAGGCAATTCTGACAAAAGCACCCGTAGGGATGGGGCTGACATCACTGAGGGGTAAGAGGAGAGAGGAGAGGTGCTCGTACACAGACAGAGGTGTGGGGTGCCTGATTAATGGCCAGAGCAGCAGTTCCACAAGAGGAAAAAGGTTCTGCAGAAGCAGTAGCAGTTGATGCAGACATTCCCATTAACTCAGGGCTGCAGGAACAATGCGGGGAACCAGTTCTATCCCCAGCACTCCAGATGATTCTGAGCCGCACCAGGAGTGAGCCCTAAGCACAGAGCCAAGAAGAAGCCCTGAGAACCATTGGTTATGGCCTCCAAAACAAACCAATAAATAAATAAATAAATAAATAAATAAATAAATAAATAAATAAATAAATAAATAAATGCAAGGAAGAGAAATGCTGCTTTGAGTCAGGGACCCCAGTGATAATAACACAGGGCCCAGCTGTCCCTATAGTCACAGCACATGGCAGAGCAGCTACTGAAGATCAGAGCAGAGAATTCTCGGCTTACGGTGGTTTGTCGTCAGCAGACTGGACTCCCGGAGCACTTACTTCAATGGAACTGGCGATGTTCAAACACTCCTCCATTCCGGGAATATCCAGCTGGATAATGCGAAAATCTTTACATTTGATAATGATGGTCCCCAGTGGGCCCACAAATCTGGAAAATAACAATAAATACATGACAATTCATGCTTTAAAATGCACATTCCTAAGGGTCTGAGCAATATAGGGCAGTGGGGAGGGCACTTGCCTGGCACATGGCTGACCCAGATTCCATCCCTAGCATTACACAGGGTCCCCTAGCATTGTCAAAAAAAATTCTTGAGTGCAGAGCCAGGAGAAAGCCCTGAACACTGCCAGGCATAGTCCCAAAACCTAAAGAATAAAAAAAGAAAAGAAAAAGAAGCACATATTCCTACCCTTAAGAATATAATTGTTGGGCCCAGAGAGATAGCACAGCGGCGTTTGCCTTGCAAGCAGCCCATCCAGGACCAAAGGTGGTTGGTTCGAATCCCAGTGTCCCATATGGTCCCCCGTGCCTGCCAGGAGCTATTTCTGAGCAGACAGCCAGGAGTAAACCCTGAGCACTGCCGGGTGTGGCCCAAAAACAAAAACAAATAAAAACAAAAACAAGAATATAATTGTTAAAAAAAAATGAATACAATTTTTGGGGGTTGGAGAGATAGCATGGAGGTAGAGCGTTTGCCTTACATGGAGAAGGACAGTGGTTTGAATCCTGACATCCCATATGGTCCCCCGAGCCTGCCAGGCATGATTTCTGAGCCAGGAGTAATTCCTGAGTGTGCTGGGTGTGACCCAAAAACCAAAAAAAAAAAAAAAAAAAAATACAATTGTTGGGCTAGAGCGATAGCAAGTGGTAAGGCATTTACCTTGTATATGGCCAACACAGGATGGACCCCAGTTCAAATTCCACCATTCCATTTGGTTCCCTGAGCCTGCCAGGAGTGACTTCTGAGCGCAGAACCAGGAGTAATCCCCAAGCGCTGCAGGGTGTGACCCTCCCCAAAAAAGAATACAATTGTTTCTTCGGAAAGAGAACCTAGTTGCTATCAAGCCATACTCAACTTCCTTCTTCCTAAGTTATTCTAATTTTTTTTTTTGTTTTTTTGTTTTTTTGGGCCACACTCGGTGACACTCAGGGGTTATTCCTGGCTATGAGCTCAGAAATCGCGCCTGGCTTGGGGGACCATATGGGACGCCGGGGGATCGAACCTAGGTCCGTCCTAGGCTAGCGCAGGCAAGGCAGGCACCGCCACCACGCTGACCCCAAGTTATTCTAATTAAGAGAGAATTGAGCCTGCATTACAAAAACATGAGCTAACAAGTCCTTAAATTTTCTGCACTTAAAAGTTTTTCAAATACGGGCCCGGAGAGATAGCACAGCGGTGTTTGCCTTGCAAGCAGCCGATCCAGGACCAAAGGTGGTTGGTTCGAATCCCGGTGTCCCATATGGTCCCCCATGCCTGCCAGGAGCTATTTCTGAGCAGACAGCCAGGAGTAACCCCTGAGCACCGCCGGGTGTGGCCCAAAAACCAAAAAAAAAAAAAAAAAAAAAAAGTTTTTCAAATACAAGGGCCAGAGCAATAGTACAGCAGGGAGAGCATTTGTATTGCATGAGGCCAACCCAGGTTCGATCCCTGTCAGCCCCTTGGATCCCCTGAGTCCTATCAGGAGTAATTCCTGAGTGCAGAGCCAGAAGGAAGCTCTGAGTACAGCTGAGCGTGACCCCCAAACAAACAAAAAAATCAAACCTGGTCAGCTTTGTGCAAGGAAAGCGCCGGACCTGCTGTCTGGCCACAGAGGCTGGTGAGTGGGAGGCAAGCTGCCCAGGAATCCCCTTGGCCTCTTGGTACTCAGCTGTGCTGTCCCTGGCCAATGTGCAGACAGGTTCTGTCTACTAAGTACTAACTTCACTGCCTGCTCACCTCTCACCCATCTTTCCATCTTCCATCACTTTTCACCCACCATTCCATCTTTCTTGGCATCCTTTGTGGACCACTTTTTAGGTTTACGGCAAAGCTCACTCACTGTTTTTTGTTTGTTTGTTTTGTTTTGTTTTGTTTTGATTTTTGGTTTTTGGGTCACACCTGGAAGTGCTCAGGGGTTACTCCTGGCTCTATGCTCAGAAATCGCTCCTGGCAGGCTCAGGGGACCATATGGGATGCCAGGATTTGAACCACCATCCTTCTGCATCTAAGGCAAATGCCTTACCACTGTGCTATCTCTCCAACCCCCACTGTTTATTTTAAAGTTTTGTCCCCAAGTGTGTGTAATGTCTGGGGTGTGGGAGTCTGAGGTCCATGAACTCCATGTCCTGGCCCTGGTGCATGTTGAGACAGGATGCTGAATACTGGCTCTGCCCGGACCACAACCCCACCATCTGACCACCACCCCAGCACCCCAGCATCTGGGTGATGCTATAACACCCAAACAATCTGAGAGAGAGAGTGAGAGAGAAAGAAAGTGAGAGAGAGAGAAAGAAAGTGAGAGAGAGAAAGAAAGAAAGTGAGAGAGAGAGAGAGAGAGAGAGAGAGAGAGAGAGAGAGAGAGAAGTTTCCCATCCTGGGTTCATACTTATTATTAAGTCTTAGGAATCCTTTATCCCAAGTTTATTAGGCAATTCTTACTTCTTTTTTAAAAATTTTTGAGTCACACCCAACAGCTCTCAGGGCTTACTGGCCCTGCACTCCAAAATTACTTCTGGTTCAGGGGACCATAAGAGATGATGGGGAAGGAACCTGGGGTTGACTGTGTACAAAGCAAATGTCCTTGCCACTGCCTATGGCTCCGGCCCCTCACCAGGTAATTCTACATTTTTTCCCCAAGAGGTTCCTGTCTTGACTCTTCCTTTGGCATCTTTAACTCACCTGCACATTACATTGGTCTCTGTCTATTTTCACCTCAGGGCTGGCAGGAGGAGCAGGGCCAGACCTTGGGACTCTCTGGCCCTCTGTATAGATAGCAGCAGCCACCATCCACATTAAGAGCTGATTGGTGGTGCCAGGGAGGGAGTCCAGGGCAGCATGGGTCTGAGGGACAGCAGGGGTGCAAAGCAGGGCTGAATGGGACACTACCCCCTAGGGAACGGTTCATGGGTATGAGGGACCAAGCAGCAGTAAGAACAACTACCCCCTCCAGACTTTACCTCACTGAATCCCAAATCTCACACCAAGGGAACAGCCTCTCTCAAACCTGGTCAGAGCTTTCAGATGCTGGGGAAACTTTCACCTTCACCTAGCCCTGGGCTAGCCATGGGCGAGTCATGGGTCACAGTGTTTATGACTTTCCCATCAGAAAGTCTAAGTGAGGACATAGCCCAGGACAATGGCTCCCTGGGCCTTCCCTTCACTCTGCCTGTCCTGTCCTTGCCCGGAACCCCCTCACTCAGCCCTGCCCATGGGTCACACAGATCTTTTCCAACATCTCTTCCCAACTCTGCTCAGAGGGGCCACAGTAAGCCACAGGTTAAAGGAGAACATGCCGGAGTGAGAGCAGCGAATGGAGGGCAGTTTAAAAAAAAAAACAAAATACCCAGCTTCCTTCCTCCTTCCTTCATTCGTTCGTTCGTTCCTTCCTTCCTCCTTTTTTCCTTTCTTCCTTCCCTCTCTTCCTTCCTTCCTCTTCCTTATTTCCTTCCTCCCTTACTTCTGCCCAGAAAGATGCTTTCTGAATGCTGAGATGCTTAGACCCCATAAGATCACTGTGAAATGCAAAACTATTCAGCAGCTCTGGGGCAGCAAACCTGATCTGATGCCCAGCACAGAGGTTCCCAGCACCACACCCATGCCTCAGGAAAGAGGTGGGGCCTGAAACACTGCAGTTCACCCCTGTACACTTCTTTGTGCCCGGCAGGTAATGCTAGCATGTGGGATGATGGGCAAGTGCACAGAGCACCCTGACAAAAAACAAGGTGGCTCTGAAGCTGGGGCACCCACGCCCATCAGTGGACACCTTCCTGTTTTCACACCTGCCTACCCAAGACACATCCAGTGTCACAGACAATAAGAGAAACTCTGACTGGGGAGCAGCAGAATGTCAGGGGGAGCTATTCCACTTGTGGGGTTCACAAAGATGATTGGGAAGGCACCACAGAATGTAGATAGAGTGAAGGGTTGGATAAGAGCCACTTCCAAATTCGCTGACGGCATTAGGTCCTGCACATCTCAGGCTCCTGGTGCCACAATGTGTGAGCAGAGCCTGAGAGCTGCCAAGCAGAGCAGGCAAAGGGAGAGACAGACAGACAGACATAAGGATGCAGGATAGATGAGCCAGAGTGGAGTGTGCAGAGCAGTACCAAGGGCCCTGATAGGCGAGACCTCAGGAAATGAGACAGGGACAGAGAACAACAAAGAGAGAGGAGGGCACAGAGAGGGACAGATAGAGGTGACCACCAGCTCAGCACCCCCTGGCTCTGGGCGGGAAATACCCACTAAATGTAGGGATCTAACCTTCCTCACTGCCCCTTCCGCTGGGCAAGAGCACAGGGCAGAGGGCACTGCCCAGGGAAAACAAAATCTGGGGTGTCTCCCAAAGAAAAAGGTAACAAACACACTTCTCAGAAAGGATTCCAGACAGAATTGAGGTGCAGAGCTAGGGGCCCTGAGTTCCATCCAGGCATCACCTGGCAGCAAACACAAAACCAAAACACAAAACCAAAAAAAGGGAGGGGAGGAATTACAAATAAATAAAGAGGAACCAGAGCAATAGCACAGTGGGAAGGGCGTCTGCCTTACACATGGCCCAACCCAAATTCAATCCCGGGCAACCTATAAAGTCCCCGGAGCCCCACCAGGAATAATTTCTGAAAGCAGAACCAGGATTAACCCCTGGGCACCTCTGAGTATGGCCCCCAAAACAACAAATAAATAAGACAGCAACACCTCCCATGGTGGGAAGTTTATACTGAGGTCCACAAGATCTAAAAGGGGGTGTCGGGGAGGAATATGACAAACTGGATGCTTTTTGTGGAGGGGGAGACCAGGGGCCTAGGTGGCCAGGCAGGGTGTGCTGAGGGTGGCCCTAAGTGATGTCGCCTACGACCCCGCAGTCCCTGACCGTGACCAGTGGGGAGCCATGGGGCATCCCAGACACTCCATAAGGAGGAGCAAGAGGAAACGCCCCACGCCGTGACGGACGGCCGGCAGGCCAAGGTGGGTCCCCGAGCACCCCTGGGCCCCGCAGGGTCGCGCTCACCGCTTGTCGATGGCGTCGATGTTGGAGTGCAGGAGCCACAGCTCCTCCGAGCAGTCCTGGCGCGATGACAGGATGAGGTGGTGGCCGGTCAGGCACAGCGTCCCCTCGACGGCCGGATGGAAGGGCCGGTGCAGCACCACGTTGTCCACCCGCGGGGTCTTGATCAGCTCCGCAAACTCCATGGTGGCCGGGCAGGGGCAGGGGTAAGGCTGGGCCGGCCGGAGGGGAGGGAGGACACCGGGGATGCAGCCGGGCAGGGCCGGGCAGGGCCTGCGGACACCACGGTCGCAGGCCGCGGGGACTCGGCGCTGGACACGGCCTAGACTCGGCCCCGAGAGGCCCGCGACAGGCCCCGGCGCCTCGGCCGGCGGGTGGGGGCAGCGCTAAGCGGGAGCGGCCGCTGCAGGACCAAGGGCCGAGTCCCTGGACCAGCCGCCGGAACTCCTGGCGGAAGTGGCTACCCGATAGGCGTCAATCCGGGCGGAAGCGGCGGTGGGTGGGGCGGAGATCAAAAGCTGCGAGTTCGGGCCGGCGTCGGTCCGTTCAGAAGCCGTCCGGGCGCATATCTAGACTTGAGCCTTTCAGTTCCGACCAGGGGAAAAAAATAACCAAAACCGCTATCTTTTAGCTTTGACGCACCCTCCACCCTACCTGCCACACTCATAGCCCCTCCAAATTGTTTGTGTCTCAAAGGACAGGGGAAGATAGGACGACGAGAAGAGGACCTTGGCCTGTGTCCGCCCCTCAGAGCCTGGGGCTGATACAGAATGTCCTTCCAATCCCCCCAGTAGGAGAGTGCAGGTGTGCAATGGGTCTGGGGACCGAGGTTTCGGGGCGCCTCCGAGAGTGAGGGGGGCCCAGGGACTGCAGCACCGTGACGTTGAGATAGAAAGGTAATGCTAACGCCTCTGGGAGGAACTCAGGTAGCCGTCCCCGGGGTGCACTGACCCATCCCCTACTGCAGCTGCCTCTATGACTTTTGGGGTTTTTTAGGGGGGGGGGTCACACCCGGCAGCGCTCAGGTGTTATTCCTGGCTCTGTGCTCAGAAATCGCTCCTGGCAGGCATGGAGGATTATATGTGACACCGGGATTCGAACCGTCGTCCGTCCTGAATTGGCTGCTGTGCAAGGCAAACGCCTTATCGCTGTGCTATCTCTCCGTCTTGTGCCTCTAGGACTTGATAAAAATGCACCAGCCTATAGCCCAGCCTGAACTGTTTCTGCAAGATCCTTAGGACCTTGGGATCCACACCCCCTTCCAGACACCCCTCCCAAAGCACTGCTCCATTCCTGTTCTCTCCCTCCCCAGTGCTCCTGGTCGCTGTCACTCTCCAGCAGGGACCGTGCCTAGGTTTGAGTTCTGTACAGCTGTCTCTCCGACACCCTCTGAGAGTCTCACCGCCCGGTACTTCGTGTGGGAGGAGCCTCCGAGCCCATCAAAGATGTAATTGGGCTCTGTAGTGGTGAGATCATTCTCTACTTGTTCCTGATTCTCCCCTTGACCTTCTCAAACTAGCCCCCTTTTTCAAGCCACCCTTCCTAAGATCGTCGCCGCAGTCGAGCAGCCTGTTTTGCTAGTCTGCTAAGGAAGGACCTGGTCTGGAGGAGGGAGGGAGGGCGGAGGGTATGATGGATTAAGCTGATCTTGCACCTGCTCCTTCTGTGTTTCCTTGGAGCAGTTATCGACTGTTCTGGCTTCATAAAGCATCAACCCGTTACCTACGCGAGAACAGTTTCGCTCTCCCATGCAGGCTTGTTAGAGCGAAAGCACGGAATATGGCTTTAAAAATGACATTTACGTCTGCGGGGTGGTTGCAGCTCAGATGTGGACCAGCGGGACCACGCAGTGCAGCGCATGAACAGCAGGTGGCAGTAGAGCCCGACAGAACCGGACCCAAAGACCAGCTTGGGAGCCCTGAACATCCTCAGAGAATTGCTCAGTGCCTGGCTGGGCCTACCGGGCCCTGGGAGGCTGCTAGGACTGGTCAAGAGGATGGCATTTTAGACTCATGTAAGTCATGGCAGGGAGTAGCATTTTAAGGCACACAGGGAGGTCCCCCCCTTTTTTTTCCTGATCATCTTTCAGTGTGATCCTATCATTGAAAGTCAAATCAATTGACCTCGATTTGAAACTTTCAGATGTTCTTCTAGCTTCAATTTCTTCAATTTCCACTGGCAAGTGCTAAGGGTCAGTGCCCTGGCCAGAGGGCACAGCGAGGCCTAAGAACCACAGGCTGGACATGGTCTGCATCCTCAAACAATAGTGGGGACTCTGGGGGGAGTCCACAGTCTCCCTCAAATTCCCTAGGGAGCAGAATTCAAGGGCAAGTCCAGGCTGTGTGAACTCAGATTTGAGTCTTGGGGTTGCACTTCACCTCCAGGCTCTGCATGGAGTAGTAAGATACAGGTATGTGCCAAAGGAGGCCCGGCCAGTGGCTGGAATGAACTGGGCAACCACAGGCTAGAGATGGCCCCAGCCGACTAAGCAAATTCAGCACCAGATAGTCCTGTGACTCCTCCCAGCTCTGGAGTCCTCCATGCTTGAGCTAGTCTAGTCCCTGCCCTTCCTGGGTCCTTTTCCCACTTTTTCCCATGCAGATCACTGTGTCTCTCACTCTCATTGTCTCTTTCACTCTCACACACACTCCCTCTCCCCCCTCGGTCACTCTCTCTCTCCCTCTTTCCTCTCTGAACATTCTAAATGTTCACACACCTGCTGGACTCTCTCTTCCTTTCTTCCTCTCTTTCTCTTTCTCTCTCTCTCCGCTCTGAACTTCCTGGGTATCAACAACTCTACTGGCTCCCTCCCTCCCTAGCAAGCTCCCGAGCACCCCCAAGCCCCTTTCTTGTCCTTTCCTCAAATGTCCCCCATCCTTAAATGGCCTGAAGCTTCCTCCTGAGTCTCTGAAGCCTCAAAGCCCAGCATGCTTTGGAGACCACCTGAAGCCTTCTAGAATTATCTGGAGCCAGAGAAGCCATCTTGTGATGGGTTCTCTTGCCTTGAATCTGTGAATTCCCACTTGGGAAGAATGTGGGTTCTTTAAAGAACCCATTGTCACTTGCCCTCATTGGGAGTGCTGGTCCCTTTGCTGATCTACAGCATCCTTGGGCTGTTTCTCAGAGGTGACCATGAGAAAGTGGTCCCCCATCTGCCTGGGGTGGTATCCCAATTCCTGAGCAAACATTGGATGTCACAGATGCTGCTGCCTGGTGACACTATATGAGCCTCTGAGATGGACTCTGGCTCTCCTTTGTCTGCTCAAAGCCTGAGTGACCTGAGCAGACAGTGGGGGGAGTTCAGCCATGACTTGGACGCAGCTGGGTGTGGAGTCAGCCATGCATGGCCCAGGATGGGGCCACCTGTTGGGTCCTCAGCACTTCTGTGTGTTAGGATTCTGCAGGCAGGAGATGGAGGTGGGGGGACTAGCAAAGTGGGGAGGGCACTTGCCTTGCAGGAGACCTAGCCAGGTTCAATCCCCACCACCTCATATGGATTCCCTGAGCCACCGGGAGTGATCCCTGAGTGCAGTGGCAGAAGTAAGCCATGAGCACTGCCAGATTTGGCTCCAAACCTTCCACTAACACACTCCCCTCCCCAAAATAAAACCTCTGAGGCCAGAATAGCAGAAAACTTGCTGCTATAAGAAAAAGACCCACACTGAGGCTGCAGAGATAGCAAAGTAGGGAGGGTGATTGCCTTGCACTTAGCTGACCTGGATTTGGTCCTCAGCATCCCATAAGGTCCCCCAAGCCTGCCAGGAGTGATCCCTGAGTACAGAGCCAGGAGTAACACCAAACAAAACAAAAAGGACACAGCCCATTCATGTCACAGAGCCACAGAAGGAAAGTTCTGGAGAGGAGGACACGATCTTTAGGGTCTGTACATCTGTGGCAGTCATGAACGCCAGTGCCAGATTTCATGGCACTGAGAGAACCCCTTGATTTCTGAGTCCAGCAGTGAGCAGAAGCTGATAGCATCAATTGAAGGGCAAGAGGGTGTGGATGTGGACAGTGTTGCTTCTAAGAGCAACCCCCCCCCCAGTGTCTCCTCCCTTACACAGCACTGAGCAGTCAAACATGCAGCTCCTCTTAGTCATGTGCATGGCCACACATCCCTGGGAGCGAGTTTTCCTGCCTGAACAGGGGCTGTGAACAGGGAGGCAGCCAGCAGAAGGCAGACAGCGGGTTCTCCAACACGCCTCTACTCTGGAGCTGCCATCAAGTTACCTCCTTGACTCTGTAGAGTTTACTCATCCTGACAGCCACACTGAGTCATGGCTAGCACCTGCCCTGGACAGTGAGCACCACGAAGGCACCTACTGGTGCCCAGAGGGTGGAGGAGAGTGAACCCAGGAGAAATCAGCAGCGCTTTGGCGAGGAGCCTTTTCTGAATCTGCAATTATGTGTAATTGGATATAATTAAAATAAAGAGACATGTCTGAAATAAAGGCATAATTAAGAAGTGGGAAGATTAAGTAGGTGGGGATGTCAGCCTGCTAATTCAGAGATTGCTGTTTGGGGGGGTGCTATTGTTGTTGAACTAAAAGTGGGGTCAGCAGAAAGCCAGGATCTGCTGAGGCACTCCCTGAGCAGACAAAAGGGTACAGGACACCTTTTAGTGGAATAGCCACAACAGTGGCAGCAAGATGTGGTGGGGGATTTGGTGCTCAGTGCCTGTCAGGGCCATCGCCACATGGAAGCCTGAGGGGCAGGGACCGGAAGATTAAGGCACTGGAGACATTGGGGGCTGATAGGAAATTGTCTTCTTCCCAAATGACATGCTACGTGTCTACACACACACAGACACACAGTCAGACACATTCACACATTCACAGACACCTTCACACTCAAAGACATATACACTCAGAAACATTCACGCACATAATCACTTACAAATACTCATACCTATTTAGTCCCATTCATTTACACACTGTAGACACAGCTCCCTCACACAGAGACATTTTCTCACACACGCAGACACACACCCCTCCTTTCCACATTCACACACACAGCCTCCAGACAGCAGGTGAGTGCAGCCCCTCACACCTGCCAGGCTGCCTGCCTTCCTGGCGTTACCTTGGCAACGGCTGCTCCTGGCTGTAGGCAGTGCATCTTCTCTTGTGTTTGTGTGTGTTTATCTCCCACAGCAGCACCCCCGAAGGTGGCCTCCTATTTGCCCATGGTCACACTGGAAACCAACACATGCGACCCTTCTCCGTGCCCCCCTTCCCTCCTCCGGTGCCCTCTCATGGCCCTCTCATAGTCACCTATGTGCAGGAAAGGAAGATGCAAACCCTGGATGTGCCAGGCCTTGAATAGACACTGGGTCCCCCTGAACCCCACAGCAGTCACCTTCCTTAGTAGATGGAGGCAATGACACCTCTCAGGAAGGTATGAGGGTGACCCCCCCCCCCCCAGGCAGTTAGGCCAGAGCAGAGCACATGCAACTGAGGGTTTTCAGCATGCTTTGCTGCCTCCCAAAAGTCCACTTCAGCAACAGTAAGGACATAATTAGAGCAAACACAGAGTCCGAGTCAGGTGGGAAGACAATCCTTCAATCAAAGAATCCCCAAAGAATCGGGTGGCTGTACTAGTATCAGATAACATAGACTTATCTGAAGCTCAAAAAGGTTATAAGAGACAAAGAGGTTTGAGAGACAAGTACGTCAGGAAGAGCTCTCACTCCTAAATCAGATGCAGAGGACCTTCTAAATCTCACTCCTAAATCTAGCAGCAAAGTACTGAAAACAACTGCTCTAAACTTGAAGACAGGCCAATAGAAAAATTTTCAAGTCACATCTAGGGATGAGCTACCAAACCTTGATTTCATCTGTAGCTTCAAAATGCTCAGCTGGAAGGGCCAACACCCTTCAGTTGAGGTGTCACTCCAGCTTTGACTTAGGTCATTATGGGCTAAGTGAGGAAATTGTTGGCTCATAGGGAGGATTGGATCTCAGCATTGCCGCTGTTTTACCGCTTAAGACATCTGTATCTTTGGGTGCTAGAAGAAGATAGTGATAGGCATGATGCTCCTTCAATAACAAGAGTGCAAACCAGTATTTAAAAGGGGAGAAAAGGGGGCTGGAGCAATATCACAATGGTAAGGAGTTTGCCTTGAATGTAGCCAACACAGGACGAATCCTGGTTTGAATCCCGACATCCTATATGGTCCTCTGAGCCTGCCAGGAGTGACTTCTGAGTGTAGAGTCAGAAGTAACCCTGAGCACCACTGGGTGTGACCCAAAAACCAAAAAATATATAATAATAATAATAATAATAATAATAATAATAATAATAATAAGAAGAAGAAGAAGAAGAAGAAGAAGAAGAAGAAGAAGAAGAAGAAGAAGAAGGAGGAGGAGGAGGAGGAGGAGGAGGAGAAGGAGAAGAAGAAGAAGAAGAAGAAGAAGAAGAAGAAGAAGAAGAAGAAGAAGAAGAAGAAGAAGAAGAAGAAGAAATGGGAAAAAGGAAGAGGGTGAGAGGGTGGGGGATAGAGAGAGGTAGGGCAAGAGAGTAAAGTAGGGGGGAAACTGGAAACATTGGTGGTGGGAAATGTGCACTGGTGAAGGGTGTTGGATATTGTATGACTGAAATGCAATCATGAACAAGTTGGTAACCTCTATGTTTAAGTAAAGTAATTTAAAGTTACCACCAGAAAGACTTTTGTATCTATACTATATCTACCCAATATATGTACCTATATTTGTACATGTACAAATATAGATACATATAGGATATTGATATATGTGTCCTATAAAATGTATCTACTATATAGATATATATCCTATATATCTTGGGTTTCTGAGCCACAACCCAGCAGTGCTCAGGAATCATTCCTGGCTATGCTCAGGGGACCAGTGCTCAAAATGCCCCACACCTGGGACTCCAATGGAGACTCTGGAAATGAAGGAGCTTCTTCAAATCCCAGGACAGCTTTTGGCATCCTCTGGAGGAACGTTTGAAAATCAATGACCAGCTGCTTCCCCTTGGAAATGAGAGTTATTTAGAGGTGCAGCTGTGCCCTGGCTCAGCCATCCAGCATAGGGTTCTGCCTTAAGGACCCCCAAATGAAGCACCTGGTTTCACAATGATTCCAGAACTAACTCAGAGAAGTTAAGAGAATCACTAGCTTTGAAGGAAGCCTCAGATTCCAAAACTAGAACCTGGTGAGATGCGGAAATAATACACACAGCGAAAGGGGGCAAGAACAGGTTCAGGAATTTCAACACACAAGGCTAAGAATGAAGGCAGCTTAGTGGAGGAAGACCAAAGAATGAATACCCTGCCTTCCTGAAATCTGGGTCTTTTATTAGCAAAAACCAGACCGCATCCTAGGGTAGAGAATGAATACTAAATAGGGAGGGACCCAGTAATCCAATCACCAGGTCACACCCTAAGGTGGAGAATGGATACAGAGTAGGGTAGGGCCCGGTAATCCAACATCTCTCCGTAAAGCAGGGTTCTCAAACTCGTGGCCTGAGGGCCGCAAATGGCTCTCTGTACAACATTTTGTGGCCCTGCCCTAGAGGAATCCTTTTTTGTTTTGTTTTGTTTTGTTTTAGTTGTTTGGGTCACACACCCCAATGTTCAAGGCTTACTACTGACTTTGCACTCAAGGGTCACCCCAACTGCGGCAAAACAAAGTAATTCACACCCAATGGCTCTAAGAAAAGGGTAGATGCCTCTAACTAAAATATAAAGGGGTTGACAATATTTTGCATAGGTGTAGCAGAAGTTGGAAAAAGAAAAAGAAAAAACTTTTAGCCTAAAAACAGGGTATCTATACCAAAGAAGCACCCTGCCCTAAGATCAACTACAGACTCCAGGCACATTAATTTGTCTAACCCCAAAGTCTTTCTTCAAGGTCCCAGGACAGGTTTTCCTCAATCATGGTTTTCACTGTCAGGTTTCAGTAATTGGAGATATTGGTGTTAGCACATACCCTATGTCGATGCCAGGATGTCCTGATGTGTCTCCTGGTTTTATATCACCATTAAGTGGCAAGGCAGGGAAATCTGCCTTCAAAACAAGTCATTGCTGATTTCCAAGCCATAGTCAGGTTAGTGTGTTAGCCAACCCTGGGCAAGTATGTGCCAAGGCAGTTCCATTCATTCCTAGACTATCTCCAATGTCCCTCAGTCAATCTGCCTTTATGGTCTCCCTGTTATATCAGTGTTACCCAGGCTTGGCAGATGTAAAGATATAAAGGTCAAGTCAACATGATGAACTGAAAGGTGTCCTTGGGCCTCTCATCTTCTATAGGAGTGTCCTGGTAGAAGGAGGTCTGTTCCATCCCTCTTCAGTTTCAGAGAGACTCTGATCTCTAAAACTTGTTTTTGTTTTTGGGCCACACCTGGCGGTGCTCAGGGGTTACTCATGGCTGTCTGCTCAGAAATAGCTCCTGGCAGGCACAGGGGACCATACGGGACACTGGGATTCAAACCAACCACCTTTGGTCCTGGATCGGCTGCTTGCAAGGCAAACACCGCTGTGCTATCTCTCCAGACCCTAAAACTTTTTTCAATGTTGAGAGCAGAGCCCAGGCTATGGCTAGACAGTACAGTTACAGGGTTCATACTAGTAAAAGGTTGATTCCCAGTGTAGGTGCAAAGAGCTGTGCTGGACCCAAAGATGAGACCCAAGGTTCAGGAGTAATCAGTCGATGTTCACGTGACTAAAGCCTAAGTCATCAAGGCAAATGTTTAGGGTAGAAGGCCACCCAGTAGCAAGAAATTACTGATTTCTCTTCCTTAGTGAATAATAACTCCTTTTAGCATCTAATATTTTTTTTTATTTTAGTGTGTCTATGCAAAAGGAATGGTGCCATAAGATACTATTGAGGCCTAAGGGAAAGATAATAACAAACCAAATAATTCCTAATTTGGTCCTATCAAAAGCACAAAACTTCAAGAGTACTATCTATAGTAACTTCTAAAAATTCCTACTAGCAAATATAAAGAGAAGGGGGAAAGATGAACTACATAATGAAAAATACAATAAAGAATATACATGTTGAAGAGATAAACTTAAGAAGTATACAAATAAGGTATACATATCCCCTAAATCTTTTGAGATAGTCTGAGGAGAGTATAAATTCTAGATCACAACTTCTGTCAGCAACGTAGTCTTAAGGAATCTGAACAAAACAGCTCACAGCAGTCACAGATCAGGAAATGTCCCAGAGCTGAGGATCTCTCAAAAGCTGAAGCCATGTATCCCACCACTTCCACCAAAAAAAAAAAAATAAATAAAAAGTGAAGCCAGTTGTGAGCAACAGTCAATCTGTGGTAAAAAGTGATCACAGAGAACACATCAGTAACAGCAGTATGCCTGCCTTCTTTAAGGATGACTTGAGTAACTCTGACAACAGCAGCAGCCATGGCAATGACATGGAGCAAGAGACCTTCATTGCAGGATGAGGCATTGGAGAGGACCATGAGCAGCTTGCACGCCAATGGTGCTGCACAAGCCCCACTCTCCACCATGCAGTTGGCAGTCCACACAATTTATGTTGATCCTTCAAACATACTAGAGCGGCACCATAAGCACCAGTTCAGCCACTGTGGCAGCGGTGGAGTCATCTTCCGAGGAGAAAGCATGGCCATATACAAGGAGGGGCTGTCTACAATATAGATAGACATGATGTATCATATGACAAACATTAAACAAATATAGAGGTGGCCACCACACACACACACACACACACGAACAAAAGGATCAATCCATAGATTACATTAGGAAAATTGACCCAGGCAGAATGGATCAAAGTGCTTCAAATATAAAACTGGCATCTCAGGTGTAACATTTTTCTAGTTCCTTGGAGTAATAGACGTTGATGGAGGGGAACTTTGCTGAAAAGGTTTCATGGTTTAGAATGTGCATAGAACATTCTTTTTTTTTTTTTTTTGGTTTTTGGGCCACACCCGGCAGTGCTCAGGGGTTACTAATCCTGGCTCTATGCTCAGAGGACCTGGCAGGCTCAGAGGACCACATGGGATGCAGGAATTCAAACCACCGACCTTCTGCATGCAAGGCAAATGCCTTACCTCCATGCTATCTCTCCAGCCCCATAGAACATTCTTAAAACAATCATAATCTTCAAGGCTAGAATACTAAGTAATTATGGTAATGAGCACTGTAAAAAGAGTCTATGGCATTCAGATGCCTTATTCAAGGATCTCTGTGGAGAAACATTAGATCATACAAGCAGATATAATCAAATGAAAAATGAATTATTTAAAATATTTGTTAAGACATTATCATAATGAGCACTGTATTAAGAATCCAATGGAATATATCACTGTAATGTGAAACTAGGGCATCCAAACTATATCTCTATGGATCACTGTTAACATTAAGAAGTTATTATACTGAACTTCGCTGGATCTCAGATGCCAGCACCCTTCTGCCTCTCTACTCTGCTGTCCTGCATTTTCGGCCTGATTTCACCCTTGGTGCGGCTCATCAGCCAGCCTGCCTTTGTGTGAACTTTCCGGGGAGTCTGCCTTCCCGTGAGCCTTCCGTGGAGGTGAGTTGACACGCCCAGAAAGGGAGGAGCCACTGAACTTCGCTGGATCTCAGATGCCAGCACCCTTCTGCCTCTCTACTCTGCTGTCCTGCATTTTCGGCCTGATTTCACCCTTGGTGCGGCTCATCAGCCAGCCTGCCTTCCTGTGAGCTTTCTGGGGAGTCTGCCTTCCCGTGAGCCTTCCGTGGAGGTGAGTCGACACACCCAGAAAGGGAGGAGCCACTGAACTTCGCTGGATCTCAGATGCCAGCACACTTCTGCCTCTCTACTCTGCTGTCCTGCATTTTTGGCCTGATTTCATCCTGGGTGCGGCCCATCTGCCAGCCTGCCTTCCTGTGAGCCTTCCGTGGAGGTGAGTCGACACGCCCAGAAAGGGAGAAGCCAGAGGAGCACGGTTGCTCTGCTCCCCTTCGTGACGGTGCACAGCATTTAGCCGATGAATACAATCACAACACGTAGAAAAACACGCAGTACTAGTGTGACAATGGGGGAAACAACACGGGCCAGTGCCAGACATAGAGAATGAAGATGGCAACTCTGATGACTTGAACATGACCAACCACCTAGTCAGTCTCTCAGATAAGGAGTTTAGAGTTGCAATATGGAACATGTTCAAAGAACTCAAACAAAGTATAGAAGAGAAAACTAAAAAGAATCAGGAGAATATGAAGATAGAAATGAGAAAACTCCAAACAGAAATTTCAGATCAAATAACAGGTCTGAGAAACTCAGTAGATGAATTGAAGAAAAACATGTTTGAGATTTCCCACAGGTTAACAGCAGCTGAGGATAGAATCAGTACACTGGAAGATGAGATACATAACAATTACATACAGCAGAAGAAATTGGAAAAAAGCCTCAAAGCAAATGATCAAACAATGGAAAAATTACTCAAAGAATGGGAACAGATGAAAATAGAAGTCTATGATAAGCTCAACAGAAACAACTTAAGAATCATTGGAGTCCCAGAGACTCAGGAAGAAAATCTCCGGGAAGAATCAACAGTCAAGAACATCATTAAAGAGAAACTACCAGAGATAATGAATACATGTGATCAAATCCTGCATGCCCGAAGAGTGCCAACTAAAAGAGACCCCAGAAAAAACACCCCAAGACACATCCTAGTCACAATGATGAATCCCATAGATAGAGACAGAATTCTGAAAGCAGCAAGATCGAAAAGAGAAATTACATTCAAGGGAACATCCTTGAGATTTACTGCAGACCTGTCACCAGAAACACTCAAGGCCAGAAGGCAGTGGTGGGACATAGTGACAAAACTCAATGAAATAAATGCTTCGCCTAGAATACTGCACCCAGCAAAACTCACTTTCAGGTTTGAAGGAACAATACATAGTTTCACAGACAAACAACAGCTCAAAAACTTCACAGACTCAAAACCATTCTTAAAAGAAAAACTGAACGGCATACTTTAAGACAAGGCTTACCAACAGACACACCAAACTTTAATATAAAGATGGCACTAACTCCCAGGACAATTCTTTCTCTCAATGTCAATGGACTAAATGCACCAGTTAAGAGACACAGAGTGGCTAAATGGATCAAAAAACTCAATCCAACCTTCTGCTGCCTACAAGAAACGCACCTGAATAGTCAGAACAAACATAGACTCAAAATAAAAGGCTGGAGGAAAATCATCCAAGCAAACAACACCCAAAAAAAAGCAGGAGTGGCCATATTAATATCAGATGATGCAAACTTTATACTTAGGAAAGTTGTAAGGGACAAAGATGGACATTTTGTATTAATCAAGGGATATGTACAGCAGGAAGAAATCACCCTCCTAAACATATATGCACCGAATGAGGGGCCAGCAAAATATTTAATACAACTGTTGACAAATCTGAAAAATAATATCAATAACAACACAATAATTGTGGGAGACCTCAACACGGCATTGTCAACACTAGACAGGTCAACCAGACTGAAACCCAACAAGAATATACTAGACCTGAGGAGAGAAATGGAAGAAAGAGGCCTAGTAGATATATACAGGGACACTCCACCCCCAGAAGCCTGGATACACATTTTTCTCTAATGTACATGGGACATTCTCTAGGATAGACTACATGTTAGCACACAAAACATACCTCCATAATATCAAGAGGATAGAAATTTTGCAGGCTGCCTTTGCTGACCACAAAGCCCTGAAATTATATATAAACTACAAAGGGACACAGAAGAAAAATTTTAACACCTGGAAGTTAAATAGCCTCATACTGAATAATCAGTGGGTCCGAGATGAAATCAAAGAGGAAATCAAAACCTTCCTGAAAACAAATGACAATGGAGACACAAATTATCAGAACCTATGGGACACAGCAAAAGCAGTACTGAGAGGAAAATTTATAGCTTTGCAAGCACACATCAGGAAGAAGAAGGGGCATACCTGAATAGCTTAATGACGCAGCTCATAGAATTAGAAAGTGCTCAACAAAAGGATCCAAAAATAGGGAGGCAGAAGGAAATAACAAAGCTGAGAGCAGAAATCAATGAAGTGGAAACCAGAAAAAACCATCCAAAAGATCAACGAAAGCAGAAGTTGGTTCTTTGAAAAAATAAACAAGATTGATAGACCACTGGCAAAACTAACAAAGAAAGAAAGAGAGAGAAACTTGATAACTCGTATTAGGAATGAAAAAGGAGAGATCACTACTGATATGGTAGAGATTCAAAGGGTAATCAGAAACTACTTTGAGAAACTCTATGCCACTAAAAATGAAAACCTGGAAGAAATGGATAAATTCTTGGAATCTTATAATCTTCCACGATTGAATGAAGAGGATGTAGCATATCTAAACACACCCATTACTATTGAGGAAATTAAGAAAGTAATCAAATGTCTGCCCAAAAACAAAAGCCCAGGCCCAGATGGATTTACTAATGAATTCTTTCAAACCTTTCAAGAGGAACTACTACCAATCCTGGCAAGACTCTTTCATGAAATTGAAAAAACAGGAAAACTTCCAAATAGCTTTTATGAAGCCAACATTACCTTGATACCTAAACCAGACAGAGATGCTACGAAAAAAGAAAATTACAGACCAATATCGCTGATGAATGCAGATGCAAAGATCTTCAACAAAATCCTGGCAAATAGGATTCAATGCCTCATTAAGAAGATCATCCACTACGATCAAGTAGGTTTCATTCCAGGAATGCAAGGCTGGTTTAACATCCGTAAATCTGTCAACATAATACACAACATCAACAGCAAGAAAAATAAAAATCACATGATCATATCAATTGACGCAGAGAAAGCATTTGACAAGGTCCAACACCCATTCTTGATCAAAACTCTCAGCAAGATGGGAATGGAAGGAACCTTTCTCAATATAGTTAAGGCCATCTACCACAAGCCAGAGGCAAATATTGTCCTCAATGGAGAAAAACTGAAAGCCTTTCCTCTAAATTCTGGCACAAGACAAGGCTGTCCTCTCTCACCACTCCTATTCAACATAGCACTGGAAGTACTCGCTATAGCGATTAGGCAAGAAAAGGATATCAAGGGAATCCAGATAGGAAAGGAAGAAGTCAAGCTCTCACTGTTTGCAGATGACATGATTCTCTACTTAGAAAACCCCAAAGACTCTACCAAAAAGCTTCTAGAAACAATAGACTCATATAGCAAGGTGGCAGGCTACAAAATTAACACACAAAAATCAATGGCCTTTCTATACACCAATACTAATAAGGAAGAAATGGACATTAAGAAAACAACTCCATTCACTATAGTGTCACACAAACTCAAATATCTTGGAATCAACTTGACTAAAAATGTGAAGGACCTATACAAGGAAAACTATAAAACTCTGCTCCAAGAAATAAGAGAGGACACGCGGAAATGGAAGCACATACCCTGCTCATGGATTGGCAGGATTAACATCATTAAAATGGCAATACTCCCCAAAGCACTGTACAGATTTAATGCGATCCCCCTAAAGATACCCATGACATTCTTCAAAGAAGTGGACCAGGCACTTTTGAAATTTATTTGGAACAATAAACACCCTCGAATAGCTAAAGCAATCATTGGGAAAAAGAATATGGGAGGAATTACTTTCCCCAACTTTAAACTTTACTACAAAGCAATAGTTATCAAAACAGCATGGTATTGGAATAAGGACAGGCCCTCAGATCAGTGGAATAAGCTTGAATACTCAGAGAATGTTCCCCAGACATACAATCACCTAATTTTTGATAAAGGAGCAAAAAATCCTAAATGGAACAAAGAAAGCCTCTTCAACAAGTGGTGTTGGCAGAACTGGGTAGCCACTTGCAAAAAAATTGAACTTCGACCCCCAGCTAACATCATGTACAAAGGTAAAATCCAAATGGATTAAAGACCTTGATATCAGCCTCCAAACCATAAGATATATAGAACAATACGTAGGTAAAACACTCCAGGACATTGAGGCTAAAGGCATCTTCAAGGAATAAACTGCACTCTCCAAGCAAGTGAAAGCAGAAATTAACAGATGGGAATATATTAAGCTGAGAAGCTTCTGCACCTCAAAGGAAATAGTGCCCAAGATACAAGAGCCACCCACTGAGTGGGAGAAACTATTCACCCAATACCCATCAGATAAGGGGCTAATCTCCAAAATATACAAGGCACTGACAGAACTTTACAAGAAAAAAACATCTAATCCCATCAAAAAATGGGGATAAGAAATGAACAGACACTTTGACAAAGAAGAAATACAGATGGCCAAAAGACACATGAAAAAGTGCTCCACATCACTAATCATCAGGGAGATGCAAATCAAAACAATGATGAGATACCACCTCACACCACAGAGAATGGCACACATCACAAAGAATGAGAATAAACAGTGTTGGCGGGGATGTGGGGAGAAAGGAACTCTTATCCACTGCTGGTGGGAATGCCGTCTAGTTCAACCTTTATGGAAAGCAATATGGAGATTCCTCCAAAAACTGGAAATCGAGCTCCCATACGATCCAGCTATACCACTCCTAGGAATATACCCTAGGAACACAAAAATACAATACAAAAACCCCTTCCTTACACCTATATTCATTGCAGCTCTATTTACCATAGCAAGACTCTGGAAACAACCAAGATGCCCTTCAACAGATGAATGGCTAAAGAAACTGTGGTACATATACACAATGGAATATTATGCAGCTGTCAGGAGAGATGAAGTCATGAAATTTTCCTATACATGGATGTACACGGAATCTATTATGCTGAGTAAAATAAGTCAGAGAGAGAGAGAAAAACGCAGAATGGTCTCACACATTTATGGGTTTTAAGAAAAATGAAAGACATTCTTGCAATAATAACTTTCAGACATAAAAGAGAAAAGAGCTGGAAGTTCCAGCTCACCTCAGGAAGCTCATCACAAAGAGTGATGAGTTTAGTTGGATAAATAACTACATTTTGAACTGTCATAATAATGAGAATGTATGAGGGAAATTGAGAACCTGTTTAGAGTACAGGCGGGGGTCGGGTGGGGAGGAGGGAGACTTGGGACATTGGTGATGGGAATGTTGCACTGGTGATGGGTGGTGTTAAGAAAAAAAATATTGTTATTCAATAATGGAATACAATGTATATACAATATATTATTATATACAATACATTGCATTATAAAAAAAAAGAAAGAAGATTGTGAAAAAAATGATAAAAAAAAAGAAGAAGTTATTATAGGGGCCAGAGAGATAGCATGGAGCTAAGGCATTTGCCTTGCATGCAGAAGGATGGTGGTTCAAATCCCAGCATCCCATATGGTCTCCCAAGCCTGCCAGGAGTGATTTCTGAGCATAGAGCCAGGAGTAACCCCTGAGCACTGCCAGGTGTGACCCCCCCAAAAAAGGAAGTTATTATGAACATAATAGGATAGAAGTTAAAACACTAAAACATTCTAATAATGAGCACTGTAGTGGGAGTCCATAGCCTACAGCTGTTTCCCTGTTGGTAAAAGCACTAGAACATTATTATAGGGGCCAGATAGATAGCATGGAGGTAGGGCGTTTGCCTTGCATGCAGAAGAATGGTGGTGGTTCAAATCCCCACATCCCATATAGTCCCCAAAGCCAGCCAGGAGCGATTTCTGAGTGTAGAGCGAGGAGTAACCCCTGAGTGCTGCTGGGTGTGACCCCCAAAAAAACAAAAACAAAAACAAAAAAAAAAGAACATTATTATAAATATCATCCCATATTGCCACACTTGGAGTTTGCATTTGAATGGCAAATGTTGTTAAAGGTGTGTGTGTGTGGGGGGAATTGTACGTTCCAACGGGGGGCGGGTGGTGCAAAAGGGAATAATTGTAAGTTCCAGCATTTCTACAAGCAAGTAGAAATCTCATGACATCTTCTTTCTCCCTAATTAGACGTTATATAGCCTGACAATATTTACTGGCATTATCAAAGGCAAAGGTTTTTTTTATCAGGAGCTTTAGAACTTCTGTATCTCTAATCTGCCTTTTAATCACCTCCGTCAATTTCCCTACAAATTCTGCATATGGCTCCATAGCTCCCTGAAAAATCTTTGTATAACTACCCTGTACTCGGTTTCTGATTCAATTTTTCCCCAAGCGGCCCGCGGGCCGTTTGCGGCCCTCCGTACAACATTTTGTGGCCCACGGCCGGCCTTCAAATATGGCAGTATTCACGATTATTCGCTTACCGAATAATCGCAATAAAAATCGCATTAGTAAGAAAAAAATCGCATTAAACATTTGCATACCCCGAGCAGTTCCGTTTGTGGTATGCAAATGTTTAATGCGATTCTTTGCAATTTTTTTTCTTACTAATGCGAATTTTTGTTTTGTTTTGTTTTTGGGCCACACCCGTTGGACGCTCAGGGGTTACTCCTGACTATGCACTCAGAAATAGCTCCTGGAGGGCCTGGAGAAATAGCACAGCGGCAGTTTGCTTTGCAAGCAGCCGATCCAGGACCAAAGGAAGTTGGTTCAAATCCCGGTGTCCCATATGGTTCCCCGTGCCTGCCAGGAGCTATTTCTGAGCAGGCAGCCAGCTAGGAATAACCCCTGAGCAATGCCGGGTGTGGCCCAAAAACCAAAAAAAAAAAAAAAGCTCCTGTCTTGGGGGTACCATATGGGACCGGGGGATCGAACCGCAGTCTGTCCTACGCTAGCGCTTGCAAGGCTAGTGCACCTCTAGTGCCACCTTCCCGGTCCCATTAATGCGATTTTTTATTGCGAATTTTCGGTAAGTGAAATCCCTTATGTGGCCCTATCTCACCCCAACTTTGCCTCCTGCGGCCCCCAGGTAAATTGAGTTTGAGACCCCTGCTTTAAAGCAAGTTCCCTGACAAGTCTCAAAACAGCACGTGGTAGTCTTGCCTGCTTATTTACTTCTGTGAACTCCCCTTCTCCTATCAGCATCTCATAAGACAACATTCCTCCTGCGACCATCCTTCCAGAGTGATATACGTAAGCTATTCATTTTACTCTTAGAGCTTTCAGATAACCACATTTTCTACTGTAAATATTGAGATGTGTTCAAACAGGTTTTTGCTACAAAGTTGAAGACCTGGTGGGTCCAGCACCCACCATCAATCCAGGTACCAAGGAATTCAACACAAAATGAACAAAGGACCATTCTCCAAGCATGTTTCTTTTTTTTTTTGTTTTTGTTTTTGTTTTTGTTTTTGGGCCACACCCTGTGATGCTCAGGGGTTACTCCTGGCTATGCGCTCAGAAGTTGCTCCTGGCTTCTTGGGGGACCATATGGGACGCCGGGGGATCGAACCGCGGTCCGTCCTAGGCTAGCGCAGGCAAGGCAGGCACCTTACCTCCAGCGCCACCGCCCGGCCCCATCCAAGCATGTTTCTTAAATCAACAGAAGTAATCCATATTTAAACTCTCATAGGTTGAAGTTTGATTGTTTTCCTGATGGGAGAGAATTCATTTCTGATTCTGTGTTAGTACCAATTTCTCTAAGAACTAGCCGTTGTGGGTGATGCAGGTCCATTCCACACTCTCTAAAGAGCTGTGGTGGTGGTGGTGGTGGTGGTGTAAGAATCTTATAGATTTCCCTTCTAATTTAGCTTCTGATTGGGCCATTTTAATATAATTTGATTCGCTTTGTAAGCCAATAAAATTGAGTGAAACAACTAAAAACTCTACTGGCCTAGCTCCAGTAAGGGTGGGGACAGAACAACCACCTCAGAGCTTTTGGTGTGACTAGGTATGATCGCTGGAAATGCCTTTCTAATTTTTGGCTATACAGGCCTTTTAGAAACATTAGAAAGTGCTTCAGAAACTTTTAGTGCAAGGTTAGTCAACCCGTATTTTTCACATCTCACAATACATACAAACTAAAAAATAAAGAAAACCACCACTAATGCAATTTGCATGAGGAAAATCTAGGGTCCTTCAACCAAAAACCAAGTCTTTGTTACCACTTTGAATCAATTAGATGCAAACTAAAAAGCCCAGGCAGTGAAATATACTTAAGACACGAAATTAACATCTCACCAATGTTGGCTGAGTCCCTGTTCAGGCGCCATCTGTCAAGAAAGCCTCAGGTTCCAAAACCAGGACCTGGAGAGATATAGGCCTGGAAGCAAACGTCAATGCAAATATAGTCCACACAATGAAAGGGGGTTAGAACAGGTTCAGGAATTCCAACACACAAGCCTTCCACTTCTAAAAAGGAAGGCAGCTTAGTGGAGGAAGGTCCACTAATGAACACCCTGCCTTCCTGAAGCCCAGGTCTTTTATTAGCAAGAACCAAATCACATCCTAGGGTGAAGAATAAATACTAAGTCGGGAATCACCAGATCACACCCTAAAGTAAAGAAGTAGGGTAGGAACCCATAATCCAACAACTGCCACATAGCTATCAAGTGGCAGATCTGGAGTTTAAGGGAAGGTCCTGTCTTCTTGAGGGGGGGGATGTTTCTTTGAGGCGGTCTGTCTCACTGAGGGAGGTCTGTATTATTGTAGAACCAAGGTCTTAACTCCCAAGGGCACTAGAGCTGGGGTAAGGGGCCACACCCTCAGCTGTGCTTCCAAAACATGCAGGATGTGGCTGGTAGATTTAAATGTCATTGTTCAAACACTTAAAGGTTGGATTTTGCCTTCAAAAAAGCAAGTTGGAGACCAGAGAGATAATATAGCAGAAAAGGTGCTTGTTTACACATGACAAACTCTGGTTTAGTTCTCAGCATCATGTTTGGTGGGTCCTCTGAGTAGAGCCAGGAGTGATCCCGGAGTGCAGAGTCAGGAGAAAGTCCTGAGTACTGCTGGATGTGGTCCCCCAAAACCAAGCCCACCCCCAGGGGACCCTGGTTGCCTCCTTCCTCATGCAAAGGCCAAGTTTCAAGAACTAGACCTTTGGGGCTGGAGAAATGGCACAGTGGTAGAGTGTTTGCCTTGCAAGCAGTTGACCCAGGACCAAAGGTGGTTTGAATCCCCATGTCCTATATGGACCCCCATGCCTGCCAGGAGCTATTTCTCAGCAGAGAGCTAGACGTAATGCCTGAGCAGAGCCATGTGGCCCAAAAAAACAAAAAACAAAACAAACAAAAAAAAAGAATTGGACCTTCCCACATAATCACAGGACACCCACCCCCTGAAGCCAAACATGAGCATTCTCTTCTAGGCATTTAGGACTCTGTGGAAACATCAGTAGCACCAGAAACCAGCCTGAGTCTGTTCTTTCTACATTTGTAGTGGCAAAGGAGGTGGTACTACAGGATGTACAAGGGCAGAGTTGGCCCTGACATCTCTGACATGAGTTCCAGGGCTGGAGTGATAGTACATAGGGAGTACATTTCCCTTGACATGGGAAATGTCAAGATAACCACATAGAGTACCCTGGAGACTGCCACAAGGGATCCCTGAGTGTAGGGCCAGGAATAGTCCCTGAGAACCACCGGGTGTAGCCCCAAAACAAATAAACAAACAAACAAACAAAAAAAGAAGCATCAGGCCCTCAGTTAAGGCCACAGAGACCTTCTCCAAATGCGTCTTTGCATTTGGTGGCAGGAGTAGGAATGAGACCAGCAGAGGGGTGAGGTGGACCCTCAAATCAGTATGTCTTAGGAAGTCCAATTTCTACATTGATCCCTCAGGGGCATGCAGAGTGGGGCCTTTGTAAGAAGGGTGGAGACCCCAGGGCATCCCCTTTTGTCCTGCTGTCAAAGGAGCTCACAGGCTCCAAAAACCTCTGGAATTCAGTCACCAGAGCTCGGGGCTGCATTTCTGTTGGGCACAAGTCCCCTCAATTGGTTTCATGTTCTGGCAGCTGTCCGGGGTTGTGTAAATGCCTGACAGAACTATAGGCATGTACATAAACATGCAGCTCAGATTTGGCTGCTATCACTGCAGCCCAGGCCCAGTATAGGCCTTTTCTTTATTTGCTTTTCTTTCACTGGGAGAAGTCACTTCCCATGAAGCTCCAGAGCTCTTGGGCTGAGGAGGGCCTCAGGAACCCTGCCCCAGTCATGTTTCTCCACCTTGAGCTCCTATCCATCTGGTTCAGCCCTGTCCTTCCCTTTAAGAGCTTTGGGGCATTTTCTTTTCTTTTTTGTTTGTTTTTTTTTTGTTTGTTTTTTGGGGCCACACCTGTTTGATGCTCAGGGGTTACTCCTGGCTAAGCGCTCAGAAATTGCCCCTGGCTTGGGGGGACCATATGGGACACTAGGGGATCGAACCACAGTCCTTCCTTGGCTAATGCTTGCAAGGCAGACACCTTACCTCTAGCGCCACCTCTCCAGCCCGGCATTTTATTTTCTTATTTTATTTTTTCTTTCTTCTTTCTTTGTTTCTTTGTTTCTCTTTCTCTCTCTCTTTTTCTTTCTCTTTCTTTGTCTCTTTTTCTCTTTCTCTCTCCCTCCCTTCCTTCCCTCTCTCCTTCCCTCCCTTCCCTCCTTCTCTCTCTTCCCTCCCTCCCTCCTTCCCTTCCTTCCTTCCACCCTCCCTTCCTTCTTTCCTTCCTTCCTTTTCTTTCTTCCTTCCTTCCCTCCACCCTCCCTTCCTTCCCTCCATCTTCCCTTTCTTCCCTCCACCCTCCCTTCTCGTTCCTCCCTCCCTTCTCCTCCCTCCCCCACCCTCCCTCCTCCTCCCTCCCTCCCTCCCTCCCCTCCCTCCCTCCCTCCCTCCCTCCCTCCCTCCCTCCCTCCCTTCCTTCCTTCCTTCCTTCCTTCCTTCCTTCCTTCCTTCCTTCCTTCCTTCCTTCCTTCCTTCCTTCCTTCCTTCCTTCCTTCCTTCCATGGTCAGGAGTTACTCCTGGATCGACACTCAGGAATCACTCCTGGAAGGCTAGCAGGGACCATATGGAATGCTGAAGATCAAATCCCAATCGGTCACATGTAAGGTAAGCACCCTACCTGTTGTGTTATCTTTCTGGCCCCATGTGGGCACTTTATTTCTGAGACACTGCCACAGTGAGCCAGTCCCAGCAAGACTCGGACTTGGTGCTTGTGCATCCTGGCCAGAAAGTCCTTTCTAGAAAGCCCTGCAGGTGTCTGAACCCCAGAGGCTACACTGGGGAGCCTCACTGTGATGGTGTTTTGGGATCTCAGGGGTCACTCCTTGGTCCTTGGGAAGGTGGACAGACTGGTCCTTCTTGCAACACTAACCTCAGCTGTGGAGCCATCTCTGGCCCTGGAGTCTCATTCCTAGAAGCCTCTGGGCCTCTGGCCCTTCTTCGTGCCAAGCCTGACACGGCAGGGAACAGACAATTCAAGAGGCAAGCTTTTGTGCTCAAAAAAAATAGAGGCAACTGTGTTTCCCCCCCTGGGCTTTGTCAGGAGCTTCCAGCTGCAGGCACTGAGGGGTAATTCGGTCAGAATTACATGGTCCACACAGACTCTAATAAATTTACAGATCTGCCACCAACACTCCACGCATCTGTCACTGAAACGCCCGCCCTTCTCCTCACTTATTACAGGGCTGAGGCCCTAGGTAATTGTGAGCAATTAGGAGTGGGTGGCCCAAGGGTGATTCAGAAGAAGCTTCCAGAGACAATGATGGTGGCAGGCCCAGGGTGGTGTTGGGGAGTCTGGAAGAGGGGGTAAAGCTGGAGCGCTCAAAAGGCAGGTTTGATAGGGGCTGAAGCGATAGCACAGTAGTAAGGCACGTGGTCAACACAGGACAGATCCTGGTTCAAATTCCAGCATCGCATATGATCCCTTGAGCCTGCCAGGGGAGACTTCAGGAGTAATTCCTGAGCACTGCCAGGTGTGACCCCCCCCCCAAAAAAAAAAGCAGATTTGGTGCACAAAGGGGAGCAAGAAGGGGTAACCAGGCAGGTCGGCTATTTTGCCCCAGAGCTGACAAGGTGCAGGTCATTTGAGGGTAGGAGATCTCTGCTCCCAACCCTCCTGGTGCCAGGGCTGGCATAGCCATGGGGACAGTCCCTGAGTAGGATGTGCCACTTGGCTGGCATCATTTCTGCATGGTGGGACAGGGTCAGGACTTTCCCTGGACCCATTTCTCTGGGAGAGGGAAAGATACTCTGGTGAGGCCACCTGGGATGGGCCTTTTGTTTCCTCTGTGTCTATTGAAAAAGGTAACAAACCCTCAGTTTCCCATGAAGTGATGATGCCCAAGCCAGAGAAGTAAACAAGCTTGGCTAAGACAAACAGCTCAGGGCTGGGCACGCTCAGGGGAGTGTTCATCTTAGACACAGTAGTCCTGGTTCCCCTCACCCACCATCACCATCCCAGGGTCCACTAAAGGAAAAGAGCCTGGGGGAGGGACCTACCAGACTTTCCACCTCATGAGAAAGGACAGAGAGGGCCCTGGGTTGGGAGTTTGAGTGAACTGCTCATAAGCAAGCCCTGCCCTGTGCTGGTTCCATGAGACATGAGGGCATCTGCATACCTCAGGCTCTGGTGGGTGAAATGACACTTTTGCTGGTGCCCAAGGAGAAAACAGGACATCCTGCCCACCTCCCTGCCCTGCCTACAAGCCCAGCTATTTCTCCAAGCATAGGTCATGATGGAAGGTTCTGAAAGGTCTATCCCATGGCACATGATACAAGCTGCCAGGGCCCAGTAGAGTTGTAGTAGGAGGGCCTAGATTGGGCAGAGAAGGGGGCATTTTACCTCATCTCTGCCTCATTCAGGGCAGGGGACAATAAGCACTTACTTATGTATGTGTGGTAAGACCAAAGTCACCCAGAGTTTGATTTCTAGCACACATGGGAGTTTTCAGGGTGCATTTAGGGGTAACTAGGCTCTGGAGGCAGCAGAGAATGAAGGTGGGGGGGTTGGGCAGAGGGCACGAGCAATGTGGTTGCTTTAATCCTATTTGTCAGTGTGAGTTTTGTGGACACAGGAAGGAGAGGAACTTTGTGTTCACAGTGGTCAGGGCTGTAGCACCGTGTCAAAACACTGACTGGTCTCCTCAGCAGCCCCCAAAGGCCAAAGCTCAGGGGAGGGTGAAGCAGAGGAGTTGAGATTGCTCACTACTGCCACTTCCCTCCAGGATTCCAGGAGTCTCTCTGAGGTACCCCAACACTCACCAGTCCCCAGTGTTCCTGTGCTTTATGCAGGCAGTGCTGAGGAAGGGCTGGGGCACTATACTGCCTCCCTGGCCCTGTGGGGTGATTTTCATCAAGTGTAAATTTATACAGACAAACAAATAATTCGTGGAGAGCTAGAAAGCCAGTTCAGTGATTATCACAGAAGAAAATGATCCTCCGGCATCCAGACTTGGAAAAGGGTTTAGGGCTTATTCTGGGAAGATTAAGACCATTGGTCTGTGTTGGGGCCGGTGAGGTGGCACTAGAGGTAAGGTGTCTGCCTTGCAAGCGCTAGCCAAGGAAAGATCGCGACCGAGGTTCGATCCCCTGGTGTCCCATATGGTCCCCCCAAGCCAGAGGCAATTTCTGAGCGCTTAGCCAGGAGTAACCCCTGAGCATCAAATGGGTGTGGCCCGAAAAACAAAAACAAACAAAAACAAAAAAAAACAAAAAACAAAAAAAAACCAAGACCATTGGTCTGTGTATAGTTCAGGCATGAATCAAACAGTTTGAGCAGAGGAGAGAGAGAGAGAGAGAGAGAGAGAGAGAGAGAGAGAGAGAGAGAGAGAGAGAGAGAGAGAGAGAGAGAGAGAGAGAGAGAGAGAGAGAGAGAGAGAGAGAGAGAGAGAGGAAAGGGTGAAGAGGAGAAGAGAAGAGAAAGGGGAAGATGGGGGAGAGAGGTTATGAGGAGTAAGCGAAAGCCCCCAACAGACCCCAGAAGGTACACGGGCATGTTAGCCATCACTATCCAAGAAGGTGAGAGAGATGCTGGAGTAATACCACAAAGGAGAGAGCTTTTGCCTTGCAAGTAGCCCACCTGGATTCAACCTCCCGCATCCCATAGGGTCTCCCAAGCCTATCAGGACTCATTCCTGAGTGCAGAACTGGGAGTAACCCATGATGCCCCAAAACAAGACAAAATTAACGAATCCATTCATGCAATGCTGCCTGTGCCCCCTACAACCCACCCCTCCCTAGCTTGTCTCAGCCCAGGTATCTCTCCCAGCTGCCAACATTGGAGGTCAGAGCATCTCAGGTGTCTCCTTTTCCTGTCCCTGCATTCCCATCCCCATCCTCTTCCTGAGGCAGATGGAGACTCCAGCTTGTAAAGTTTGTATGGAACTGGCTTCTCCCTCCAACAGCACAACCCTTCTCCAGTCGGCACTAAGTCTGGAATAGATGAATAATTCAGGAGTTTGCTGGGCTGTTTGGAATGTTTCCTGACATGTTGAATGTGTTCTGTTTTCTAGAGACCACAGAAACAACATAGCATGCATGCATCAATGCTAAACCATCATAGTGCTTGAACTCTTACAATCTCAGGAACCACAACAGTGGAAACACAGTGGGAACTCAAGGGTCGTGTTGTACATTGTGTTGCCAGCTACAATAATGACCTCACATGCAGGCATCATGGGGATGCTTGGGGTCAGGCTTTTGTCACAATACCAGACATGCCTCTCTCGGAGTGATTTCTGGCATCTGTCACCTCTCCCCCTGCAGATGCTGTGGCTTTGGTCCCAGCCCTGAGGATCTCATTGTGGCAGTGACAACAGCTCTATCTGTTGAAGATGGATGCAGGAGACAGATGTGGAGGGAGCTCAAGGTGGGAAAATTCTGCTCCAGAGAGGCACAAAGACATTCAACATGGAGCTAGTGTCTTTTAGTCCCATACAATTGCCAGGAAGAAAGAAATGTGACCAAGTTCTGGCTTTGTGTTCTCTTGGTTTTCTGGTGTGTCCTTAACAGGGAACCACTTAAGGTGGCACACACCAGTGTCCACAGGACCCCAGGCCCAGCTGCAGCATCACAACTTTGCTATTAGCAAAGTATTGGTTGGGGCTTTGCACTCACCCATAGGCCTGGTCCAGGAGAGTTCTCTCCCCTCAAGGGTCCTGTTAGTGGCATGTTGGCCCAATTCACTTCCCTCTTGATAACTGCAGAGAGTCAGTGTTGGCTGCCTGGTCCCATGAACTTTCCTGGTATGATTTCTTGCTCCATCCACTCACAAATAAAGCCTCTAGCTCAAGATGCCATGTGATCCTGAGTACCAGGTCACTGGTGCTGTGTTCTGGGGCTCAGAATCAAGATCCTGTCTGTCCCCAAAGGGCAGAGGGTAGCATAAGATTGAAGCTAGCGGCAGAAGTTTTATGGGCCCATCTGAAGGTCTTCCTACATGTCCTGCTTATGAAGACAGAGCTCTGGCACAGGGAGAAAGGTCCCAGTTGAATTTTTTTTCATTTCTTTCCAAAGATTCTGAACAGTGATGCGAAACTGAAAGTCTGATGCTGAAAACTGAAAACCCAACTTGTACATTGTGCAGTGCTGTTTGGAAGGACTCAATTGCTTTCATATTGAAATTTAAATTCTTTCTTTTAATGTGTTCCACAAAGTGCTTTAGCAAAATAAGTGATGAGTAAAAAAGAACTATATCTGAAAGAAGGAGCTATTTTGCCAGTTAAAAAAAAAAACAAAGACAATTAGTCTTGTCTGGACCAGCAAAACAATTTATGTCTGAATGAGTTTCAGAAAAATTAGTCTTTACATTGTTACCTCTAAAAAATGTCATTAACTCAGAACACCTGAGTTAGAAAAGTAGGGACAGGAAAGGAAGCGGAGGGCAAGGCAAGGTTGTCTGTGATGGCCAAAGGGTGGGTGGGTGGGGACACACACATAGGAGGCAGGTGCCTGACCCCTGACCCCAGATACAGGTGATTCTGTCTGCCAGAGCCATGTCCTTCACCCACTGCCCCTTCACTCCACAGCCACAACATTGGGCACAACATTGGGCAGCCTCCCATCTCACTTATGAGCCACTAAGATTGGCTCCTGAGCACTTTAGTTAAAGCATTTTTTCCCTTCCTCCTCCCTCCCTCCCTCCCTCCCTCATTCCCTCACTCCCTCCTCTTTTCCTTACATCTTTCTTTCTTCCCTCCTTTTTCCTTCCTTTCTTTACTTCCTCTCTCATCCTTCCCTTCTTCCTCTCTCCCTCTCTTCCCTCCTCCCTGCCATTCATGTCCCTTTCTCCCATTCATCCTTCCTTCCCATCTCTCTTTGATCCTTCCCTTTTTTCTTCCTCACTTCCCTCCCTCCTTCTTTCCTTCCTTCATTCCCTCTCTCCTTACCTCTCTCCTCCCCTCCTTCCCTCCTTCTCTTTCCCATACTATCACCCTGCCCTCTCCCAGGCATTTGTAACCAAGACAGTAGATCAGTGGTTTCCAACCTTCCCGCACTTTCAAACTGTCAGTGCCTGAACTGGTGATTAAAGAATGTTGATTTAGGTTTGGAATTTGACCTAATCCAGGCATTGCTGACTTCCCAGAAATCAGATTGTGGCACTCTATTTAGGAAGATTTGAGTTTTGGAAGAAGATATGAGCCTCTATGGCTTAGGAGAGCATCTGATATGGAATAGCACAATTATTACTATTATTTTGGCTTTGACATCCCACCCAGTGGTGCTCAGGGACTACTCCTAACTCTATACCCAGGAATTACTTCTGGTTGGGCTTCAGGACTACATGGAATGCTAGGGATTGAACCTGGACTGGCTGCATGCATGACCAATGCACTACCCACTGTCCTACCACTCCAACTCCAGAAAAGCATTATTGAGTACTGACTCAATAACTAATTTCAGAATGAACATAGCAGAAAATTTTGCCTTTCTGAAAATAGCAGAGAATTGGGAAGAAAAGTCCAAAGTGCATTCCAAATAGTCAAAATTTATGTCACAATTTTCATATATTAAATATGGCTTCCTTCACTCATTAGAGAGTCTAAAAACCTATTTACTATTTATTCCTTTTTTTTGGGGGGGGGTCATGCTCAGGGATTACTCCTGGCTCTACGCTCAGAAATTGCTCCTGGCAGGCTTGGAGGACCATATGGGATGCTGGGATTCAAACCACTGACCTTCTGCATGCAAGGCACACACCTTACTTTCATGCTCTCTCTCCAGCCCCCACTATTTATTCTTTTATAAATATTTTCACTATATTTTATGGTTTGGTTTCCCAGCTGATATCAGAATCAAAGCACAGGGACTAAAGCTGTTCACCTGATGGAGCCCTGGAAAGAAGAATGGAAATATGCAGATTTATCAACAGCAGAAGGTGTTCATAGAGTTCAGAGTCACTTCTCAACTCCACATCTAGCTGGGGGGGGGGTCTCTCATCAGGAGTTAAAAATTTTTTTAGAGAAAAAATGAACATGTTTAGGGAACACAGACGTGAACTTTCTCAAGATCTGTAGAACTGCTGTGACTGTTAATGATCATTTCCATGGAAGAAAGGAACACAGTTTAAATCTCCCCGCTCAAGGGATCAAGATTAAAGAGTTGTATTAAAAAAAACTACAAAATAAAAATAAATGAGAAAATGAGAGGGGGGGATGATAAAAACGCAGATCATATCCCAATTTGAGGAAAAGGGGCATGATAAAGGAGAGAAGGAAGGGAAAGAGGGAGGGGGAGGGGTTAAACTTAAAGGTTACAGAAGTATTGGGACTGGAGTGGGTCTGAGTGATAGCATAGTGGGGAGGGAATTGCCAACCCAGGTTTGATCCCCAGCATCTCATATGATCCCCAAGCTCGCCACAAGTGATTTCTGTGCACAGTGCCAGAAGTACCATCAGATGTGGCCCCAAAACAAAAGAAAAAGAAAAGAGAGGATTGGGGTTGGAGAGAGACCTCAGTAAAGTCCTTGCCTTGCATGCAACTGACCACTGTTCAATTCCCAGTACTGCATATGGTCCCTCAAGCCCCACTAGAAGTGATTTTTGAGTGCAGAGACAGGAGTAAGTCCTGAGCCCCACTGGGTGTGAATGTATGGTTAAGGCAGCTCACAGGACAATGTTTTTCTTTTTCTTTTTTTATTTCCCCCTTTACAAAACAAGAGAGCCCTTTTAATAATATACCCATGAGTTTTATAAAGATTTACCTAAAAATGCAAACTACGATTCTTTAGGCAAAGTCTAAATTTCAGTTATCTGGAAAAGCAGCGAACTGGGTTATTTAACTCTCATATTTAGTGGTGCCCTCTATGGCGCTCAGTGCTGGGCTCATCTGGAACAACATATTGGATCCAGATTTTAAGCACAAAGAGACCCCATTCACAGTACAGTTCAAATTCATGGTGCACTTCCAGTGGATCTTGGTGCTGCTTTAGTATGGAACTGATTTTAATTTTAGAGCCTCATATGTTCTGCAGTGTGTCCCTACCCCAGAAGGCAGAATGGTAAAATGACAAAGCAGCAAATGTCAAGTTAAAAAAAAAATTCCTAGGCACTCTGGAAACCTGGTATCTCTACTTGAAAATGTGATCATGGGGGCCAGAGAGATAGCACTGCAGCATTTGCCTTGCAAGCATCAAGAATCCGACCCAGGACCTAACGTGGTTGGTTTGAATCCCGGCGTCCCATGTGGTCCCCATGCCTGGCAGGAACTAGTTCTGAGCAGATAGCCAGGAGTAATCCCTGAGCACTGCCGGGTGTGGCCCAAAAACCAAAAAAAAAAAAAAAGAGAGAGAGAGAGAGAGAGAGAGAGAGAGAGAAAATGTGATCATGATGAGCACATTTGACACAGTCTCATTTGTCAGCCTCCATAGCAAGCATAATTTACTTTGTTAATTTCACAACTAGACCATGTTCTCTCAGGGATAATAAGAATCATAAATATGCCACTGTTGTCTGTGTTTGTATCTATTTCATAGTCTCACAGGCTTAAAAAAAAGAAATACATTTAAAAATATAAATTAATTGCATTTATTTTCTAGTTGAATTAAATGTTGGATTTTTTTTCCCCTTTGTTTAACAGAGTTACTAAGTCTGAAACACTAAGATAGAGACACCACTCAATGAAATTAGGAAACTATTATCTTGGTCTGATGTAAACATCCCATTACTGTTGTTATAGTATTAACATAATTGTCATGTTAATACCATATCAGTTGACCACTTATTGAGGTCTTATCTTAGGTATCTTGTTGAGTTTTGTGTGTATTATCTTCAGTCCACTCAATACAGTTTCAAAAGCAGGGAGCCAGAGAAATAGCATGGAGGTGAGGCGTTGACTTTTCATGCAGGACGGTGGTTCGAATCCCGGCATCGCACATGGTTCCCTGTGCCTGCCAGGGGCGATTTCTGAACATAGAGCCAGGAGTAACCCCTGAGAAGTGCCGGGTGTGACCCAAAAACCAAAAAAAAATTTTTTTTTCAAAAGCATAATTATTAGTCTCGTTTTGTAATTAAGGATTAAGAAGGCTGACTCTCTTGTTGAAACAATTTAGATCATTATTTTAAAGGGATTTGAGGCCCTTGGCAGTTTTATACCTTATGCCACCTTTGTGAGGCATTATTTACTTAAATTCAGTAAAGGGAGACACAGAATCCTAACTGTATGTAGAAATCTTACCTCTTAGGCATAAGTTTTCCTATTATGGGGTGTATGTGGAGGAAAATAAGAGACTTAAACCATAATATGAAAATAAAAGATAATAATGTGACTTATTACCAAAGGTAGATTTAGAAATTATGGGTCCTCTCAACCCTTGGTTAAAAAATACCTGCAAGGGTCTGGAGAGAAAGAACAGCAGGCAGGACACTTGTCTTGCATGAAGCTGGCCTGGATTTGATCCTTGGCATCCCAAAGGGTCCTCTGAGCACTACCAGGAGTGATCCCTGAATGTAGAACCAGGAGTAACCCCTGACCATTGCCGGGTGCGGCTCAAACACCCCCCCCCAAAAAAAAAAAAACCCGGGGCCGGAGAGATAGCATGGAGGTAAGGTGTTTGCCTTTCATGCAGGAGGTCATCAGTTCGAATCCCGGCGTCCCATATGGTCCCCCGTGCCTGCCAGGAGCAATTTCTGAGCCTGAAGCCAGGAATAACCCCTGAGCACTGCCGGGTGTGACCCAAAAACCACAAAAAAAAAAAAAAAAAAAAAAAAACCCAACGAACCAATCAGAAAACTTTGAGTACTTTTTGTAATGTCTTCACAAGCTTTACTTAGGCATAAACACTCATGAAAAACTTGTTCCCTACAATGTGGATTCCTTAGTTTGCCCTGCTATTTCCAAAATTTAAGGTGTGATAGTGCCAGAGATACTATTCCTCATAATAACAATTTCCAGAGTTCAAAAGCATTGTACTTCCTTCCACAGAACCTCAGTATCACACAACATTTACCTAATTCATCATCAACCTTCCAAAGAAAGTTAGTGGCATCTTTAGAAACTTTTACTAAAGGAAAAATCAGAAGCATGAGTATGAAAACCAAGGAGGCCAGCGAGGAAATTCAAGGTATGATCTATTTTCTGTTGTGAACTTGGAAATGCTCCTTTCACCCTACAGGTAACAGCTAAAACCATGTGATTCTCTATCTGGCTTCAAACAGATCATTAGAATTCAAATCCATTCAGCGCTGCTTCACTCTAGTAATTTGTCCGTTAAGATTAAGGAGTGTACTCTGCACCTACTTTAATGATATAGCACATTGATAACATTTTGACTCGTTTAGAGCAATGTTTACTGACATTCTTAGCAAGGCTAGCACACGCACACACAGACATGTCCATGTGCTTGGAAGGTATACCAGACCTTCTGGTAGTTGGAGCAAGTGCTGGATACAAACTCACTGTCCTGAGTTTTTCCAACGTAAGGTCACAGTGGTAAAAAAACAAACAAGCAAACAAACAAAAAACATAGTTAAAGAGATTGGGAGAACCCCATAGCAAGGAAGAAAAAAATTCAAGGTCACAATATCTATGCCCCACTCAAAGTTTGTACTATACCATTCAAGACAATCAAGATGACTTAGGAGTTTTCTTAGGTGGGGGGATGCTTTGACTTCATTTTTCTCTGGTTAATTCTTTACAAACAAATAAAAAACATAGTTAAACAGAGTGGGAGAACCCCATTGCAATGAAGAAAAGAATTTCAAGGTCGGGGCCGGAGAGATAGCATGGAGGTAAGGCGTTTGCCTTTCATGCAGGAGGTCATCCGTTCGAATCCTGGCGTCCCATATGGTCCACCCCCCCCTCAATGTCTGCCAGGAGCAGTTTCTGAGCATGGAGCCAGGAGTAACCCCTGAGCACTGCCGGGTGTGACCCAAAACACACACACACACACACACACACACACACACAGAATTTCAAGGTCACAATAACTATGCCCCACTCAAAGTTTATACTACCATTCAAGACAATCAAGATGACTTAGGAGTTTTCTTGGGGGGGGGGGAAATGCTTTGACTTCATTTTCTTCTGGTTAACTCTTTACAAACAAGCAAACAAAAACAAAGGCCAACAAAGTCATCAGGGACAGGAATGTTTTTTGGGGGGGTCAACAGAGATAAGGTACAGAAGAGGGGGAAGTGTCTAAGCAGAAGAGAGGGAGAGCCAACTGTGAAGTGACTCCCAAAGGTGGTTCCTCCACTTCTCAGGCCCTCAACACCAGGAGAGGGAGAAACAGAGAAGAAAACTCCCAGAGGCATCCCATGAGATGAGGCTGAGCCATTTTGGGGGGGTGGGGAGGGGAAGAGAAGAGGTGAGAGTGGAGGGGGGAGGGAATGGTCCAACTCCACAATGAGGTCATCCTAGCTCCCGGAAGTGACTCGAAATCACCTGCTCGGCCGAGCCCCGCCCCTTCCCGCCGAGGCCCCGCCCCCGAGCCGCCGCGACGCGTCAGGGGGAGGCGGGGAGGGGGAGGGGGCGTCTCTCCAGCCGCCGAGCCGAGCCGAGCCGGGCTCCGCCGCGAGACGCGCCGAAGGAAGGGGACCCCCGGACGCCCGGCACGGCCCCCTTCAGGGAGCACCTGGCCCCGCCCCGCCCGGCCCGGCGGGCTACAGACACGCCGGGGGGTCAACCTGATGGGTTTCGGGGTCAACGGAAGAGGGGAAGGGGCGCCCTGGCGGGGAGAAGCGCCCGGCCCCCCACCCCGCGGCTGAGGCGCAGGAGGGCGGCCATCTTGGCCGCGAGGGGCGGGCCCGGGCGCGCCGGGCGCCTCGCGATTGGCCGGCCCGGCCGGAAGTGACGCGCCGGCCCCCGGAAGCGGCGGGGGGGTTCCCGGGCCCGGCTGCCCCCCGGCGCGCGTCGGCTGCCCGGGCGCCCTCCCCGCCCCCCCGCGCCAGTCGGGCCGGCCCCCGCCCCCGGCCCCGCCGGCGGCGCCCCCCGCGCGCGCGCCCCCGCCCCGCCCCGCCTCCCCCGCGCCGCGCCCCCGCCCCGCCCCCGCCCCCAGCGCGGCGCCGCGCCGCGGAGACAGCCAAGATGGCGGCCAAGTCCGATGGCGGCGGCGGCGTGGGGGTGGGCTTCGCCCAGCTGCACAACCTGGACGAGGCGGTGGGCAGCGGCGGCGGCGGCGGCGGCGACGAGGACGCGGAGCCCGGCGGCGGCGGCGGCGGCGGCGGCGGCGGCGGGGACGAGCCGGGCGAGAGCAGCTCGCTGCACATCTGCCACTGCTGCAACACCTCGTCGTGCTACTGGGGCTGCCGCTCCGCCTGCCTGCGCTCGCTGCTGGCCCCCAAGGCGCGCCGCGGCCCCGCCAGGCCCGCGCGGCCGCTCGACGGCGGGGACCAGCCGCTGCAGCCGCCCGGCCGCCGCCCCCCGACGCCCGCCGCCGCGCCGCCGCCCGTGGAGCGGCCGTGGCTCGACTGCCTGTGGATCGTGCTGGCGCTGCTCGTGTTCTTCGGCGACGTGGGCACCGACCTGTGGCTGGCCGTCGACTACTACCGCAAGGGCGACTACGGCTGCTTCGGCCTCACGCTCTTCTTCGTGCTCGTGCCGTCGCTGCTGGTGCAGAGCCTGAGCTTCCGCTGGTTCGTGCAGGACTACACGGGCGGCGGGCTGGGCGCCGTGGAGGGCCTCAGCAGCCGCGGGCCCCCGATGATGGGCGCCGGCTACGGCCACCCGCACCACCAGCAGCAGCAGCAGCAGCACCGCGGCGCGGGGGGCTCGGCCACGCCGGGGGCGCAGCGCCTGTGCCGGCTGTCCGTGTGGATCTGGCAGTCGGTGATCCACCTGCTGCAGATGGGGCAGGTGTGGAGGTAAGACGGGGGGAGCGGCGAGAGAGTGCGGGCAGGACGAAGGGATCCCCCCCCACCCCGCAGCACCCCGGCCACGCCTTTTGGCCCGAGGAGGCCACTGTCCCCCGCCCGCCCACCCACCCCCATCTGACTCCGGGGGCCCTGCGGCGCCCTTTCCTGCGCCCCCACCCCCCCCGAGGATCGCGCCTGGGTGGCTTCTTAATGAGCCCCGGCCCAGACCGCTTTCTCACCACCACCACCACCACCCCCCCTCCCCCGGCTCTCCGCAGTGGCTGCGCCGGGGCCCAGTGCCCTGACCGGCGGGCCGCCGGCTCTCTCCCACGCCCCCTCCTTCCCCGCAGTCGTGCCCCTGCAGACCTTTCCCGCTCGGAGCCAGGAACGGGGGAAAGATTCATTGGTTTGTCAGCTTAGACGTTCCTGGTTCCTTCGGTGGTGGTGGCCTGCCTGCAGGGGAGTGCAGGCACATTCCCAGCCCCTCCTCCCCGCCGGCATCTGGGCCTGGACCCATTCCTGGTGGGCCGCTCTCCTTGGTGGCCAGGCCTGTGGGATCTTGACCTGAGGCCCTGACCGACCGACCGACCGACCGGGACAGAAATCTCCCAGGGCCAGTGGCTCCCTCCCTTCAAGACCGGTTCCCCTTTACCACCACCACCCCCCCTTTAACTGCTGTATCCTTGGCTGGCTAAACTGGGGGGTGGGGGGGGATGAGCCCTTTAAAATCCGGTGAGGCTGTGCACTGCGCTCCAGTCAGTAGGAGAGCAGAGCAAGCGAGCCAGTGAGGTTCTGCAGACTGGAGAGACAGTCTCCCCAAGAGATTGCTCCAGGTGCAGTCGTGGCCTCTGAATGTCTGTTGGAGGAGATGTATTTCCCAGCCTGGGGGAGATTTGAGGTGCTTGGTGTGGCCATGAACGTGAGGTGTTCTCAGGTGAGGGCTATAAAGGAGCAGCTCTGAGCAGTTTGTTCAGGTCTGGGCTAGATGATCCCTGAAGAGGCTCAGGCAGGCCTCAGGGAGTACAAGTGTCCCTGGGTGCCTCTGTCTGGTGCCTGGCCCAGCTGGGCAGCTTGATTCTGCACACGCACACTGGCTGCCTGGTCCTGGGTCCAGGGGACCCACTGGTGTCCTCCCTGGAACCCAGTCACTTTCTTTTCTGGCTGCTCTTGTTTGCACACCATTTTCCTGCTCCTGAGTTTATATGGTGGAGCAGGGGAAGAAAATAGGGAAGAAAGTGATTCTATTACAGTTGTTACCGTGTTCAGAGCCTGGGGTGCACAGAAGCCTTGGAGATACCTTCGTTTGGGTTTGAAGATCTGAATTTACCCAAGGGGAGTGGCGTGTGTATGGTATAGGGAATGCCTGGCCTGTGCTTGGTATTGGGGACACCTTTTATTTGGTTTCTTGCAGGTTGGTGTGATGGAAAAGGGGCTGGCACCCTAGGGAAAGTGTGCGAGCGTTTATCATACCTCCATTGGCCAGCAGAGTCTCAGCTGCAGGTTCGACTTCCTCTCAGGCCAGTTGGGGTGCTATCCCGTCTAGATATTTATGAAGGAACTTTTTGGATTGGTCTGCCTCTGGGATTTGTGTTCAGCAACTTTAGAAAGCCAGAGCGATTCTTTCTACTCCTCCGAGTGTTCTCTGTGTGCACCATGGCAGTTTCGAACTTGAGGACCAAGTGGAAAGTACATTTTAAGTGTAAATTTAGCTCTTCTAGTTTCAAATAGTTTTGTGTCTCTGTTTGTCCTGGTTGTGTATGTGTGTATTTAACAATGATACTGTAACCTCACAGCCAGAATTGTTAGTTGGTTTTTTTGTTTCTTTGTTTGATTTTTGGGTTACTCCTGGCTCTGTCCTCAGAAATCGCTCCTGGCAGGCATGGGGGACCATATTGGGATGCCGAGATTCGAACCACTGTGGTCCTGGGTCGGCTGCTTGCAAGGCAAAATGCTCTACTGCTGTGCTATCTCTCTGGCCCCTTGTGGTTTTTTTCTTTTAAGACAACACTATAACTCCAAATATTTCATAAAGTTATTAAAAGATAAGCAACTTCACCTCAGGAACGTTTTCTAGCCAAGAGAGAAACTGAGGCAGGTTGATGTTTGTGTGTCTTTCCTAGGTTCTGACTAAGCCCACACCTTTGTGTATGGGCCTTGTGTGCCTGCTATTGTGCCCACCCACAGACAGCTGCTCTGTCCTCGATTCCTCTAAGGCAGATGGTATGTGAGAGCTTCAAAGGGGGTGCTAGCTCAGTGACATTACGTGTCTTTGAATTTCCACTTGTGCTTTCAATTATCTTTGCTACTAAGGTTGTGCTATTTCATATGGTCACAGGACATAAAGATTTATGGTCTGGAAATCGTAGAAAGGGTATGTGGTGTTGGGAGTGAATGTGTGTGTGTGGTGTTGGGAATGTGTGTGTTTGTGTGTGTGGTGTTGGAGAGTGTGAATGTGAGTGAACATGCGCATGCGGTATGTATGTATGTATGTATGTGTGTGTGTAAATAGGAGCCTCACACTTTGTGTGTCTGAGCTCCTGCCCCAGCCACCAAGGTCTCTTGGAACTCTCATAACTGAGAAAAGATGTTGCCACAACTGGCCGTGTGTCCCAGGAATGCATGACTGCACCACTCCACCTCCTCCACTTTCTCCTTCTCTGAGGAAGAAGGGTTTGAGTCCTCTCTCATCTAACCATAGTGGGGCATTCACTGCCTGTCCCCTAACAGGTCACCCATGATAGTCAGCTGTTGCTCCAGATAAGAAAGTCGTGTCCTCTACCATACATGGTTTTGCAGAGCCTGAGGGATGTAGTCTGGGCCGCCTGCACTGTCTTGGGGGAGACACTGGTGTCCTATGCCACCTGTGGCTAGCACTGTGCTGGGAGACCTATGTGGCCGTGGCGCTTTCCCTGGTGATTGCAGGAGGATGAGTCACTGACAGGAAAGTGAGTCAGTTGGGGCCCCATTTCCCAGTGTCATTACTAGAAAGTGCGACCATTTTCCTGGAGGTTCCCTCCACAGGCCCGCACTGCTCTCCTGCTGGTTCGTGGTGTCCCCAGTTCCGAACACTACTCCTGGGCCATTAGTCTTGCCTTGTTCTGCTGGTGTCTTTCTCATGAGTGTGCTGTTGCCTCCTGTTTTCCACAGCCAAAGATAAATCAATTCTGTGTCTCCCGAGCTTTTCCTAATGTCCCATGAAGGCTGATGTGTTCTCTTGGGAGACTGGCTGGCAGATAGGGGGCTCTTTCTAGGAGTTGAGGGGAGCTGTTTTCTCCTCTCAAGGGCCCCCAACCCTTGGCCCTAGCACCATCTTGGCTGTTTCAGAATTGGAAATAGCCACATCCACAGGTGTGGGGCCCCCCACTTCCCCAATCCTAACCCAGTGTCCTGCTATGTGCCCTCCTGGACTAGTTTAATATTGTAGGTTGGTACTTGCTTTTTTGGTGGTTTTCTTCTCTCTTGACTATCACACCCAGCAGAACTCAGGGATTACTCCTGGCTCTGTGCTCAGAAATGACTCCTGGCAGGCTTGGGGACCCTATGGGAGGCTGGGGATCGAACATCCTTCTGTGCTATCACTCACCCTGCTTGTCCTTCTGAGGAAGGGCCAGGCTTTGGGTTTAAATCTCTCCATTGGTCTCAGGGGACTAGATTCCACCTTGAGTCACTGGTGACAATTGCTGCTGAGCAGAGACTGGCTGTGGGGAGAGGAAGCCTTTGAGGTCACACTGGCATAAGAGCCAGAGTGCCCCATCCTAGTGGGTGCTACTGGGTGCCTATGTTTTTTCTCTGCTAATTCAAAGAAATAGTGGGAGTCGTCCAAGTGGTGCTGAGGAGGTCAGAGGGGCCTTTATGGTGACTCTCAGCCAGCCTTTCCTATGGGTCCAGGCAGGGCCCAAGCAAGTGGCGCTGCTCTGACCCCAAAGTGCCTGCATGACCTGGGCCTCTCCACAGTGCTAGGGGGCCATGTATGCTGCTCCCTGATTGCTGTACTGTCTGCTGGGCCCTGAGTCTGCACCCCAAGTTCACAGTCACTTTCACAAGCCTGTTTCCTTTTCTGTCCTCAGTTTGTCTGAATTTCAAACGTGTCTCTCAAAGTGGTGGCCAGTTGGTCTGCAGTGTCCCCAGGCCTTATATGTATGTGGTTCAAAGTGGAAAGTGGCCGGCCCCATAACAGGATATGGTCAGTGTGTCTATGATTCAGGGCCTCTAGAACTTTGCTTCTAACTTAGTACTGTTTGTATCAAATCTCTATCAGAGTTCTGAGTCAAAAAAACACTTAAGTGTTTTGAAAGATTCACCTGAGGAGAGTTAAGTATTTTTGAATGTGTCTGAAAGTTCCATCTCTGGAGTGGTGCTGGGCACTAGCTGGCAGGGGTTGTAGGCAAAGGCAGCAATGCAGAGTGAAGGACGGACAGGTTGGGGAAGGTGGGTCATCTCATTATTAGCAAAGGACGAAAGATGATCTGATGACTCTGTGGGGAGAAAATGAGTCTCTACCGTCTAGAAACAAATCCCCCAAAGAATTAAGGACTTTAAAAGCACTGGAAGAACAGGTAGGTTCATTTATGAGCCTTCAGCGGACCAAAGCCCTTGATGCCATCGCAAAATAAAGAGACCTGTTTACCTGTTTATGTATTTTGGCTTCTGGGCCACACCTGGTGGTGCTCAAGGCTCTGAGCTCAGGGATCCCTCCTGGCAGGATCAGGAACCATATGGGATGCTGGAACCCAGGTCAGGCATATGCAAGCACCTTCCCTGCTGTAATGTGGCCCTGTCCCCTTGCTCTCTGTGGCCCCCACCAACCCAAATAGTCCTAGAGCACTCAGTGATCCATGAGGGTGAGGGGAGCATCCTTCTAACTCTAGCTCTGCGCGTCTTCTTTATCTTTGAGTAGGAAGAAGGAAAGATTACATCTGGAATTCCTTTTCAAGGGGATGCCGAGTTGGCATGTTTTGGGGTTTTGGGGGGTGTGTGTGTGTGTGTGTGTGATATGTAACATTGTAACTGACTTCTGGAACAATCCAGGAACGATTAAGGCAACTGCTGCACAAAAAAGTGTGGTCCTGAAGATATAGCAAGGTGGTGTGTGTGTGTGTGTGTGTGTGTGTGTGTGTGTGTGTGTGTGTGTGTGTGTGTGTGTGAATCTGTGTCTCCAGTCGCAAGTCCTGTGTTTTTGTGTTTCTGTTTGGTTTGGGGGTGCCAGGATCAAACACAGGGTGTCACATTTGGGTGCGGTGCCACTAAACTGCTTCTTCAGTCTAGTATGTATATATTTGACTCTCACTTAACAGAGTATATTGTGGAGGACTGTGGGGGAGTGGGGGGTTTGGGCGAGTGCTCCCAGGGCTGGCTGGAGTGCGTGCTTTTTTGGGGGAGCCATGGGTTCCTGGCTCCCAAACATACAGGCATCATATCATGACACAACTTGTCATGGAGCTTCCTGAGTAATGTTCAGTGACCTGGGATACTTTCTCAAGACTCATCTGTTGGGGAGCTGGTCAGTGTGGTGAGAAGGCAGGACAGTCTCTCTGCTGGGGCCTCTTGGTCTCAGCTTTCTCAGGAATTTACTAGATATGTCAAATGGAGTGAACTAAAGGTCTTATCCATTTTAAAAAGCCCATTCATCTATATTTACTCAGACGCTGAAATTTAGGGAAGGAATTTTAGTCATGCTTTTTTCTTTTGTTTTTTTTTTGGTTTTTGGGTCACACCCGGCAGCGCTCAGGAGTTACTCATGGCTCTATGCTTAGAAATCGCTCCTGGCAGGCTCAGAGGACCATATGGGATGCTGGGATTCGAACCACTGGACCATATGGGATGCTGGGATTGGAACCACCGATCTTCTGCATGAAAGGCAAACACCTTACCGCTGTGTTATCTCTCCGGCCCCTAGACATGCTTTTGAGTATGTAAATATTCTAAGAATTCATAGTTTCCCCAAGACCTGCTTTGATGTCCCACATTGTTACTTTGACTTTACAAATAAATTCTCATTCTTTTTAGTCACTTTGCTTTCTTTTGTTTTGTTTGTTGTTGTTGTTTTTGGTTTTGGGGCCACACCCAGTGGTGCTCAGAAATTGCTCCTGGCAGGCTCCGGGGACCATATAGGATTCTGGGGATCGAACCCCCATCCGTTTCTGGTCGTCTGTGTGCAAGGCAAATGCCCTACTGCTGTGCTAGCCCCACCTTTTTTTTTTTTTTTAATGTGCATAACATTCTCTAATGTTAAAATTTAAGGCACATTAGAATTCGGAGAAATTCCTTGTTCTGCTGACTTGGTAGCTAATCTTGTGAACTTGAAATTTTAGCTGACGTTCCTGTATTTCAAAGTAGTTTCTTTTGTAATCTGGTTAAAACTTTTACTGTTTTTTCTTTTAAACTTTTACTATTTGAGTTAAATGAAAAATCTTGTATTTATCTGTTACGTAGTTAGGTTTTCCATGTTTTTTTTTTGTTTGTTTGTTTTTGTTTTTTTGGTTTTTGGTTTTTGGGTCACACCCAGCAGTGCTCAGGGGTTACTCCTGGCTCTATGCTCAGAAATCACTCCTGGCAGGCTCGGGGACCATATGGGATGCTGGGATTCGAACCACTGACCTTCTGCATGAAAAGCATACACCTTACCTCCATGCTATCTCTCCAGCCCTGAGATTTTCCATGTTACTTATCAAGATTAATTTCATTATTAGGGAACTTTGAAATCTCCAGCAACTTATTATTATTTGGTATGTGTCTCAAATAAAAACAAACCTCTAATTTTTTTATAATTAAAAATATTATCTTAGATCGAGTTTAGATTCTTTATTTTGCCCTTTTTATTGTTGAATTTTGGCAGGAGCTGGGATTTGTTTGCAGGAGTCAATGAATATTATGATATTTACTGGGGAAACACCAGCTGTTCTAAGGGCTTAATTCTGCCTGTGAACTCAAGGATACTCCTGGTTGGTCTGCATGACCCTATGAGTTCTTGGGATTGAACTCAGGCTGCCTTTCATGCAAGGCAAACGCCTTCCCTACTATACTGGTTCTGGCCCACATTAGTGATTTTCTGCGTAGAATTTTACTAGGTTTTTCTTCTCTATAGATTTGCCCTTTCCTAATGTGGATAGACCAGGTGTTTTGCATGGTTTTAAACGGACTTTAAACTAGTCGTTTTGTATATTATGAACAGTTTCTCATCCACACACTTGGTGCTTGTGCCAACAGGTTGCTTAGAAACCCTTGTTCCGAGTGCAAGTGCTTTTTCTCATTGTGCGGAAGCAGTTTCTGTTTTATCCAAGTCATTGTGCTCTTGCTCCAGGGCTGGACACTCCTTGCTGGTTCTTGAAGGACAGGAACCCCTGTTAATAGAGTCCACAGAAAGGAGAGGTGCCTGCTGTCTCCTCTGCCCTTGAGTGGAAGGTACTGGAAGTGACTGTTGACCCGGATGCTGGCGAGACTCAGTGGACAGGAAACAGACTTTCTCTTTTATTGTCTGCCCTTCCCCCTTTCATCTTGAACACACTGAGGGGAGGATACCGGCTCATCCAGATGCCTCATTACTGATTGAGGTACTTAGAACCCTGGCGAGCTGGACTGGGGGGGGAGGGGTCATCGCTGTGCAGGCCTTACTATGAAGTTCTCTGAGATGCTGAGAAGTGCAGAGAGGGGTATCGTGCACGCCTGCTCCCGTCCACCTGGAGCTAGCGGTCAGCACGGGTCGATCACCTCAGTCAGCGCATGTCAGACATACATTGTGTGCTTGCGCCTTTCCACACTTCTCAGTACCAGGTCGTAAGAATGAGTCCCCATAACTACAGTAATGTAAGCTCGTCTGGAAAGACTTAGCCTGAACTCTGCTCCTTTCTCTGTTCTCCGGAAGCATCTGATCGCTTGCTGTGTCAGATAGCACTGGTGCCAATCGTTTTTGTTATGTTTTTATTCTCCAAACAAAGTGAATCATAATTCATGTACTACTCTTGTTTTGTTAAACTTGTAACTGTGCGTGTACACACTTTTTCACCTTCTCTCTTTCTCGATCTCTCACTCCTCTCCGTCTATGGCTCACACCCACCAGTGCTTAGGGGCTTATTCCTACTGGGTGGGGGCGGGGACCCTACTTGAGGCCCGAGATTGAGCCTTGGTCACCATAGACAGTGCCCTGCCCACCGTTCACCCTCTCCAGCCCCTAGAGCAGATTTCTGAAGAGTACAGGCATGTTCGGGGCGGGGGGGGGGGGGGCAGTGGGATGCTGCTGGTTCCTTGGCAATTGTCATTTGTCCTTTGTGCGACAAACCTAGTATTACATCCAGGCGCTTCCAGTGACCAAACTTGGGTGCCATGCTTCTATCAGAAGGTTTTTTTCCAGTTTTGCCTCATGCTTCCATCTGTGCTGTTGTGATGGGCAGGCACTACTCCCTGTGTGTCTCCCTGTAACCAAGGTTGCTGTTTTTTTTTTTTTTCTTTTGTCGGTTTGTCTGTTTGGGGGCCTCACCCAGGGGTGCTCAAGGATTACTCCTGGCTTTGTTCTCAGGAATCATTTCTGGCAGTGCTTTGTGTACCATACAAGATGCCAGGGATTGAACCCGGGTGGTTCCATGCAAGGCAAAACCTTCCCCACTGTGCTTTCATTCCGGCCTCCTTGGTAGCCGTTCTCAAGGAAAAGGAAATCAGCATTAGAGTTGGGAAATATATATTTTTTGGCATTAACATATTTGAACTATAGGGGTGGGATGGATGGAGGAAACTTGAACCTCCAATGTGGAAACAGGCCACTCTGACCAACTCTGAGCCAGAAGGAATTTGTGAGCAGCATGTTCATCAAGTCACAGTTATATCTGTTATTTGCCTGATATCATACCTAAGATCCTGGCTAGAAGTCAACATGGCAGAACATGGAATCAGTCCTTGAACTCTGAAACTGCTCGGAAAGCTCGAAGTACTTCAAGGTCATGATCCACAGAGGTGCCAGGTTAGAAGCGTTTTGTTGTGTTGGGGAAATGGATCTTCCGTTCAGAGTGAATTTTCAGAAATGTTAGATTTGTTGAAATCCGTGCCAAGGATAGGATTCCTGAGAAGCAGCTAGCGAATGAAAGGGGAGAAGTGGCCTAATGGCGTTAAATGGGTGTCATTGGAGACATGAAAAAGCGCGTTGGCTACATTTCGCCTGATAGATGCCTAAGAGTCTGGCTGGGTGTCCCCATCCCAGCGCTGGCACCTGGTGAGTCAGCTCAGGTACCTCATATCACCAAACACCAAAGCAACAGCCCGTCGAGCCCTTCCTAGGAATCACCGTGGCAGAGGCCAGAGAACCCCAGGACTTGGGGTTCTGCCTGGTGAGGACCCCAGGGGAGGTGATGCTGCCTGTGGCTGGCTGGTGTTTGGGTCTCCATGGTGGTGTAGCCAAAGAGTGAGGACCCCCCCCCCCAACCCAGGCCTCTCACTAGCTGGCAGGACTTGCCCTGCATGGAGAGGGCTATCATTTTGCTGGAAAGAAGCTTCATTCCAGGCTGCTGATGAAAAAGCCTGCCCTGCCTCCCTGTGAAGGAATTAATAGATGCACCATTGAAGCCTCTCACGTGGCTTCCCTGAGACTGAGGAGAGGAGGAGGGGGCGCCTCTGAACTGGGAAGAAAGAGGCTGCATAAAAGACTCATTTCTCCTGCACATGGAACAAAAGTTGGCAGAGCAAAGCAGGGGTGTGCAAAGCTAGGAGATTGTATAGGGGACGAGCTGAGAATTGGGTTTTGTGTGGAGGCTACACTAGGGTTCCCCTTTGCCAGGGACCACAGGACACCTTTGGTGGAGGTCAAGGTCCCACTGAGCAGGCATTTGTCAAGCAGGTTTTGGGTCTTTTGTTTTTGGGCTGTGCTCAGGGATTACTCCTAGCTCTACACTCAGGGATCACTCCTGGCAGGTGCAGGGACCTTATGGGATGCCGGTGATCACACCTGGGTCAGCCTTGTGCAAGGCAAATGCCCGCCCCAATGTGCTATCACTCCCAGCCCCAGGTTTTGGGATCTCAAAAGTGTCTGGATGGCTGGAGTGTGGTGCTTGGCTGGGCTGCCTGGTATGTCAGTCCCTAGTTTGGGTCCCAACCACCTTCAGAGCTGCCATCACATGACCCATGTGTGCCTGAGTCAGGAACGTAGGATGAAGGCTGGACCACCCTCAATTCTTTCTGGAATGGGAACAGTCACCTCCACCACCACCATCATGGATCCCTAGAACAGGCTCCCATGGCACTTTGGGGGACTTTTGCTCCTTCTGGCCCAGAGTTTCTATCTTGGCCTTTTAAGTTCTTGGAGGTGGCGGCTTCAGGAGGTCACATCCTGGCAGGAGAGGCTCTGACACAGGACCCTTCTTGGTTCCCCCAGGGCTACTGGGTCATTAGGTGCTTCTCAGCCTCAAACCCCCATTAGCCACCCCCTCCCTCCACGAAAAAGTGGACTTAGGGACACTAAGTCTTAGGCTCAGCAGACACGTGAGAAATCTGGTCCTTGCAGCTCCCACATGCTGGGAAGAACCATCAAGTGCCCACACACTTCTCCGAGGGGACCCAGTAACCAGTCCTGAGCTGGTGGGGTCACAGCACAAGCTCCTAACCATGTCATTGTATTGATGGGAGAGTTCCAGGGTTAAGTGCCATGATTTTTCTGGTCAGGCTATGGGCCCCTTATGGAAGTGGGGGGCCCCTTGGGAAGTTTCTGCTCCTGTAGCACCCATTTTAGCTGGGTTGGGGTGAATGTCTGGGGGGTGCATTGCCACTGGAACTCCTGATACTCTGGAGGAGCAAGCGCCGTTTGGAATTTGGGTCCTGTGGAACGTGGGAGTAGCGGGGATGTAAATCCAGATTCATTTGCGTGTAGTGAACAGGGAAGGGAGCAGCGCAGCCAGTTGTCGAGGCCAGACTGACGGGCAGAGGAAGCAGACGGCTCGGAGCCATCCAAGCAATCTGCTTTCATACTCATGCTTGGTTTGTTTATTTTTATTTTTATGTTTTGAGGATGATTGGGAGAAGCTTCCAAATTAAATAGAACGTGAAAGGCAGCAACTATGTAGTGTGGTATATCTGAGACAGGACTGCTGCTTTGTGACTAAGAAAGAACATTTTGGGGGCTCTGGACAGTGCCTGGGGGGGGGCCCAGGAATGAAACTGAGGTCCCGCTTTTGAAAAGCAGGTCTGGGTCTGGGCTGTGAGGTTCCTGCCTAGGGCACTGTTCATGGACAGAGACATCTTCTGATGGGAGTGTCCGGAAGAAATGGTCTCGCTCACCCTTTCCCCACCGCTCTCCTCTGCCCAGCCTGGGGTGTGAGGAAGGGGAACAGATGGCTGGGATGCTGCTGAAGAGACTGTTTATTTTAGAAACTTTTTTGCGGTGAAGGGCAATACCTAGCAGTGCTCAGTCAGGACTTATTCTTGACTCTGAGCTCAGGGATCACTCATGGCAGGGGTTGGGGAACCATCTGGGGTTTCAGGGCTGGAATCCAGTCAGCCACATGCAAGGCAACAGCCTCTACTTTGGAATTTTTTTATTTTGGTGGTGGGGGTACACCTGGTGGTATTTGATTTATTCCTGGCTCTGCACTCAGGAATCACTCCTACTGGGCTCAGGAATGCCGGGGATTGAATCCAGGTCAGCTGTGCAAGGCAAGTGCCCTCCCTATTGGGCTGTTACTCTGGCCCTTTGATTTATCTTTTAATTCAGTTATTTAGGGTACTATCTAGGCCTCTGCCTCATATCCTTTTTAAATTACTAAATTGTCCTTTAATTAAAATTTACAAGTTGTCCTTGGCCAGAATGTCTTGCAGTAATACTGAACACACTCCTCCCTTCTTAAACAGTGAGGTGA